>NC_136059.1:895228102-895773102 GCF_964261635.1 Lissotriton helveticus
TTACCTTGTGCCAGGGCTCGTTCTTTTGCTATAGCTGTCTGTGTTGCAGTTAGAATTTTTTCCGTTGGGCTAAATTTCATTTCAGCTTTAGTGTACAAGTGTGATTTGAATGCAATTGGTACCTTTTCTCCCTCGTTAGAGGTCAGGTATGTGAATCCGCATCTTCCTGGGATGACTCGAATCACAAGGTTGCGTGTGTTATCACGTGTTTCTAATTTTGTTTTAATTAACATGTCTGTTTGTAAGGATCTCAGAATTTCTGTGTGTATTTGAGTCCAATTGGTTTTTTTAAAATCTGGTTTTATTAGATCATAAAGGGGTTTGACCCTTTCTGCGTAATTTGCAATGTATGTTCTTCCGAAATTTAGGAAGCCTAGAATTGACTGTAGGTTTTTTAGTGTTCTAGGTGCTTGGAGTATGGCACATTTCTCTAGGAAATTGTCAGCCAGGCTTTTGCCTTCACTTGATAATTCATACCCTAAGAACAGGACTGTTAGATGGGCAATTCTGGATTTTTTGAAGTTGAATTTGTAACCCTCTGCTGCGAACCCAAGTATTATGGTGTTCACTCTCTTCAAGTGAGTATCCAAGTCATCATCTGTTAGGTATATGTCGTCGACATAAGATAATGCCTCTTCGTCATATGTTTGTAATAATTCTGTTACTCTCGCTGAGAATAATCCTGGGCTGTTCTTGAACCCTTGGGGTAACTGACAGAATTGTTTTTGAGCGCCATTTATTGAGAACGCAGACAAGTATCTGCTCTCTGGTGCTATATTTTGACAGAAGAATCCATTAGAGATGTCTAATGTTGTTTTGTATTTTTTGCGCACTATGTTATTCATTAGTGCTGCACTATGCGAGTTTTGTACTGCAAAAGTTTTGCAACATGAGTTAAGGTGTCTGTAATCCAAAACTAGACGATATGAATTGTCCGGTTTGGAGACAGGAAACAAAGGGTTGTTCATTTGTGAGGTGCAAGTTTCAATCACCCCCTGGTATTCTAATTGGTCTAGGATTTCTTTTACCTGTTTTTAGCTTCTTGCTTAATTGGGTACTGTCTTTGTGCAGTAGGTTGTGATTTTAACCGGATTTTGTGAGGAGGAGAGTCCTCATCCCATCCTACATGATTTTTATATAAAGCAGGAGCTTGAGCTACTGCCCACTTTCTTGCAAGTGTATATTTTTTATGAATTGGGATATGATTTGAGAAGGCAGGCATAATTATTTCTTTGCCATGAGGGCACTCCCTGACAAACTCGGGTGGCCAGTCTTTTTCAGCTAGAAGGATGTCATAGCCCTTGGAGAGATTATCCCAAAATAGTCCCCTTATTTTTCTAGTCTTATCCCCCTCTATACGTAATGTTATTTCATATATTTTGTGAGGTTTGCTAACTCTGGTGTCTGCAGTTTCCACTTGAAGGTATTCATTCGTGTCCACTGTCTCCAGATGATTCATAAGGACTTTGCGAGCTATGCTCACTTCTGCTGCGCTGTCTAGCATTGTCTGAGCCCACTCTCCGTTTTTCAGCTGTGTCCTCAGTATTCTCGGCATTGTTGAATACTTTAATACTGGCTACCTTCTTTTTTGGAAATTGTAATTTCTTATTTGGAGGAGCAGGTTCCTTGTCTTTGGACTTGACGTGCCCTTCCCTGGGTTCCGATCGTCCTCTTCTTTCCGATTTCTGCGAGGAAGTCTGAAAAGATTGAGAGGGACGTGTATCAAAATCTTGATATCTATCCGGTTTCTTTATATTATCCCTATTTCTAAGGTTGTATTTTTTCCCAGAGGGCTCACTTTGGGGAGACCTGTGTCCTTGGTTTGGAGATTTTTCTCTCCGCCGAGGAGACCTTCCTCTGGACTGGAATCTCTTTTCTTTCGGATTGGATTGTTTGTTTCCATCCCAGTTCTTCTTTTGTGATGTTAAATTATTTTTAATAAATATTTTTTCAGGACTTTCAATCAGTTGGGGTTTTACTGGTATTTCACCTAAACTATCTCTACCTAGTTCCTCATAGGATTTTTCTATGATTCTGGCAATTTCAGCTGGTTGGTCTGCTATATCTGTTTCTTTTAACCTCTGGCGGATCGCCACGTTTGCTGCTTCTCCCTTTATATTGGCTAGTAATATAGCCGAGACCTGCTTGAAGTCTTTCAGTAATTTCATACCAAGAGTTAAAGCGGGTTCTGGACCGTATTCATCTTGAATTTGTTTTAGCACATCTGGTATTACCGAGATGGATGGAACACCATGCGTTTTTGTGTAGATGGAAGCAAAGACTGTACCCCAAGTGTCACAGTCCTCCACGTGTGGTGCGATTCCCATTGGAAGACAGATAGTCAGAATCCTGTGTTTATCCACAGGAGTGGTGTCTGGAAACACCGCCTCTATTTGGGTGGTTTTTTGTGCTAACCAGAATGGTATTTGTTCCCTTTTAGCTGGTACCTTACCTAGGCAGGACTGTATGTTCTGTGGTGTAATTTTATTTGTGTTCCCCTGATGAGGGGTCAGCTGTGGAATTTTAATTGCTGGTTGGATTGTTGAAGTCCGCATTACATATTGGACTAATTGTCTATTATTTTTATTAATTGTTTTAGTTGTACTAAAACATCTGCTGCAGACATCCTTTCGATGTCTGGATGTGGTGTGTATCCGGCTAGGACCGGCCACGTTGCTCCTGGTCTACCTAATGGACCGAGCCTGGTGATGTGATTGTTGTGTTGTAGGGCGCCATTAAACAAGAGCAGGTGCTCTTGAAATTTAAGTGGTACTTCCACCTCCTCGAAAGGAGTGTATTCTTCAGGAGGTTCCTCTGTTTTGTAATGGTGGAAGACCTTTGTTACAGCGTTTGCTGCTGGAAAATGTATCCATGAATAGAACACCTCTGTCTGCCGATATTCGTGTGCCTCTATTACGAATATGACTGTGCCACCTCTAGGTGTCAGTCCATTTTCTATAAGTTTCAAAGTTATAGATTTCCTTATGTTGACCGCGATGAGTATTAAATTCGGGTCTGCTTCTTGCATAGTATTATCAGCTGTTACGAGTTCAGCTGCTACTCTAGCTATCTCTCTTTCTTCTTCAGTTTCTGACATTCTACTGTCAGGAAGGTTATTTTGTTTGTTTGCAGATCAGGTTTCTTATGGAAGCAAAGATTAGATGCACAATATTTTGGAACAGTGTATCCTTCAACGTTGACTAAACCAAGAACCATACATAGGAGTTTCCTCCTGCGAGGTTTGGCGGATATGACCTTTCACCCACTCCAGACGTCTTTGGAGTATTATGGGAAAAAAGGGGTCTGAGTGAAAAAGCACGACTGAGTTACTCTAATGTCTTGCGTTAGTTTTATCGCCTTTCCAAACGTTTGGGCGCCATGTAGTGTAGTTCCTATTATCCCAATAGGCTCTGCGCATTGGAATAATACCTTCAATAGTATAGGCCTAGACCAGACGTTAACTAGGTCTTCTATTGTCGATATTAGACTTAAAGTTTTGGGTTTGCCAGCTAGCTCAGAGTTCACTAGAAACTTTCTCGAATAGGCAAGGAGGAGTTGAACCTCCCTGGATAGACAAGAAGGGATTTAGTTTCTGACAACCATAGAACATGACAACTTTGCTCTCCCCTAATCAAGAGTGTATCTCTAGAGTCGTGTGAAAACAAAAGACAACTTATTTTACTCAGTCAGTACGTGCATTCTTAGTCTCACCAGATTGTAGAGAAAAGGAAGAGACGGGCGTGTTCAATAAAAGATGTTATTTATTGATCAGTCTCTTTTCTCATACAAGAGAAATGGATCGATATTATCGCAATACTTATGGTTAAGTAAAGTGCATACAATAACAGCAGAAGTATAAAATAATACTGTAAAAACATTTATATGGTTTCTAAGCCATAAGGTGGTTTAAAATTGATAAAATAGATATATACATATAAACATTTGACTAATCGTACTCAACTGGTGTTTCTAACTACGCCTACCCCAGTGTACCTGACCTAAGCCTAATACGTGGGCGGGAATAGAAAGTAGCAGTTTAAGTTAAGTTTGTTTTGCCAAGTGACTGACTCAAGAAGTCTCTGCGAGGGGTTATTCAGTTCTGTACCTGGAATTTAGGATGAATGAGGGATGGTATCTCTCGTCTCTGGTCTCGATATTCCAGGCTGCCTGCGAGGGCTACCCGGAAGCGCCGGAGCTGGATTTCTCTGCAGGAGAAAGCAGCGTCTCGTTCTCAGCGCGTCAGGAAGGCGGGGCTGCGCCAGCGGGGTCTGTCTGCTCTGGGCTTCGGCAAGTCTGGCTGCTCCGATCTCGTCACCACCGCGTGTGTTTGCTTAAGGCAATACCGGTAATATTTATACCTGTAAGGTGCCGAGATTGACGTAAGGATGGACATAGATACGTCAATGAGGATGTCATACGACTTGGTCGTTAGCACATTCTTTTGCTGAAGTTCTCGATGAAATCAAAACAATGGCCGCAGGGTTTTTCCCAGGTTGTCATAGGTTTGATTTGTTTTGAGAACTCCGTATGCCTTATCAGGGGCTGGAGGAATATCGCTTGTCTAATTAGATTGCAAGCGTTATGACTTAATCAGATAACACGTTCCTGTGCCGTGGTGTGGCATCATCAGATAACGGTTTCTGCATCATGGGATGGCTGCTAGTTAACTTGTTAACCAGAACAGGGTCAGGAATAGGGGGATCGGTACAGAACCTATAGGAATACATCACACAACAGAACAAAAGAAAGAAAATAAGTGCCTTGGAGACACATAGAGATAAAAGACATAAAACAACAAATTAGAAAGCTGCAACGTACCTGGTTCAAAACAAATACCAACCAAGACAAACGTCACCCTCAGAAAACTGACAGATTATTCAAGTCAGCTATCAAAAAAGCTAAGAAAAGGTACTATTCCGACATAATTCAAAATGCTAAATGTGCAAATAAAGAATTCTATTAAATACTCAATGAATTTTACAAACCAAATTGGGTAGAAGGAACTCATCCTGTTACTCAAGATTTCACTGACAAACTGGCAAATCATTACAGGTACAAAGCAGACACATTGGACTCAGATTTAAAACAGAAACAAAGCACCAGCACTAACCCTTGTACAAAACAACAATCCAAGAATACTCTAACCCAGCCTCTCCATTCCTTCCAACACATCTCACACAATGAATTTCTGGACCTGGTCAAACCCTGACAACTACAGACCCATTACAAATGGACCTTCCCTGAGCAAACTGATAGAAAGAGCAGCATTCGCCCAGATGTCACAATTCATTGAAGAGAATGACATACTTTCAGACTTCCAAACAGGATTCCGTCAGGGAAGAGGCACTGAATCTGCCCTCCTTGCCATCTGGAATGACCTGAAGAATACAGTAGACTGCAACAGAGGTGTTGCCCTACTCCTTTGTGACCTCTCAGCTGCCTTTGACACGGTTGACCATGACACTCTGAAACAAAGACTCTATGAAGCCGGTATAGAGGAGACTGCTCTAGACTGGATCGCGTCCTACCTTCAAAACATCAATACCCCACCTTTCTCATCCAAACCATACTCCACAAAAGCAGGTGTCCCTCAAGGTTCTATCATCTCGCCCATGCTTTTCAACATCTACATGAAGTCATTACCGGTACTGCTCAATTAATTTCACCTCACATGTTATAACTATGGAAATGACACGCAGATACTCCTTCAACTGGAATGCCCCAAAGACATTGGAAAATCCCCAATTTTCAGTTGTCTCAGAGCCGTGGATCAATGGATGACTTGGAGCCATCTCAAATTGAATGCCTACAAAACAGAAATACTCACGTGTGGCGAATGAAAACATCATGACCCGCTTGCCGCCTGGCCTGATGAACTGGGATCACCGCGTAAAGTATCTAAGGAAGTAAGAAACCTCAGAATGACCATAGACTCCAAGCTATCGATGAATGCCCTAGTGGACAAACTAGCAAGATCAAGCTTTGTCACCATAATACCACTATGACAAATTTACACTCATTTGGGATTTTCACACAAGGTCCAAGCTACCATCTCCCTTGTTCTGTCCAAACTCGATTACGCGAATAGCCTCTACCACGGATCACCTTTAACGACCATGAAAAGACTACAACGGATTCATATGCATCTATATACTTTCAATGTTCTTATGGATCTATATATTTATCACTTTCTTCTAATTTAGCCTTTCCAATGCACTGCCCTATTTCTCAGCCTATACTTCTCTCAATATATCTTCTAGCCCAACTTTCTGACTCATATCAAACTTCTTTCTACTACTCTGTCCAATGCACTACCCTATTTCTCACCCTATACATCTATCAATATATCCTCTACATCCACTCTCTCATTTATCCCAAACCCATTCCACTACTATGACCCCCAAAAAAAACCTTTGTAAACTTTGCTCTACTCTACCCCTCCTTGCATCACCTGACACCTCTTTTACTATACAGATCCCCCAAAACAAACCTTTCTAAACTCTTCCCTCTGACTCTTCCCCCACAACCCTTTTTTACTCATCTAAAAACCTCCTCCTACTGCTATGTCCTCCCCAAAAATATATATATATCTAAATCCTTCACTCTTCTGTCCCTCTACTATGCTTTTCAATCAAAATAACAGACTAACATGTTCACTTCTCAAATTTCACATTCCACTATACTAATTCACCACTAATCTTTTATGGGTTCCAGAGTAGGATGCTACTTGCCAATAAAGCGCTTCAACACCCCATCAGGGTTACAAGCGCTATACAAATGCAAACCTGTTTCCCTTTTCAACCCCTGCCCAACCCTTCTCAATCCAAATAACTGACTAACATATTCACCACTCAAATTTCTTTCATATTTCACTCTACTAATTCAACACTAATCCTTATGGGTTCCAGAATAGCGTGCTACTCGTAAAAAAAAAGCACTTCAAAATCCCTTCAGGGGTAGCATGCGCTATGTAAATACAAACCTCTTTCACTCTTCTATCCCGCCGCCTACCATTCTCTATCCAAATAACTGAATAACATATGCACCACTCATATTACTTCATATTTCACTATACTAATTTTCAACACTAATCCGTTATGGGTTCTGGAGTAGCGTGCTACTCACCAGAAAAGCACTTCAACACCCATCAGGGGTAACAGGTACTATATGAATGCAAACCTTTTTTCGCTTTAAACACTCAGCTATCCTTCCCACTCCAAATAATTGACTAATATCCACCACTCAAATTACTTTCATATTTCACCATACTAATTCACCACTAATCCTTCATGGGTTTCCGGAGTAGTGTGCTACTCGCCAAAGAAAGCGCTTCATCAACACCCCATCAGGGGTAGCAAGCGCTATATAAACACAAACCTTTTTTCCTCTTCTATTCTTCTGCTATCCTTTGGGATCCAAATAACGGACTAACCTATCCACCACTTAAATTACTTTCATATTTCATTATACTAATTCAACACTAATTCTTTTATTCGTCCCAGAGTATCGTGCTACTCAACAAAAAAGTGCTTAGACGCCTTGACGGGGGTAGTAAGCGCTTTATAAATGCAATTACAATACAATTACAATACAATACAATATTTACCACTATTAATAATCCACTTTCCAAAACTTTGTAACTCAATATTTTGTCTAAACACCCTATAAATATTGCAGTAAAATGGGTGCTCATCACCACCACAACCTTTGCCTCATTGCTCAAAGGAGATTATTGAGAAGTTGCATATTACATGTGTTGGTGCTTTTATTGCACAAAAAGCAGTGGTATAAAAACCCATATATCACAAAAAACTGTGAAATATGGAAAATATTTTACTGCTACCTGTGAAATACAGTTTTCGTCATCATAATCCTAATCTCCAAACCACTCTGGAGAGCTTTGACATTGTCCAGGCTACTAACATTATGCATATATATCGAGAAAGGGGGGTACTAGGAGCTTGTTGTGGTCCAGTACCTGTGCTCCTTGTGCAAGACACAATTCAAAACAGGGGGTTAGCTGTTCCAAGGGCTGGGTGCAGAAAGTCACCCACAGACAGTAAAATTAGGGGAGAGGGGAAAGGTCCTAGGTCTAGAACTCACTGACTAGAGGCAAGCGATAGTCTTGTTTCGTGATGCCCTCACACATCCCAAAGGATGTCATGCTTCAATTGCTCCTCGTTGGGCCGGCGCTGCAATGCCCGACGGGTCCCCCGAAGGGTCGCTTTAGCAGAGATCTTTTGCTTAGACTGCCGTCAGATGATTGCGGGTGTGAGAAAGGAGGGTCATCTGTGAGTGGTAAGTGGGTGAGTGAAAGATAAAACTGACTAAGGGATACCGAAAGTCAGTGAAGTTTATTGTGTGGACTCCCTTGTCAGATTCTGTGTGCCAGACATCCACAGAACTTGCTTGGTACCAACCATCTTGTAGACATTCGATGCCAGCAGGTCTGGTGGACACTCCCTGAGCTCCAGCATTGCTCAGTGTCTATGGGAAATGCATTGGCAAAGCAAATAGATCAGGCTTTAATGTGATAAAGCATGAAAGAATAGGAATGTGCTTATGATGTTTACATGTGTTAACACATTTAAAACAAACCTATTGGCTTTCCCAATGGGTATTCTAATGCTGGCTTTGAAGATATCTTGGCCCACACTGTGTGAAATGGTAGACCCACCACCACTGCTCGATGTACTAGCCCCCTTCCCGATGTTCAGGTCTAGTTGCGGCTCTGCACCTCATCTCTTTCCTTTCCAGTGCCCACTTTTCATTCTCTCCTGAACACACTTCCTCACATCTTCTTCACTTCAGCATCCCCAAACACGCAATGCAACAACCCACCTGTAAGCATTGAAATTTCATTCACTTTTGCCTTGTCAATATTTTGACAACTGGTTACCTTCTTATCACACATTTGCACAGAATCACAATTGCAACTGGAACACATGGCCATTGCTCTGTGAGTTCTATAAAGAGGCCAAGGATTGGATGACCATGTAATTATGAACACCTTTCTGACCCACTGACAAACACTGCAAAACTCGCACTGTCTTCAGCCTCAACTTCAGAGCTCTCAATCGTGGCCCATTAAAAGACACCTGGAAGCAATTCAGTTCAAATTATGCACTAAACAACAATAATGTGCTACACAAAAAAACCACAAAAACTACAGAAACAAAACATTCTGGAAACAAGAGAATGCAAGATTAAGTGAAACATGCTCAAAAATCTAATTGCTGCCATAGATAACCTTTATGTTATTTTACATTTGCTATTCAGAAATCAATCAGTGTTTCGCCTGCAAAGTTGAGGACATGAATATAGGGTCCGATAGGGACCTATTTCAATGTCCATTTTTAATTACTGATGGGTCTGATACCTCAATGCTTAACGCCCTGCCCTTAGAACATTGTAAAAGCCACTTTTATTGGTTGCAATCCACTTTGCGTCCATTTACCGATTTGGTGAGCTTTAGTACATCTGACTCATAGTGTCTTAAATTTGCATCCAGTATTGTGATGGGTCTGCTGAGAGCAATGAAAACTACCAGACCCTAGTAATGAAAGTGGAAATACTTATTTGAGGTAAAAAAATGTCTTCTTCAGAAAATAACTAGCTTTTTTCAGGGGAAGTTAATTATGTTCAGCAGAAACTGAAACCATATATCTGATAGCTAAAGTTGTACATTTTAACAAAATGAAAGCTGATATTTGGAGAAAACAGAATTGGATTGTAAAATATATTTAAAGCTAATAGTTGAATGATGATTTACGCTCAGTTGGAGAGCACTATTGCTTATGTCATTTTACTTTGTGCCAGAGAAAGCTTTCCATGGAAATACTGCTAGTAACCATGTCTGGATTGGTACTGTTCTGCTTTTTGATAGTTAGAACCTGCACAGTTTATCTTTGTTCAAACAGTACCGACGATTAATCAATCATACATAGTGTTGCGACTAATGTAATATTTTCCAAAGTGGTCACAAGAGTATCACCTGTAATCTTTTTTGTAGCTGAGGTTGATTTTCATTGATCAGAATTAGCTCTTGCTAAAGAAAAGGTTGTAAACTTTGCTCCTCGATATATGTGAGGAGCTTAATAGTGATAAAAAAATGTTTTTATAAGGTGTTGACGTTTCCCATTATATATTGAAGAGGCAAATTTATCTATGTTGGAGGTTTAACAATAAAATACATCAATATAGTAACAAGAAATTATATTTATATATTTTTATTTCCTTGAAAAAAACAAAAGCTACAGGGGTGTTAAAGTTAGGCTCACATTTTACTTGTACAAAACCAGAGAAATTTAGCAGTTATAGTTACTTGATATAATTATAACCTATGCCACCGCAATGCACTGCTTATGATCTCACATAATACATCACTCATGACATAGTCATTATCATCACTGATGACAACTCAAATGACATCCCTGATGATGTCATCCCATGATTGTGTTTTGTAAATGTTTCTGAGACTTAAAGATATATACTAAGCTACATCATAAGTAAATGGCTATTCTTTCTGTACTAGTAATTAGTCATTCTATTTCTAACATATCTCATCTGAGTGGCTGTGTGACTGTCTGTATCAGCCTGTGAGTGGATGTCTGAGTGACTGTATGGATGTATGAGTGGGTACATGAGTAGCTGTTTGGATGTTAGTGGATATGTGAGTAGCTGCATGCATCACTGAGTGGCTGTACTGGAGAGTGAGTGGGAGTGGGAGTGGCTGTATGGGTGAGTTAGTGGTTGTATGAGTGGCTGCATAGGTATGTGAGTGGGTATGTAAGTGACTGTGAGATTGGCTGTATGGGTCAGGAAGTGGGTGTGTGCCTGCTGTATGGTGGAGTGAGTAGTTGTTTGAGTGCGTGTATAGGTAAGTGAGTGGGTGTGAGTGGCTGTATTGGAGAGTAAATATTTGTGCGAGTGGCTGTAAGGGTGCATGAGTGGGTGTGTGAGTGGTTGTATGGATGTATGAATGGGTGTGTAAGTAGTTCTGTGGGTGTGTGAGTGGTTGTATGGGTGAGTGAGTGGCTGTGTCAGTGGCTGTATGGATAAGCGTTTGGGTGCCTGATTGACTGTATTGGTGAGTGAGTGGCAGTGTAAGTGTCAGTATGACTGGATGAGTGAGTGGCTGTATTGGTGAGTGAGTGGGCACATGAGTGACTGTATTGGTGAGTACATGGTACATGAGTGGCTGTATGGGTGAGTTAGTGGGTATGTGAGTGGCAGTATGATTGAGCGGATGTGTGAGTGGCTCTATGAAGGAGTGATTGGTTGTGTGAGTACTGGTATGGGTCTGTGAATGGGTATGTGAGCTGATGTGTGGCAGTGGAAGTGGGAGTGGGTATATGAGAGGTTCTATGGGGTATGAATGGGAGTGTGAGTGGTTCTGTGGATGATGTAATCAGTGATGTAATTTAAGATGTCATCAGTGATGTCACTGACCATGTCATGACTGATGTAATATGTGATGTCATCAGCAGTGCATTGCGGGGCGTGAGTTATAGTTAGCTCAACTAACTATGACTGCAGAATTTGTCTGGTTTTGTACAAGTGAAATGTTCAACTAACTATAACATCCTCGAAACCTGTGTTTTGTTCAGTGAATTTCTAAGGGTTTTTGAATGTTAATTCCTAACTATAATGTCCCTGAAACCTCTGGTTTATTTAGTGAATTTCTTTGGTTTTTCTAAATGCTAATTTCTAAATATCACTACGTAGGTAGGAAATGTACAGAAAGATTAAGAAAGGCGCAAAAAGAAGAAAGAGAAGTGCAGAAAGAGACAACCGAAGTCCAGAAAAAGGGAGAAAGGTGCAGAAAGAAGCAAGAGCAGTGGAGAAAGAACCAAACGAGGTGCAGAAAGAGGCCTACTTTGACTGTCCCTTATAACAGACTCATACAAAGAAGCCTAATCACTAATCCTTCTCTCAAGATGTCTTAAATATCACTTTTCTCTTGAAGGTTCACTATTAATCAACTGCTCAGAATCTTAGACCTACCTACCAAATGAAAAACAGCAATCCTAAGCATATCACTGATGTAAGTCTGGCCAAGTTTGTGAAGGTATGCATGTGTGTCTCTGCTTTTATCGAGTGACATGTTACATAAAAATAAACATAGAAGTACCTGGATACCTGTGTTTCAAACAGCATACTCCGTAAATATGTGTACAAAAAGGTGTATGTATTTCTTTCTGCTCATAATACAGGGCACATGGGTATTCAATAGTATATTTGAGGGTCTCTATAACACCAATATACATAAGACATGTCTGTCTGTGCAACTGAATGACAGAGCAGAGCTGAGAACATTTAACCACCTATAGAAGAAGCTACCCACTTTTTAAACTATCATCTTCAGATGTATAACACATGTGAGAACACATATACAATTAGACATATACCTCAGTCACAAGTGCACGCAGACCTTTAAACTTGACAGCTTGCACTTCCCATTAGAGTACAGAAAGAGGCGAGAGAAGTACAGAAAGAAGTAAGAGAGCTGTAGAAAGAAACAAAAGAAGTGCAGAAAGAAAGAAGAGAGGAGCAAAAAGAGGCAAGAGTGGTACAGAAAGAGGTAAATGGGATGTAAAAAGAAGCAAAAGAGGTATAGAAAGAAACAAAAGAAGTACAGAAAGAAGGAACAGAGATGTAGAAAGAGGCAAGAGGAGTGTAGAAAGAGAGAAGAGGGGTGCAGAAAGAGGCACAATGGGTGCAGAAAGAAGCAAGAGAGGTACAGAAATAAGTAAGAGAAGTGCAGAAAGAAGCAACAGTGGTGTAGAAATACGGATGAGAGGTGGAAAAAGAGGCAAGGAAAGTGCAGAAAGAAGCAACACTGATGAAAAGGGGGAAGAGGGGTAGAGAAAGAGGCAAGAGGGGTACAGAAAGAAGCAAGAGAGGTGCAGAAAGAGGGAAGAGGGGTATAGAAAGAGCCACAAGAGGTACAGAAAGAAGCAAGGAAGGTGCAGAAAGAAGCAATAGAAGTGCATAAAGAAGCAAAAGATATGAACAAAAGGGGGAATCTGGGTGGAGAAAGATGCAAGAGGGATACAGAAAGAAACAAGGGAGTTACAGAAAGAAATGAAAGAAGTGCAGAAAGAAGGAACATAGGTGCAGAAAGAAGCAAGAGGGGCACAGAAAGAGAGAAGAGGGGAGCAGAAAGAGGGACAAAGGTTGCAGACAAAAGTGACAAAGGTGCAGAAAGAAGCAAGAGAAGTACAGAAAGAAGAAACAGAGGTGCAGAAAGAGTGAACAGGGGTGGAGAAAGAGGCAAGACAAGTGAAGAAAGAAGCACAGAGATGCAAAGAGGGGAATATGGGTGGAGAAAGTGGCAATAGGGGTACAGAAAGAAGCAAGAGAGGTGCAGAAAGAAACAAAGGAAGTGCAGAAAGAAGGAACAGAGGTGCAGAAAGAGGAAAGATGGGTGCAGAAAGAGGATAAAGGGATACAGAAAGAAGCACGAGTGGTGCAGAAAGAAGCAAGAGAGGTATAGAAAGAAGGAAGTGGAGTGCAGAAAGAAGCAACAGTGGTGCAGAAAGAGGCAACAGGGGTGCAAAAAGAGGATGGCAGAAAGAGGCACAAGGGGTGCAGAAAGATGCAAGAGATGTGCAGAAAGAAACAAAAGAAATGTAGAAAGAAGGAACAGAGGTGCAGAAAGAGATAACAGGTGTGCAGAAAGAGGGAAGAGGGGTAGAAATAGAGGCAAGTGATGCAGAAAGAAGGAAGGGAGCTGCAGAAAGAAACAATATAAGTGCAAAAAGAAGCACCAGAGGTGCAGAAAAGGCAAGAGGGGTACAGAAGGAGGCAAAAGGGCTGCAGAAAGAAGGGAGAGGTACAAAAAGAAACAAAAGTAGTACAAAAAGAAGGAACAGTGGTGCAGAAAGAAGCAAGAGGGGTGCAGAAGGAAACACATGAAGTGCAGCAAGAAGCAACAGAGATGCAGAAAGAGGCAAGAGGAGTGCATAAAGAAGGAAGAGGGGTGCAGAAAGAGGCACGAGGGGTGCAGAAGGAAGCAAGAGAGGTTCAGAAAGAAGCAAAAGAAGTGCATAAAGAAGAAAAAGAGATGCAGAAAGGGGGAAGTGGGGTAGAGAAAGAGGCAAGAGGGATACAGAAAGAAACAAGAGAGGTTCAGATAGAAACAAAAGTGTAGAAAAAGGTACAAAGGTGCAGAAGGAGGCAAGAGGGGTGTGGAAAGAAGCAAGACCGGTGCAGTAAGAAGCAAAAGAGTTGTAGAAAGAAACAAAAGAAGTTCAGAAAGAAGGAACAGGGGTGCAGAAAGAGGCAAGAGGGGTGCAGAAAGAGGAAAGAGGGGTGTAGAAAGAGGTACAAGGGTTCTCAAAAGAAGGGACAGAGGTGCAGAAAGAAGCAAGTGAAGTGCAGAAAGATGCAACAGGTACAGAAAAAGGGATGAGGGGTGGAGAAAGAGGCAAGAAAAGTGCAGAAAGAAGCAACAGAGATGCAGAAAAGGGGAACGGGGTGGGGAAAGTGGCAAGTGGGGTGCTGTTGGAAATGGGATTTCTGGTTGGCTAGGACTTGGCGCCTAAGCTAGGCAGAAACCACCACTCAAGTCAGGGCAAGGGAGTTACACGCTGAAGATAACCCCTGCTCACCCCCTTGGTAGCTTGGCTAGAGCAGTCAGGCTGATCCCAGAGGCAATGTGTAAAGCGTTCTCGCAACACACACACAGCAGCAACATACTAGGCACATCACAAAAGGAACTCCACACGAGGTTATATATTTGTATTATCATAAACACATTAGAATAGTAATCATATTATGCACAGTATCACATCAGGCGCACAATACATTATGCGCCAACCTCATAGACCTAAACACATTAGACCATAACCTCCTAAGCATAACTCACACTAGGGGCATAAATCACAGTAGAGAACAACCTCACAAGCATAAACCACAGTATGCAAAACTTCATAACATAAATCACATTAGAGGCATAAATCACGGTATGCAAAACCTCATACACATAAACCACATTAGAGGCATAAATCACATTACATGAATCACATTTCCTGCGCACCACATAAATCACCTTAGGTCCTAGCAGTCCCCCTGGGCAACTGGCCTTCTCAGAGGGCTCATATGCCCTATGTCCCAAATGTCAGGGTGGCTGCCAATGCAGCAGGATCCCATGTGCGCAGGCATAAACGTAGCAGCTCCCGCTAGTTGCTGTGCAGCTGTGATGCAGAACTTGGGTCTGGGCACTCACTGTGCCCTTTGGACAAATATGCAAAAAACGTTGCAGCTGCTTGCGCTGGTGCGATGCAGCTGTGAATAGAGTAACTGGGCCCTGGCACGACTGTGCCCTCGGGACCCCACTGGGGCCCTCTGAATCAAAAGCTGCCCCCATCAGTACAGTTGCCCACTGTCAAGTGGGGCAACTGTGAAAACATAGCCATGCAGGAGAAGCACAGGCACCCCTGGGCCCTCTAGACCCCCACGGGGGCCCTAACAACAATGTGGCCAGGGTTGGTGGGCATCGACAATATGCCCCGATGCGCCCCCCCATCAGGGACTCTCAGAAATAATCGCCCTCAACATTGGAGAGGCCCTCTATGCAGCGGGGCCGCTCAAGGAATGGGCACTGTATACTGTGCCAAATGAGCCCCCACTCACCGGATCTGCAGGCTCTCTTGCAGGACTCCTCTGGGCTCTGTTGGGACTCTGGGGCAGGTCAGTCACACGTGGGGCTCTCTCTGCTCATGAGAGCGCTGCCTCGAGTCCCGCCGGTTTCCAGCTTCTTCTGGGGCACCAGCCCTCTCCTCACTTCACCCGGGCCCCCACCTGGGACATGGGACTTCAACGTGGAGCCGGCGAGGCTCCGGACGGGTCTCCTCGTGGTGTCTCCAGCTGGCGGGACTTCCTCTCCCTGCTCGCCGGATGCATTCTACGCCCCGCCCATAGTCAGGCAAGGCCATCTGACTTCCTGGTCGCGCCGGATCACGGTGGTGATTCCTCCGGCAGCGATGTGGGGTGGGCACCCGTGGTGATTAAAAAAATAATCACATAAGCTGGTTTGGCACCCGCAATTAAAATAAAGGCACGAGCGGGGTAGGCACCTGCCATTTTCAAATATCAGATAAGCTGGGTGGGCATCCGCAAAAGTAAGGAAAAACGTGGGGTGGGCACCTGCCGTTTTAGGCATCACGGGGGAATCCCTATGTCGGGATTCCCTCTAAAAAGGGGGCTGCAGATCAGCGCTGCAAAGCCCACGTGCTCCTCTTCTTGGGGCAATAAAAATATATCGCTAACGAGGTGTTAGATGCAGTCAAAGTCCTCAAGGCCCTGGAATCTAAAAAGCAAAGCGCTCACAGGGCGCAAGAGGTCCTAGCAAGTCATTAGGGATCGAGGGGGCAATGCTGGGCCCAGGGAGGCAAGCCCTCATGGTGTTTCCTCCTGGGCCCCAGCAGCAACACGCCCCCGCAGGTTCAGGAACATGCACAGCCCCGAACATGGTATCACAGCCCCTATATTTATATTACACCATCTCTTTGTCTGCAGTACAGGGCATGAGAGAACCAGATGCAACTGGTTCAGGGGGGATTTGGGGCACTTTGTTTTTCCAAGCTCCTCTTCCCCTTTGTCAGGTGGGGGCTAGGTGATCAGACACACCACAGGGAGCAAAGCCTGCATTGTACAGACTGGGCACAGTCAGGGTCAGGGAATTACTCCTCCACTACTTCCAATGCAGATGTCCTATTCAGCCTAGTGCTGACTCACCCTGCCCCTCCTGGAGCCACACACACCTCCCAGCCCCTGTCACTCACAAGCCAGACATGCAATTCACATCAGGCAGGCAGACACATTGCACACAGAAATGCCAACTTCTAAAAGTAGTATTTCCCAACTAGTCATAATAAATATGCGCACACCATTGCGCAGCATTTATTATTACAATTCCAAATATACTAAACTTGACCACATTGCTCCTCCCTATCAGGAATTACCACTGACACACTGATCAGGGAATCCCCAATGCATTCCTATGGAAGGGCAGGCCAATCTCACCAATGTAATACAGAGAGCGCACACACTTTACACTGGACCACAGTGCTAAAGTGCCCAGTGGCCTAAAACCACCAACACCATGTCAGAAATAAGGTAGGGCGAAAGGAAAAACGTTTAGGGATGATCCTGCCAAAAGGGCCAAGTCCAACACAACCCCCTTCCAGCCTAGACACAGGGTAGACCAATCACTACTTTGATGGGCTTCCTTGCTTTGGGCGATAGAACATGGACGCGGGCCCGCAACTGCAGGGACACCCTCCGGTTCTATGCCACTCTGAACCCATGGGGTTCCCTCTGAAAGAAAAACTCTCACATCCCAACTAGGCTACCCCACTGGTACTCTCTAGTTGTCCATGGCCAGGAGCAGGCCCTAGGCCACCCAGATGTCACTGGTCCTCGCCAATCCACAGAGTGGGGGCAGTAACCCCTGGCACATAATAGCCATTCTCCACTCATCCTCTCAGTGTAGTTCCAACTGCCACTGATTCCCCAACCTAGGGTCCGCACCCTCAGGCTGACCAGAGGTCATGGGTGAAGCGTCTCCTCACCCTACCTCTCCTTCTGGGGTTCTGCACCCTCCCAGGAGAAGCACCCCCAGAACACAACTCTCCCACCAGTTCAGGACCTCTCTCCATCAACTGGTCTACCACCTGGGATCTAAACTCTACGGCCGCACTGGGGTCAGAGGCGAGGACTCCCTCCCTCTGCCCTATACCCTCCCAACTGGAGTGGTACCCCTAGAAGGCAAACTGGTCAGGACACTGATTACAGTTGTCCCTCCCTCCAGGTCAGGAAACACCTGGCCTCCCAACCCAGGGATGGTAGGACTTCCTGGGGAGTAAATATACCCTCTCCGAGGGTGACACATAACTAATGTGTCGTGTGACAGTCTGCCTGGTGCAGAGCTCACGACCTCCTGTCCCTTTGGCAGTGCATGAAGATGCCCCAGGACAGAAGTGGCGTCACCATGGCCAATAAAATGTGACTCAGCGCTTCTGGCTGGCCCCTGACTCATTGGTTCTTCCACGGGGGATTCTTTCCCTCTCTTACCCCTCAATCTGGAATTCTGTACCCTCCACTTAGGGGTGGCGCTGCCAGACACTAGAACTGATGGAGGCCTGATTACAGACACTACCAGCTCACCTAACACGGGAAGTTCCCCCTCAAAGGACGATCCAATAGGACAGACTAGGCTACCTATCTGGTGTTCCCTCTAAGAACAATCCAGTACTGGAGATTGAGGCGCGGGCACTTCGGGAAACAGCCCAATCTCACTCCTTCTCCTGCAAGACAGGATGTGAGTCCCTACAACCTTCTCACTATAAGGGTACCTAGCTGGGCTACTCTGAACCATCTACGCCGCTCCGGGTTGGAAGATACCTGAACCATTCTTCTTTGGATCACTCCCCAATGCAAGCTCTCTAGAATCAAAAGAACTCACAGTCCAACAGGGGTTGGTGCGACACCGGAAAAAAATTACAGGGCATGTGCTCTCTGACAAAACGGATTGAACAGCCCTTTAACACCATTTGCCGTGTTCAACCAAACAGCCAGTGAACCACAACATTCATCCACACTCCCCCCAAGACTGGTGAGACAGCATCTTACCGCCCCTGAATCTCAACCTGTCCCCCTTCTTAACTGGGAACCAGGTACCATACTCTGGGAACTGGGAATGGGACTTTCTGCACTGGACTCCATATTGCTGCCATCACTAGATCCCACCCTTACTGGGGATGCCATAAAACTAAAACTGTAATTAGAGATAATCTACCCTCCCGAGCTGGTTACTTCATGCCAATTAAGTTACCACTGTAGGCCAACCCCAGAAATAGCAAACAGCACAGGGGCAGTTACCTCCTCCAGCTTCTACTGCAGGCCAACCCCAGAAATAACAGTCTGCAGAAGGGCAGTTACCTCCTCCAGCTTCCACAGCAGGCCAGCCCCAGAAATAGTAGTCTGCACAAGGGCAGTTACCACCTACAGATTCTCTGGTTTCTGTCCTGGTGATTTTATAAGTGCTTGGGTTTTGGCTGAGTGATTGGATAAGTGCATGATGCTGGATGGGTGTTTGGAGGAGTACATGGGTAGTGACAGGAGGATTTTTGGAGTGCATGGGTACTACCTGGGTAATTGCAGGAGTGAATCAGTACTGTGTAGGTGGTTAGAGGTGTGCATGGGTAGTACACAGGTGATTGTAGCAGTGCATGTATTAGTCCCTGGGTCATTGCACACGTACATGGGTACTGACTGGATGAAGAGAGTACTGCAAGGAGAGTGCATGGTGAATTTATAAGTGCTTCGGTTTTGGTGGAGTGATTCATAAGTACATGGTGCTGGCTTGGTGATTGAATGACTGCATGGGCAGTGCACAGGTGATTGTACCACTGCATGTGTTAGTGCCTGGGTCATTGCATAAGTACATGGGTAGTGACTGGATGATTAGAGTACTATAAGGAGAGTACATGGTGAATTTATAGATGCTTGGGTTTTGGCTGATTGATTGGATAAGTACATAGTGCTGGCTTGGTGATTGGAGGAGTGCATTGGCAGTGACAGGGAAATGGCTGAATTGCATGGGTAGTGCTCAGGGGATTGTAGCAGTACATGTGTTAGTGCATGGGTCATTCTATGAGTACATGGGTACTGACTGGAAGATTAGAGTACTGAAAGGAGAGTGCATGGTGAAAATATAAGTGTTTGGGTTTTGGTGGAGTGATTGCATACATACATGGTGCTGGCTGGGTGATTGAAGGAATGCATGGGTACTGACAGGGCGATGGCTGGACTGCATGGGTAGTGCTCAGGAGATTGTAACAGTGCATGTGTTTGTGCCTGGGTCATTGCATGAACACATGGGTACTGATTGGATGATTAGAGTACTTCAAGGAGAGTGCATGGTGAATTTATAAGTGCTTGGGTTTTGGCGAAGTGACTGGATAAGTACATGATGCAGGCTGGGTGATTGGAGGAGTGCATGGGTAGTGACAAGGTGATGGCTGGACTGCATCAGTAGAGTTCAGGGGATTTTAGCAGTGCATGTGTTAGTGCCTGGGTCATTGCATGAAAACATGGGTACTGACTGGAAGATTAGAGTACTGCAAGGAGAGTGCATGGTGAAATTATAAGTGCTTTGGTTTTGGCTAAGTGATTGGATAAGTACATGACTGGCTCTGTGATTGAAGGAGTGCATGGGTACTGACAGGGCGATGGCTGGGCTGTATGGGTAGTGCACAGGGTATTGTAGCAGTGCATGAGTTAGTGCCTGGGTCATTGCATGAGTACATTAGTAGGGACTGGATGATTAGAGTGCTACAAGGAGAGTGCATGGTGATTTATAAGTGCTTGGGTTTTGGCGGAGTGATTGGATAAGTACATAATGCTGGATGGGTGATTGGAGGAGTGCATGGGTACTGACAGGGCGATGGCTGGACTGCATGGGAAGTGCTCAGGAGATTGTAACAGTGCATGTGTTAGTGCCTGGGTCATTGCATGAATACATGGGTACTGACTGGAAGTTTAGAGTACTGCAAGGAGCGTGCATGGTGAATTTATAAGTGCTTGGGTTTTGCGGAGTGATTGGATAAGTACATGGTACTGTCTGGGTGATTGAAGGAGTGCATGGGTACTGACAGGGCGATGGCTAGACTGTATGGGTAGTGCACAGGGGATTGTAGCAGTGCATGAGTTAGTGCCTGGGTCATTGCATGAGTACACGAGTAGTGACTGGATAATTAGAATGCTACAAGGAGAGAGCATGGTGATTTTATAAGTGCTTGGGTTTTGGCTGAGTGATTTGATAAGTACATGATGCTGGATGGGTGATGGAGGATTGCATGGGTAGTGACAGAGGGATTGCTGGAGTGCATGTGTACTACCTGGGTAATTGCAGGAGTGAATCAGTACTGTGTAGGTGGTTAGAGGTGTGCATGGGTAGTACACAGGGGATTGTAGCAGTGCATGTATTAGTCCCTGGGTCATTGCACACGTACATGGGTACTGACTGGATGAAGAGAGTACTGCAAGGAGAGTGCATGGTGAATTTATAAGTGCTTCGGTTTTGGTGGAGTGATTCATAAGTACATGGTGCTGGCTTGGTGATTGAATGACTGCATGGGCAGTGCACAGGTGATTGTACCACTGCATGTGTTAGTGCCTGGGTCATTGCATAAGTACATGGGTAGTGACTGGATGATTAGAGTACTATAAGGAGAGTACATGGTGAATTTATAGATGCTTGGGTTTTGGCTGATTGATTGGATAAGTACATAGTGCTGGCTTGGTGATTGGAGGAGTGCATTGGCAGTGACAGGGAAAGGGCTGAATTGCATGGGTAGTGCTCAGGGGATTGTAGCAGTACATGTGTTAGTGCCTTGGTCATTCTATGAGTACATGGGTACTGACTGGAAGATTAGAGTACTGAAAGGAGAGTGCATGGTGAAAATATAAGTGTTTGGGTTTTGGTGAAGTGATTGCATACATACATGGTGCTGGCTGGGTGATTGAAGGAATGCATGGGTACTGACAGGGCGATGGCTGGACTGCATGGGTAGTGCTCAGGAGATTGTAACAGTGCATGTGTTTGTGCCTGTGTGGAAAAGTAAATTTTGCCATGTTCTGTGTCCCTACGTGTTCCCCATCTTATGTTATGTGTGCATGATTAATATGCATATGTATTCCCCATGTTCGATTAAAGACGCAATTATAGTTGGGTCCATCCCTAGTATGCCAGTTCCCAGTTCTCGTGAATACTACGAATATCAGGCCTATGTAAAGTTACGTTGCCACGTTTCTCAGTGTGCACGTTATTCCATTGTAAAGTCCCCGTTTCTAGGCCTCAAAAGGGCCCGGACACCAGATTCAGCTCCTGTCTCCTGAGCCCTCGCTGAGGAGCGATACAGCCCCCACCTGTATCCTCGACCCTTCACTTACTTCCTGCCTCACAGTGCCCGGCCCAGCCTGGCTCTGCCTGTTAGTCTGCCAAGAGTATGTTATGATTCTAGTTATCAGTCCAGCCCTCCTTCTCTGCATTCCTAAGCTACTGAATCGCATCAATAGTTTCCGTCATCGTCTAGCCTTTACGTCTCCACATAAGGGAAATACTGTATTAATGGTCATCTAATATTCTTCATCACGCACTACATGTAGAATAATGCATGCACCAGTCTTAGAGTCTGTTAGCCTTTACCCCGATAACTTTTAGTTTATATCAACATGTTCTCTAAACATTAGATACTAGATAAAGTTTAGGTACATGTCGCCCTGACTCTCCAGACTTCAGTCTCTGCTCCTAGCACAGAGTTCATAGCCCCCAGCTTCTCCTAGTAACACGTCATTGTCAGTTTGCGCGCACCACTAGGTTAGAGGTCCCGGCTCCTTAGGTAGCCCCCTCCATGTTTCCGCCCCATTTATGACATATTCTGTTACGTTTACATCACATGTCTATGTATACGCCTCCTGTTACACCTACTTTCACCCTTATCTTTCGCGACTGCTATTGACCACACCCATTGCTCCACCTATTGTATGTATTGCAATGCAACTGTTTTAGTATATATGCTTGTACACTGTTATTAAATGTTACGCCAGTCCAATCCTGTCCCAGGCAGCGCTGCCATCCCATTCTTGTGCAGGTTGTCCTGTTCCTGTCCTTTATGCTGTATTAAACCTGCAAACTCCTACTACCTCGAATCTTGACTCTTATTTATTGAGCTATCTGTTATT
The DNA here is from genome assembly GCF_964261635.1 of Lissotriton helveticus. NCBI lineage: Eukaryota > Metazoa > Chordata > Amphibia > Caudata > Salamandridae > Lissotriton > Lissotriton helveticus. The sequence goes on from NC_136059.1 coordinate 895,250,858, forward strand.
GCTATGTCCAGTCAAACCTAGATCCGGTATTATTTATTTATATACCACATAATGGCGCCCGAACAGGGACTTGCCCTTTCCCCACGCGCCGGTGAAGCCACGTATGCCCCCTGACCCTCTGCAGCCGTGACGGAACCATACCGTGCACGTGCAGATATTTCTGCTTCAAGTATCCCTCAGGCCCACGGAGGAGACGGAGGTTGCGGTCCAGCATCCAGACGAGGCGGTGGAGGAACGCGGCGAGTCCCGACCAGAGCCCAAGCCGAGAGTCCAAGGTCCGAGGTATCTGGAGGCCCACCCGTAACAGAAGTCCGAAGTGTGTCCGTCCGGCGTCGAAGCAGTCCAGTCCGAGGCCTTCCGTTCTTGCTGCCCGGTGAGTACCGTTGCTGGGGTAGTATCTAGACAGGGTCAATCTAATTGTCTCTGGTCCGAGGGGTTTGGTGGTACACAGATCCCAAAACGAAGTGTCCACTTCGGTGGATGCGGGTCCTGACGTGTCTCTTTATGAGACCGGTAAGTTTCGTACTGTTTCAGCAGTGCATCTAGTTCCTGTTCTAGTCAGTTCTGTTCCCGAGAAAATCCATGTATTCTGTTTTCCGTATTCCAGGTAGTATTCTGTTCGAACTGTTATTTTAAATGTTCTTCATGTATTTTAATGTCGTGGTATGAAAGTGGTGTAATTATCGTGTTCATTGTGTATTATATTGTGTCTAGATTACAGTTCCGTCATGCCGTTGTTCTCGAAACTACGTCAGTTAAAAACCAGAAAAGGTCTGTTAGAAGCAGCAGTTCCTGTCCCGCCTAGGGACAGTCCAGGTCATTTTATGTATCAGAAGCATGGCATAAGTGCCATATTATATCTAGATTTATGGGTAGAGTACACCAAACAGTTAGAAGACAAGTATAGATGGCCCGTATCGGGTACAGGCGATGCCGAGTGCATCATGCGAGTAGAAGAAGCATTATGGAAAAAGAAAGCCAGACAGTCACAGAAAGATGCCATCGAGTTATGGCGCAAAGAATCTCATAAAAGAACCGAAAAAGAAATCAGAAAGTCAGAATTAAGTAAAGAATCCTTAGAACGAGCCCAAGAAAGGGAATTAATCGAGATAGGTGAACGAGTCAAAACCGAACAGTCAGACAGACAGAGACATGCCCGCATTAAGGGTATGTATCCTCTTCTTGCCGAGGGCTTGCCAAAAGCAACCCCGGAGGCATCCAGTAATTTTCCGCCACCATTAGTTCCGACCAAGCTACGTCACAAACCAACCGCAGCTGATATTTTTATTTCGTCCTATTTGGACGACACAGTCCCGGAATATGCAAATCCTGTTCCGCCAGTCCCTGTAAATCATGCAATTCCTGCTCCTCCAGACACCGGAGTACCTGCTACGGTACCCCCGGTCCAGCCTACATTGCAATTTCCCGCCGCGCTAGTACGAAGAGTATCAGTCGACGATTCTAGTTTAGGGGCCGCAGGAGGAGGTCCTCCTGGTACCCCGCCACCACACCAACGAGTAACGTTAGTCGAGTTACATGAATGTGCGTTACAGCGTACGCCCAAATATAAGTCCGTTGCAGATATCCGACGAGCTCTTACTGAATGCCGCTATGATCCAGTCGCAGGTGATGATAGTACGGTTATATATTCCATACGTGTAAGACGGGTGACCGGGTATTTGGACACCCTACCGAATATGAAAGAAGATCTAGACAGAATATATCGTTTCATCCGTACAGGGGATGATCCAGAAAGTATTGGCGAAGCCATGTCTCAAAGGAAAGCTGAGATCCAGCTCATGCTATTAAAGTTTCTGATTAATTGTTTAATAAGGGAACAAGATTATCCGACCAAAGATCCGGCCGAAATGAGAATCCTGACAAGGTGGAGTGATAATATAGCCGAAGGTAAACACAGAACTATCAGTAGTATAGAGAGTATGTACAAGAGAATTCGTAAGGAAATAATAAAGTTACACGAACAACGTAAAGCAGCACAAGTAAGCGAGAAAGAGAATGACTCTTCTACTGAAGAGGTAGAGGACGAGAATCCCGCCAGAATAGCGTATGTAGGAAAATCTAGATTTCCAGATCGCCATTTACGCCTAAAACACAAGTCAGTTTTTCATCTTCCAGCACCAGAACAAGGTTCTCTAGAACAAGTATTTCAAGCTACCGATCATATTTTGAAATCACGAATCGGTTATAGTGAATTAAGTACTATGCATGAACAAGAACTAGCCCGATCAGCAGTCCGATGGGCTACTGATTCTACCACTTTTCCAGACGAAATAGTGGCACAAATGTTTCTGAAATTGCCCCCAGCCGAGCAACGACTGGTGGGTATGTATATGATCCAGCACCTCATTACATTGTATGAGGGTCAGCATTCTGATCCAGGTCCGTCACACGATGTCCTGAACGAGTTACTCCAGTATAGATGGAAAGGTTTAGGTACCGATTTAATTAGTGTCATTCTAGAACAGCGCCATAAATATAGAACGTTCCTGAACCCGCATTTTGTTCATGTCTCACCTCCAGAAAGAAAACCGTTTTACATAGATAGACAGAATCCGTTACGAGAAGTACACCCAGTCAGGACAGCAGATGGTGAAATGCAAAGAGTATTTGTTTACACCCCGATTACAAAGATGGAACTCTTAGAAATGAAGAAATTAATTCCCTGCCATGACAAAGATCCAGCAGGGTTCCACCGAGAATTAAAAGACATGCTCCGTATGGGAGAATACACGTATCCAGATATTATTAAAATGCTAAAGGTCCTGTTGCCCGCAGGGGTATACGAGAAACTCAAGGAAAAAGAATGGGAGGTGGGAGAGAAAAAGATCGATTGGGCAGTTCTAGAAGCTGAAGATAAGATACGAGTACCAGGTACTGGTCTTGGAGAGAAATGTAAAGAATTACCAGAACTGTTAATACAAGTTTTGCCCAGATTATTAACCACTAAAAAGGAAGACTGGGATGCAATCTCAGCCTGTAAACAGAAACAAGACGAAGATACTAGTGATTTTTATTCTAGATTCGAGAAATGCTTTATTATAAACAGTGGCTTGAAGACGAGTAGCGAGTCATACCCTCATCTTTTTGTTACTAAATTAGTCGAGAATTCAAGTCCACAAGTTAAGAATCGAGTTTTGAAAGTCGAAAGTACATGGCAAGCTAGTACCCCGTCCCAGATGTTACAGATGCTCCAGTATCACCAGAATAGAATCAGAGAAGAGCAAGAACACGAGAGAAAACGTATGAAAGACACGAAAATGAAAGTACTAGTTGCACAATCTGTTCCACAAGACAGTCAGAAGAGGGGTCCGAATCAAGCCAGTCATCCTGCAGCTCCCGTTAAAGGGACATGCAATTATTGTAAACAGCCAGGTCATTTCATAAACGAGTGTGCAGTTCTGAAACATAATATAGCTACTGGTAAAACTAAAGAAAGACCACGTCCTCCTAGACAAGAACAGGTTTCACAGACTTCTCAGCCACAGAATGCACAACAGACAGTTCCAGCACCGCAGCCTATTGCTGCAACACAGCATGTTACACAGCAGATGTACCAGTACGCACAGACAGAGTATCCAGAGTATCAACAGTACTCATGAAACAGCCTAGAGAGGGAGGTAGGCTTGCCTCTCATCGAGATTCCTGTAGATCAAGAAGGTCCCTATGTTCATAGTCAAGTACTAGGGAAAGACAGAAAGTTTCTGATTGATACAGGGGCAAGTAGGACGACCATCAGTTACGCCGAAGTTCCAGGGGCTCCGCTCTCAGGCTCTAGAAATGTTTCCCTTGGATTTTCAGGAAAGCCTATTGTAAACGAGATATCTAAGCCAGTTACTCTAGAAGTAGGTCCATTGTCCCGCACTACTGATCTGTTACTTACGAAGTCATGTCCAGAAAATTTGTTAGGTATTAAGACACTGAAAGAATTAGGTGCAGTTATTTGCTGCTCCCCAGAGGGAATACGACTGTTTCTACGTGACTTCAAGGGTCACTATGTATTACGAGATTTTGATCCGAGATTGTCTAATGTTCCGCAGCATCTATGGGCGCAAGGTCCAACTGATGTAGGTTATATGCAAATCACACCCCATCGTGTGACTCTCAAACCAGGTGTAGTGTTACCACGAATCAGACAGTACAGATTGCCACCTGAGGCTGTAGCAGCCTTATCCAAAATTATTGACGAGCTCATCGCTCAAGGAGTAGTTGTAGAAACTGACTCCAATGTATGTAATTCTCCGATCATTCCAGTCATGAAACGTACTGATCCAAATGCACCCCCAGTATATCGACTAGTGATTGACCTTCGAGAACTCAATAAATGTATTATTCCCCAGTACCCAGTTGTCCCGGATATCTCTTCCCTATTGACAGCCATTGATTCCAAAGCCTCATTTTTTACAGTCATAGACCTCAAAAATGCGTTTTTCTGTGTCCCCATTCATCCAGACAGCCAGTTTCTTTTCGGATTTTGTTTAAATGGAAGGAGCTATATGTTCACACGAGCTCCTCAAGGTTTCACGGAAAGTCCTAGCATTTACAGTCAAGCACTTAAGAGACAACTAGACAACATTCACATGCCAACAGATACTGCCCTGCTCCAGTATGTCGATGATCTACTGATCACAGCCCGTTCTGAACGTGCTTGCGAGCGAGCATCACTTACAGTCTTGTATTTTCTCGCCGAGATGGGGCACAAGGTGTCCCCTTCTAAGCTTCAGTTCTGTGTCCAGCAAGTGATCTACTTAGGCCACTTACTGTCCAAGTGGGGTAGGCAGTTGACACCAGACCGTATCCAGTTAATAGCGAGTCTTCCTCAACCCAAGACACAGAAGGAGGTACGTGCTTTTATTGGCCTTACTTCTTATTGCAGACAATGGATTCCTCAGTATGCATTTCTAGCTAAACCACTGATACAGTTAACGACACAGGAGGCAGCCGTATCGACTGTCCTCCCTTGGACATCTGAACATACACTTAGTTTCAATGAGTTGAAGAAAGCTCTATGCCAAGCTCCAGTTCTAGCTACACCGAACTACAGTAAGCCTTTTACACTTTTCATCACAGAACGCGAAGGTACAGCATTATCTGTTCTCACACAAGATCAAGCAGGACAATACAAGCCTTGTGCTTATTTTTCGAGCACATTAGATCCTGTAGCCCAGGCTCTGCCTGCGTGCCTCAAGTCAGTTGCAGCCACAGCACTAGCTATCAGACAAAGTGATTCCATAGTATTAGGACACTCCCTGACAGTACAAGTTCCACACTCCGTGGAAGTTCTTTTAAACCGAACACAGACTCAGCACTTGACAATTGCACGTTTAACAGGTTATGAATTGACACTGTTCCAGCCACACATAGAAATCAGACGCTGCAACGTTCTAAATCCTGCTACACTGTTACCGTCAGTTAATTCGAATCCTGCCACACACGACTGTGTGGAAGTAGTTAACATTATGACAAAGCCAAGACAAGATCTGACAGATATTCCATTACCAGATCCCGACCTGACACTTTATGTGGATGGTTCATGTATGAGAACAAGTACAGGAGAAATAGTAGCGGCGTATGCAGTGACTACTGACACTGAAGTTATAGAAACACACCGTATTGACACCCTGTCTGCTCAAGCAGCAGAGCTAGTTGCTCTGACACAGGCCTGCATACACGCTAAGAACCTGAAAGTTAATGTTTATACAGATTCACGTTACGCATTCGGAGTTGTACACGACTTCGGAGTGCTCTGGCAGGAGAGAGGTTTCATGACTTCTCATGGAACCAAGATTCAGCATGGTCTCCTTATTCAAGCTCTGTTAGATGCCATGCACTTACCGACATCTATTGCTATCATGAAATGCAAAGCACATACGAAAGTTACTGACACTATTTCCCAAGGTAATGATCTAGCAGATCGCACCGCCAAGCTTACAGCACAGACTCCAGACATTCCAGTTAATCCAACACAGACACATACTCCAGCTCCGACTACCTGTATGACAGTTAAGGACCCTACTCAAGATGTCATAGATATCCAGTTACATGCTACTCCCGAAGAAATCAAGAAATGGTCCGAACAAGGAGGGGTCCAGACAGATCAGGGATGGGTAACGAAGGGTAGAGCCACATGGTTTCTCCCCGACTCCATGGTTCAAGTCATTATCAATACCGCACATAGTCCAGCACATTTAGGAGAAAAAGCTATGTTAGATAGTATCCAGAACATTTGGTTCAACAAGCATTTACGAGCTGCAGCCAGGCAGAAAGTCCGCACCTGTATGATATGTTGTCAGTTTAATCCAGGTAAAAGTGTCCCGGTGGAACAAGGTGGATTCCAGCCCCCTGACCACCCTTTTGAGGTCCTCCAGATGGATTATATTCAGATGGAGCGATGTCGAGGTTTCAAGTATGTCCTTGTAGCTGTATGCGCTTTGTCCAGGTGGACAGAAGCATATCCAGTCCCAGATTACACAGCCACGACCACTGCCAAGCAGTTGGTTCGTGAATTCTTCCCCCGCTACGGACTCCCTAGAGTCGTATATTCTGATAACGGCCAGCCATTCTCATCTGAGCTTATGAAACACATCTCCCTTTTGTTAGGGTACCAGTGGAAGTTCCATTGTGTACGCCATCCTGAAGCAGCCGGTCTCGTAGAGAGACATAACCAGACCCTAAAAATCCGTATTGCCAAAATATGTAAAGAGAAAGGTGTAGACTGGCTAGTAGCTCTGCCAGTCGCTTTGTTTTATATGCGCATGGTCGCACATTCCAGATCAGGTCTGTCCCCGTATGAGGTCGTATTCGGCCGCCCCCCTAATATGTGGGGTACACCTAGACCCCGAAGTATTACAGATGTTTCAAGTAATATGCTGACAGATTACCTAGCTTCCTTGATGTCTGCCCTACACTCTTGTCGTTCACAGGTTTCCGCCGCATTTCCAGACAATACCGAGGTGGCACCGCATGACATCGTTCCCGGAAGTTTGGTCCTTGTAAGGAACTTTGATCGTTCAAGTCCGCTGGAGCCTCGCTGGAAGGAGCCAAAACAGGTCCTCCTGGCCACCCGTACTGCCGTCAAGCTGGAAGGCAGGAAGGGCTGGGTCCACCTGTCTCACGTGAAAAAGTTTTATGGATTAAAGACTGTTTCCAAGAACGTTTCCGAGGATTTCAAAGATTGCCAAAGTACTATTCTTAAGGACTGTCCCGCAAAAGACAATGATACAAATCCCTCCCTGTTAGAGAAAACTCCGCGACAGGAGTATAAGCTAAAATTAAGGTCTAGTAAAATAAGTCAGCCAGTTTGATTGTCTAAGTCCTCCCCTAGGTGAAACGGTTAGACCGGTTTCTGACATGTATAAAATAGACCCCAGAGTGAGAGAGTTAGTCAAAACTCAATCCGATGTATCGTTTTTCTAAGTTTCATATTGTTTTTCAGCCTCATGTTTACCTGCACAAGTTATGCATTTTATTTGTGTTTTCCAGTTTCTCATGTAAATAAGTCTTCTATTGCTACAGTAGAGCACACGTTTAGTGATCTGCCTCCTCATGAACTATCTTATCGTCTTGCTATGCGTAACAATTCCTTTATCCGCATGTTACATTATTCACACCAGACCAGCAATGCCACTAATTGTTGGGTGTGTGGTCGACTCCCCCCTTTCCAGACACCGAAGGGAGTTCTGCCACTCTTTCCTTATCCATTTTCACATAATGGTTCGTGTGGAGCATGGTCCACGTTAACGTCATCCTCAACAGATATGTCTTTTCTTAACAGTACATGTTTTCCAGACAAGCAAGGTCTTCCCCACAGAACAGGGTTAGATCTAGAAAATGAAGTTTATAATCTAGGTAATTATTCTTCGAATTTTATGGTCCTGAATGTTCAGTCTGATACTGCTCCAGACTTACCTGCTATGTCAGTACTACCAGTCAAAGGTGAATTATGCGTCAGAAAGAATGGTTCCGTACATGTAGGACATAGTGATTGTACCATTATTGTCAAGTATAGTGACAGTAGGAAATCTATTTTTAAAGCTTCACGTCATTCTTATTTTGTTTGTGGTCAGACCGCATATGTTCGTCTGCCCCTCGATTGGGAGGGAACCTGTTACATTGCCTCCTACTGCCACCAGTTTTTCTAGCCCCACCTGACTACCATAGGAATTCCCACTTAGTACATACTAGACACAAGAGAGACCTCCCGATTGTCGATTATACTGAAACTGCTCTAGAACAATACATAGATATCAATAAAGGTGTATTTCCCTATTTAGGTACTGTTGTGAATAGTAAACTGATACGTAGATTAACCAGAACACTCGAGGCAGTAGTGATTGAGACTACCTCTGCTCTAGGTAACTTGACCGAAGAGCAATCCTTTATGAGAATTGTCGTGCTCCAGAATCGTCTCGTCCTTGACGTCATACTGGCCGATAGGGGCGGGGCATGTAGAGTCATCGGATCTAGTTGCTGCATTTTCATTCCTAATAACGCGCCGTCTGTTTATTCAGCTATAACCAGACTCCATAAGATTGCCCATATGTTACACCAAGATCCAGGCACCTGGACATGGTCCGGTTGGTTCTGGAATATGATTTCCGCCTGGGGATGGAAAGTGTTGTCCTTTCTAGGTATTGCAGTAGCGATCATATTCAGTTGCTGCCTCTGTATACAATGTGGCCCTGCGATTTGTGGCATTTGTGCTACCTCTTGTATTCCTAGTCCCAAGTCCCGTTCTAAATCCCGTTCCAAGAAAATTCGAGACGAGCAAATGATACTGTATGAAATGATAGATGGTATCATGAATATTGATGTTTCCTGATGGAAACGTAGTGACAAGGAGGGAATGTGGAAAAGTAAATTTTGCCATGTTCTGTGTCCCTACGTGTTCCCCATCTTATGTTATGTGTGCATGATTAATATGCATATGTATTCCCCATGTTCGATTAAAGACGCAATTATAGTTGGGTCCATCCCTAGTATGCCAGTTCCCAGTTCTCGTGAATACTACGAATATCAGGCCTATGTAAAGTTACGTTGCCACGTTTCTCAGTGTGCACGTTATTCCATTGTAAAGTCCCCGTTTCTAGGCCTCAAAAGGGCCCGGACACCAGATTCAGCTCCTGTCTCCTGAGCCCTCGCTGAGGAGCGATACAGCCCCCACCTGTATCCTCGACCCTTCACTTACTTCCTGCCTCACAGTGCCCGGCCCAGCCTGGCTCTGCCTGTTAGTCTGCCAAGAGTATGTTATGATTCTAGTTATCAGTCCAGCCCTCCTTCTCTGCATTCCTAAGCTACTGAATCGCATCAATAGTTTCCGTCATCGTCTAGCCTTTACGTCTCCACATAAGGGAAATACTGTATTAATGGTCATCTAATATTCTTCATCACGCACTACATGTAGAATAATGCATGCACCAGTCTTAGAGTCTGTTAGCCTTTACCCCGATAACTTTTAGTTTATATCAACATGTTCTCTAAACATTAGATACTAGATAAAGTTTAGGTACATGTCGCCCTGACTCTCCAGACTTCAGTCTCTGCTCCTAGCACAGAGTTCATAGCCCCCAGCTTCTCCTAGTAACACGTCATTGTCAGTTTGCGCGCACCACTAGGTTAGAGGTCCCGGCTCCTTAGGTAGCCCCCTCCATGTTTCCGCCCCATTTATGACATATTCTGTTACGTTTACATCACATGTCTATGTATACGCCTCCTGTTACACCTACTTTCACCCTTATCTTTCGCGACTGCTATTGACCACACCCACTGCTCCGCCTATTGTATGTATTGCAATGCAACTGTTTTAGTATATATGCTTGTACACTGTTATTAAATGTTACGCCAGTCCAATCCTGTCCCAGGCAGCGCTGCCATCCCATTCTTGTGCAGGTTGTCCTGTTCCTGTCCTTTATGCTGTATTAAACCTGCAAACTCCTACTACCTCGAATCTTGACTCTTATTTATTGAGCTATCTGTTATTGCTATGTCCAGTCAAACCTAGATCCGGTATTATTTATTTATATACCACACCTGGGTCATTGCATGAGCACATGGGTACTGATTGGATGATTAGAGTACTTCAAGGAGAGTGCATGGTGAATTTATAAGTGCTTGGGTTTTGGCGAAGTGACTGGATAAGTACATGATGCAGGCTGGGTGATTGGAGGAGTGCATGGGTAGTGACAAGGTGATGGCTGGACTGCATCAGTAGAGTTCAGGGGATTTTAGCAGTGCATGTGTTAGTGCCTGGGTCATTGCATGAAAACATGGGTACTGACTGGAAGATTAGAGTACTGCAAGGAGAGTGCATGGTGTAATTATAAGTGCTTGGGTTTTGGCTAAGTGATTGGATAAGTACATGACTGGCTCGGTGATTGAAGGAGTGCATGGGTACTGACAGGGCGATGGCTGGGCTGTATGGGTAGTGCACAGGGTATTGTAGCAGTGCATGAGTTAGTGCCTGGGTCATTGCATGAGTACATTAGTAGGGACTGGATGATTAGAGTGCTACAAGGAGAGTGCATGGTGATTTATAAGTGCTTGGGTTTTGGCGGAGTGATTGGATAAGTACATAATGCTGGATGGGTGATTGGAGGAGTGCATGGGTACTGACAGGGCGATGGCTGGACTGCATGGGAAGTGCTCAGGAGATTGTAACAGTGCATGTGTTAGTGCCTGGGTCATTGCATGAATACGTGGGTACTGACTGGAAGTTTAGAGTACTGCAAGGAGCGTGCATGGTGAATTTATAAGTGCTTGGGTTTTGCGGAGTGATTGGATAAGTACATGGTACTGTCTGGGTGATTGAAGGAGTGCATGGGTACTGACAGGGCGATGGCTAGACTGTATGGGTAGTGCACAGGGGATTGTAGCAGTGCATGAGTTAGTGCCTGGGTCATTGCATGAGTACATGAGTAGTGACTGGATAATTAGAGTGCTACAAGGAGAGAGCATGGTGATTTTATAAGTGCTTGGGTTTTGGCGGAGTGATTTGATAAGTACATGATGCTGGATGGGTGATGGAGGATTGCATAGGTAGTGACAGAGGGATTGCTGGAGTGCATGTGTACTACCTGGGTAATTGCAGGAGTGAATCAGTACTGTGTAGGGGGTTAGAGGTCTGCATGGGTAGTACATAGGGGATTGTAGCAGTGCTTGTGTTAGTGCCTGGGTCATTGCACAAGTACATGGGTACTGACTGGATGAAGAGAGTACTGCAAGGAGAGTGCATGGTGAATGTATAAGTGCTTAGGTTTTGGCAGAGTGATTGATAAGTACATGGTGCTGGCTTGGTGATTGGAAGACTGCATGGGCAGTGCACAGGTGATTGTACCACTGCATGCGTTAGTGCCTGGGTCATTGCATGAGTACATGAGTAGTGACTGGATAATTAGAGTGCTACAAGGAGAGAGCATGGTGATTTTATAAGTGCTTGGGTTTTGGCGGAGTGATTTGATAAGTACATGATGCTGGATGGGTGATGGAGGATTGCATGGGTAGTGACAGAGGGATTGCTGGAGTGCATGTGTACTACCTGGGTAATTGCAGGAGTGAATCAGTACTGTGTAGGTGGTTAGAGGTGTGCATGGGTAGTACACAGGGGATTGTAGCAGTGCATGTATTAGTCCCTGGGTCATTGCACACGTACATGGGTACTGACTGGATGAAGAGAGTACTGCAAGGAGAGTGCATGGTGAATTTATAAGTGCTTCGGTTTTGGTGGAGTGATTCATAAGTACATGGTGCTGGCTTGGTGATTGAATGACTGCATGGGCAATGCACAGGTGATTGTACCACTGCATGTGTTAGTGCCTGGGTCATTGCATAAGTACATGGGTAGTGACTGGATGATTAGAGTACTATAAGGAGAGTACATGGTGAATTTATAGATGCTTGGGTTTTGGCTGATTGATTGGATAAGTACATAGTGCTGGCTTGGTGATTGGAGGAGTGCATTGGCAGTGACAGGGAAAGGGATGAATTGCATGGGTAGTGCTCAGGGGATTGTAGCAGTACATGTGTTAGTGCCTGGGTCATTCTATGAGTACATGGGTACTGACTGGAAGATTAGAGTACTGAAAGGAGAGTGCATGGTGAAAATATAAGTGTTTGGGTTTTGGTGGAGTGATTGCATACATACATGGTGCTGGCTGGGTGATTGAAGGAATGCATGGGTACTGACAGGGCGATGGCTGGACTGCATGGGTAGTGCTCAGGAGATTGTAACAGTGCATGTGTTTGTGCCTGGGTTATTGCATGAGCACATGGGTACTGATTGGATGATTAGAGTACTTCAAGGAGAGTGCATGGTGAATTTATAAGTGCTTGGGTTTTGGCGAAGTGACTGGATAAGTACATGATGCAGGCTGGGTGATTGGAGGAGTGCATGGGTAGTGACAAGGTGATGGCTGGACTGCATCAGTAGAGTTCAGGGGATTTTAGCAGTGCATGTGTTAGTGCCTGGGTCATTGCATGAAAACATGGGTACTGACTGGAAGATTAGAGTACTGCAAGGAGAGTGCATGGTGTAATTATAAGTGCTTGGGTTTTGGCTAAGTGATTGGATAAGTACATGACTGGCTCGGTGATTGAAGGAGTGCATGGGTACTGACAGGGCGATGGCTGGGCTGTATGGGTAGTGCACAGGGTATTGTAGCAGTGCATGAGTTAGTGCCTGGGTCATTGCATGAGTACATGGGTACTGACTGGAAGTTTAGAGTACTGCAAGGAGCGTGCATGGTGAATTTATAAGTGCTTGGGTTTTGCGGAGTGATTGGATAAGTACATGGTACTGTCTGGGTGATTGAAGGAGTGCATGGGTACTGACAGGGCGATGGCTAGACTGTATGGGTAGTGCACAGGGGATTGTAGCAGTGCATGAGTTAGTGCCTGGGTCATTGCATGAGTACATGAGTAGTGACTGGATAATTAGAGTGCTACAAGGAGAGAGCATGGTGATTTTATAAGTGCTTGGGTTTTGGCGGAGTGATTTGATAAGTACATGATGCTGGATGGGTGATGGAGGATTGCATAGGTAGTGACAGAGGGATTGCTGGAGTGCATGTGTACTACCTGGGTAATTGCAGGAGTGAATCAGTACTGTGTAGGGGGTTAGAGGTCTGCATGGGTAGTACATAGGGGATTGTAGCAGTGCTTGTGTTAGTGCCTGGGTCATTGCACAAGTACATGGGTACTGACTGGATGAAGAGAGTACTGCAAGGAGAGTGCATGGTGAATGTATAAGTGCTTAGGTTTTGGCAGAGTGATTGATAAGTACATGGTGCTGGCTTGGTGATTGGAAGACTGCATGGGCAGTGCACAGGTGATTGTACCACTGCATGCGTTAGTGCCTGGGTCATTGCATAAGTACATGGGTAGTGACTGGAGGATTAGAGTACTATAAGGAGAGTACATGGTGAATTTATAGATGCTTTGGTTTTGGCTGACTAATTGGATAAGTACATGGTGCTGGTTGGGTGATTGGAGGAGTGCATATGCAGTGACAGGAAAATATCTGGATTGCATGGGTAGTGCTCAGGGGATTGTAGCAGTGTATGTGTTAGTGCCTGGGTCATTCCATGAGTACATGGGTACTGACTGGAAGATTAGAGTACTGCAAGGAGAGTGCATGGTGAAATTATAAGTGCTTGGGTTTTGGCGGAGTGATTGGATAAGTACATAATGCTGGATGGGTGATTGGAGGAGTCCATGGGTACTGACAGGGCAATGGCTGGACTGTGTGGGTAGTGTTCAGGGGATTGTAACAGTGCTTGTGTTAGTTCCTGGGTCATTGCATGAGTACATGGGTACTGATTGGGTGATTAGAGTACTGCAAGGAGAGTGCATGGTGAATTTATAAGTGCTTGGGTTTTGGCAAAGTGATTGGATAACTACATGGTACTGGCTGGGTGATTGAAGGAGTGCATGGGTACTGACAGGGCGATGGCTAGACTGTATGGGTAGTGCACAGGGGATTGTAGCAGTGCATGAGTTAGTGCCTGGTTCATTGCATGACTACATGAGTAGTGACTGGATGATTAGAGTGCTACAAGGAGAGAGCATGGGGATTTTATAAGTGCTTGGGTTTTGGGGGAGTGATTGGATAAGTACATGATGCTGGCTTGGTGATTGGAGGAGTGCATGGGTAGTGACAAGGTGATGGCTGGACTGCATCAGTGGAGCTCAGATGATTGTAGCAGTGCATGTGTTAGTTCCTGGGTCATTGCATGAATACATGGGTACTGACTGGAAGATTAGAGTACTACAAGGAGAGTGCATGGTGATTTTATAAGTGCTTCGGGTTTGGCAGAGTGATTGGATAAGTACATGATGCTGGATGGGTGATTGGAGGAGTGCATGGGTACTGACAGGGCGGTGGCTGAACTGCATTGGTAGTGCTCAGGGGATTGTAACAGTGCATGTGTAAGTGCCTGGGTCATTGCATGAGTACATGGGTACTGATTGGGTGATTAGAGTACTGCAAGGAGAGTGCATGGTGAATTTATATGTGCTTGCGTTTTGGCGGAGTGATTGAATAAGTACATGGTGCTGGCTGGGTGATTGCTGAAGTGCAGGGGTACTGACAGGGCAATGGCTGGACTGTATGGGTAGTGCACAGGGGATTGTAGCAGTGCATGAGTTAGTGCCTTGAACATTGCATAGTACATGAGTAGTGATTGGATGATTAGAGTACTACAAGGAGATTGCATGGTGATTGTATAAGTGCTTGGGTTTTCGCGGAATTATTGGATAAGTACATGATGCTGGATGGGTGATTGGAGGAGAGCATGGGTAGTGACGGGGATTGCTGGAGTACATAGGTACTCCCTTGGTGATTGGAGGAGTGAATCAGTAGTGTGTAGGTGGTTAGAGGTCTGCATGCATAGTGCACAGGGGATTGTAGCAGTGCATGACTTAGTGCCTTGATCATTGCATAGTACATGAGTAGTGATTGGATGATTAGAGTGCAAAAAGGAGATTGCATGGTGATTTTATAAGTGCTTGGGTTTTCGTGGAGTGATTGGATAAGTACATGATGCTGGATGGGTGATTGAAGGAGTGCATGGGTACTGACAGGGCGATGGCTGGACTGTATGGGTAGTGCACAGGGGATTGTAGCAGTGCATGAGTTAGTGCCTGGGTCATTGCATGGGTACATGAGTAGTGACTGGATGATTAGAGTGCTACAAGGAGAGAGCATGGTGATTTTATAAGTGCTTGGGTTTTGGTGGAGTGATTGGATAAGTACATGATGCTGGATGGGTGATGGAGGAGTGCATGGGTAGTGACGGAGGGATTGCTGGAGTGCATGGGTACTACCTGGGTAATTGCAGGAGTGAATCAGTAGTGTGTAGGTGGTTAGAGGTCTGCATGGGTAGTGCACAGGGGATTGTAGCAGTGGATGTTTTAGTGACTGGGTCATTGCATAAGTACATGGGTACTGACTGGATGAAGAGAGTACTGCAAGGAGAGTGCATCGTGAATTTATAAGTGCTTGGGTTTTGGTGGAGCGCCTCCTGGTGGGTTTTAAGTTGGGGATTAATTCCCCATGAATTTTGAGGGTCCTAGAGGGCCAACTAGCCTATCAGGTACCTCCAGTATGCACCAGGGAGCTGCGTTGCAGAGAGGTGGTCCAAGGCCACGCCCCCTTTTCACACCACTCTGCAGCGCAGCTCTGTGGCGCTCACTGGAGGTAGCTGGCGGGCTAGTTGGTCCCCAGAGACCCTCAGTATTCAAGGGGACTTAATCCCCCAACATAAAGCGTGCCAAAGGGTGTGTGTGCACACTTGTCACATCAGGCCATGCCCCCTGCCTGCACCACTGTGGAAACGCACCGCCTGGTGCATTGTAAATCAGGGTATTAAGTCTCCTTGGGTCCTGAGGGTCTCTGGCACCATCTAGCCCACCAGCTACCTTCAGTAAGCGCCACAGAGCTGCGTTGCAGAGTGGTTAAAAAAGGGGTCGTGACCTTGGACCTCCTCTCTGTAACGCAGCTCCCTGGTACTTACTGGAGGTACCTGGTAGGCTAGTTGGCCCCTAGGGATCCTCTGGATTCAAGGGGACTTAACCCCCCAACTTAAAACGTGCCACAGGGCAGATTTGCACACTTGTCACATCAGGCCTCGCCCCTTCGCTGCACCACTGTGCAAACGCACCCCCTGGTGCATTGTAAATTGGGGGATTAAATCTCCTTGTGTCCTGAGGGACCCTGGGGTCCAACTAGCCCACCAGCTATCTCCAGTAAATGCCAGAGAGCTGCGTTGCAGAGTGGTGTAAAAAGGGGCAGGGCCTCGGACCACCTCTCTGCAACGCAGCCCTTTGGCACTTACTGGAAGTACCTGGTGGGCTAGTTGGCCCCCCAGGACACTCAGGATTGAAGGGGAATTAATCCCCCAACGTGACTGCCTAACGCGTTTCGAGGATGTGCTCCTCTTGTTCACTGGCTCATTCCAATCAGACAGAGTCTGTGTATTTAATAAAGGCTGTTTCCACGTAATTTTGCTTCTCTCTGCCTGCTTGGAATGAGCCAGTGAAAAAGAGGAGCACGTCCTTGAAACGCGTTTGGCAGTCACGTTGTGAGGTCTGGAGGGCTGACTGACAATCCTGTTACCGGTGGCTGTGTGCGCGACCCCTTCATTCATGACATCCTCTCCTTGGGCAAACCTTGTTTTTATATATATATATATCCAAACACACAAAAAGCGGCGTGCTCTTGCCTCTTTTTTCGGCGGGCGCTCGGCAGGGTTGCCAGCCCATAAACTTTCAGTCACCTCCTGGTTGTAAATCCTTCACAAAAACCAGAGTCGAGGCCCTAATAGTGCGCAGAAAAGGTTTATTTGGCACAAAGAAAAATACCCTACGCGTTTCGAGGTCAGCCGACCTCTTGCTCACGGGTGGAGGTATCGTCCATTGCCATTCCTTTTAAAGTGATAGTTGCATATTTTACAAACGTACACGTGATCAAACAACATAAACAACATACTTTGAGCGTTACATTGTTACTTAATCAAAACCTCGTGGTATTCAATAAAGTTGCAGTTTTAAACAAAACGGATTCCATATTGTTGGACCTCACGTTGTAAATGTTATAAGAGTCATTATATCCATGTCTCTGGAAAATGTCCATTTTGAAATATCCATTAAAGCCCCAGTGGGCAAATATTATTTCCCATACTCCACGGAGGATGAATTATTTGACATAGTTCATTTTTCTTTTTCTCAGTATTGCCCCAGTGGGCAAAGAGATCCATGAGTTCAATTAATTGATCCATTTCCTGCAAACAAAAGACAATGATGCTCTTACTCCATACTGTTATGTACTCAGTCCGCTCACGAAATACAGGTTAAAATCAGTTAAAATCATAGGAATGGAGATTTACATTAGGCAGCTGTCATTATTTCACAATCATAAAATAGCATACTTGTCAGGTCTGCAGATGAATCGCCAACTCATCCCCCACATTATGTCCTTTTGGCTGTAATGTATCATACTGAATGATATATTTGAACTCGAGTTTCCGCAATTTCAGCCATCTATTCCCGCCCCTCTCCTTTTTAGGTCTCGGCTATAACGCGCTGAAAAGCGCATTCTCGCCAGAGAACTAGTGTCGGCGTCTCAGCAGTCTGAGAACACCGAAGTGAGACAAGACCTGGCCGCGTGCAGTGTTTTCCCATAGGATAACGTTGTGCGCGCGGCCAGGTCTTGTCTCCACAGCATTCCAGGGCTGACCGGATCGCGTTGCGCGCCTCTCTGGAATGCAGGGGGAGTCTGCAGAGAGACGCGCTGCGCTGATAAACAGGCAGGAAATATTTCCCCTTGTGTTTTGGAACGACTGCAGCAAGCAAAAGGGAACTAACTGTTTTAAAACACTTGATGAAATCTTCATTCTTAAATTAGTAGAAATATACAACTTCGTTTTTTTAAACAAACAACGCTGTTGCTAGCAATGTAACGTTTACCTACAGGGAAAAATGCTTATCAAACACTATAAATTAAATGGCACAACTTAAAAAATGACAGTAAATGACAATTCACACACATATCTTTACCGTGAACTAGCAAACTGACACATTAATGCCACAGCACAGCCACTGACTAACAAACGTATTTGATCACACAAATCTCTAAAGTTTCAACCACACTGTACAAAAATCTAAATAGCATACTTGTCGATCAAAATGACTGACAAGTCAATCAACCAATGGAAAATGAACACATAACAAGAATATCACTGTTCCGCTATCTTGTTCAATTAGCAGCAAAGTTAGGATCCAGTTGGAAGAGGCTTGCAAGATGCTTCATGTTAACTCAAACGAGGAGACAGTCAAAGGGAGGCTCATTCAGTTATGCTTCAACGGACAGTGACTCCTTATAAAGGACACAGGAAGTAACACTGATCGATTTTTTAAACTAGTTTAAAAACTTTAAATTGGACAGAATTATGGGGATCAATCCTTTTCCTACTTCAAGTTTTAAACCAGGGGAGGTGGTGTCCCAAGCGCACGTTTCCAGTTCCCACGCCCCTGCCCTCCGCATTGTGAACCAGCCACAGCTCCACCCAAAGCTTCCGCCACGTGGCTCTTGGAGGGTGTCTGCCTGGGGTCAGCCTGATGTTGCTTGACCTGGCCCAGCGAGGAGTGACTGCTCGAGAGGCCTGTGACAGTGGAGCAGCGTGAGGGTTCGGCAATGCTCTGTCGGGCTGCACTGGAACCCGGGGACTGGAAGCGAGTAGCTGTGGGGCAGGACTCGCCGCTGATAGCCCATTGGCTGATGGCTCATCGAGCAGTCCGTCTGTGGAGGTGCCCACTGAGGTGGGTAAGTGCGGGCCCATCCCTTTGCAGGGTAAGTCCTTCATTGAGTTTTTGAAGTCCCCAATATCACCAGATACTTTTTGGTAAACTGTAGTAGGGTAGGCATTACCTGTTTTGGAGAGGGACAGCACGTATCACTGCATGGATTAGGAATAGGGCAGCAAAGGCAGTCGGCTGCCATTGAAACACTACCGCCAAATTTGAATTAGTGCTGCTGTTCGTTAAGGCACCAACAGGAGTTTTGATGACGCTGGTTGGGGGTTTAAATCATAAACTAGAAAGCCTTACTATGTGGTGCGGGCTAAAGCCTGCCAATGATCCATCTATTCATTCACCCTGGCAGGGTGAATGAGAGATATCTCGGGCCGCGCTAAGATGGAATGACCAGCGCGCCACCTACAAATACTGCAACATAACGATGACACATGGACGGAGAGGTAAGCAAAGCAGCATTATAAAATGAAACTGCATGCAAGGCCAGATCTGGGCGGGGATAGAGCACCGGCAGCTCTGCTAGGCCATGACTGTCTCGGTGAAGGGTGACGGTCGGGTCCGTGTGCGTTGAGCAATGAGTTCCCAGGAAGCGTGTGTGCTCTGAGTTCTCCCTTTGGCTGGCCAGTAGAGACACAGACACGCAAATACACCAGGGCACATATAAGCATGAACACACAGGCACACATCGAAACACAAGCACATAAAAGCACAGACACGCAAATACACCAGGGCACATATAAGCACGCACACATCCAAGCACAAGCACATACATGCACATAAATACACCAGGGCACATAAAAGCACGCACATCGAAACACACGCACATAAAAGCACAGACATGCAAATACACCAGGGCACATATAAGACTGCACACACATGCAAGCACCTACACAATAACACATTTCTATATTGCCATGCAAGTACACAAGCAAACACAAACATAAGCCCACAGATGCATACACACATATATAGGCACTCACGCAGCCCACACAATTGCACATGGTTCCATTCGGCTACATAAAAACGCACACTGAATGCCACACAGAAACACGTAAAAGTTTTTTTAGATATGCCACGTGGATCCATGCACACACGAGGCATACACGCTCTCAAGCCAACACACACATCCAAACGCGCACACATGGATCCGTGCACAATGTGTCACACACACACACATGCACGGGCAAACACGGCCACCTGTTCACACATTCATCACTGCTCTTGTGCTGCATGGAATATTACAGTTGGTGTTGCAATATTTAGCAATGCCAATAGCTCAAACTTAATTAACCCGAGACCTATTGCATTGCAAATGCTTGTTCTCAATGCAGTCGATCACAGTAAACTCTAGTAAATCAGGATTTTGTCTGTGTTCAGCTGCAAAGTGTCTGGCCACTGGGTATTGCTGATTAAGATTTTTTATCGCCCTCAAATGCTCTAGTATCCTCAATTTTGCTGGCTTCGTTGTACAGCCTATATAAAATGTATTGCACGGACAACGTAGTGCATAAATTGCAAAATCAGTATTGCAATGTAAATGTTTGATAATTTTATGGGCAGTATGATCTTGTGACAATTTTAATGACTGTGTCTACAGGCCTTACATTTCCTACACGGAAAAAACCCTTGGACCGAACTTGATTTTCGTGGTTCCTTCATTAATGTAGTGCTCAAACTATCTCTCAGAGATCTTGCTTTCCTGTAAGTTACTGAAGGAGTTTCATTTATAGCATCCTTTAGCTCACTGTCTAATTTAAGCACATCCCAGTATTTTTTCAAACTGCGGCAAACCTCCCATGCCTGACTGTCATAAGTAGTGATAAAACAAATTTTTTCTTTTTTATCACGTTCCTTGGGGATAAGTAAGTTGTCTCTCTTAAGGAGATTCACTCGTTCCTCCGCTTGTTTAATTACGGTTCAACTATATCCCCTCTCTTGGAATCTTCTATTCATTTGTGCTTTTTCTTGATCGAACCCATCTGGGGTACTACAATTACGTTAGGCTCTTATAAGTTCCCCCAGAGGAATGCTCCTTATCAGGTTGGGGGGGTGACAGCTTTCTGCATGTAGCAGGGTGTTACCTGCTGTTGTTTTGCGAAATAGGGTGCTGCAAAGTCCCTCATTCTTAACTTCCAGTTTTACATCTAGGAACTCTAATTGAGTTTGGCTCATTGTGCTCGTGAACTGCAAATTCAGAGAGTTATCATTGAGGATGGTTTCGAACTCTTTAGCCTCCTCCAATGTACCTCCCCAAACACAGAAAATGTTGTCTATGTAACGCGCCCAGAGGACGACGTGGGTACTAAAGTGGGAGATGTTATTCACCACTAGCTCCTCCCACCGGCCCTCGTAAAGCCCTGCGAAACTGGGGGCGAAGCAAGTACCCATCGCCGTCCCCCGGATTTGTTTGTACAACTGTTTATGGAAGATGAAATAGTTATTTTGAAGACAGATTCTCATCATCTCCAAAAGCATGTCAGTGTGTGCCAAATGCGAAAGTGATCTGCCCCTCAGAAAGTATTTACTAGCATCTATACCCAAATCTTGCGGTATGCTTGTATAAAGGCTGGTAACATCGAAGCTAATCAGCCAATACTCCGGTTTCCATGCTAAGTTCCCAATAATTCGGAGAAAATCCGAGGTATCCCTGACATAGGAGGGCAGTGTCTGTACAAAAGGCTGCAGGAAATAGTCTATATATCTTGAGGTGTTTTCTAACAAACTACCGACCGATGATACAATTGGCCTCCCTGGAGGTATACAAACATTTTTGTGTAATTTCGGCAATAAATACAAGGCTGGGATCTGCGGATATTTACGTAGGAGATAATTATATTCATCGTCTTCTATCGTACCCCTAGCCCTCCAATTACACAAATTGTCAAAGTATTCCTGTTTGGATTTATTATATTCCTGCATAGTTTCTTTTACATAATTATCTTGATCTCCAAGTTGTCTGAACCCTTCATTCAGATACATTTCTAAAGGCCAAATGACTACATTGCCACCTTTATCACTATTTTTTATAATCACATCTGACCAACCTTCCATCTCCTTCATAGCCAGAAACTGTTTTTTAGTCAAATTCAAATTTTGTTTGGGTCTATGTTTTTCAATTCTCCTCAATTCTTTAACCATTCCTGTTTCAAAACTATCAATATAGCTATTCACAATTTGTGGCACAAAAATTGATTTAGGCTTGAACCCACTTGCGCTACTCATTTCAATGTTGATATCAGAATTAATTACATTCAAAAATGGGTCCTCATTAATGTCATCACAATCTGCCAGTTCGTGAACTGCATGTAATAATTCAACATCATGCGCTGATAATACATTCGGTTTATCACCAGTCCGATCCTTCTTTGATCTGGGCTTAGTTGCATGCCATTTTTTTTTTTTTTTTTTATAAATATTTTTATTGGAAATCCTCACATGCAGCATTACAGATAAAAGCAGGACAGATCGAAGAATCGCAAATCACCAAGTCAAAAAGATTCAGAGTCTCGCGCAGCGAGTGACAGTAATACAGTTATCTTTGGTCCGGAATAGCCCATTAAATCAGGATTCATAGTTAAATCTGTCCACATTGTTCCAGTATAAAGAGGATCCCATTTTATAATAAGGTAGAAGGATCAAATGGCCTGCGATATTGCGAAATCGTACTCTAAGCTAGTCTTAAAACAGGATAATAGTCTGCAATAGAGATTCACAATTGGGAAGTCAAAAACAGGACTTGAAGCGACAATAGCAATGTACTAGCACTCAACATCATACTCATGAAGCAGCAATAATAAAAATACACGTAAGTACACATTACAGGAGTCTTCCCAACTCAACTAAAACCATTACCCCGACTAAGAAAGAAATATACTAAATATAAGGGAAAGGGATACAATAAAAGAGAAGAAAAGGAAAAGTAGGGCCATAGAGACAAAGAAGTTACGAAAAAACACTTCCCATCCCCCAACCCCCCACCCTACATACCAGCAGAGGGCTACGGCCCACCCCCTCCCATAGGCATGCCTGTCGCCCCAGTGAGAACCCCGAAAATGGAAAAGCCCGGAGGAGGGCCCTATCCCCGGCCCCATTCCCACCCCCCCCCACAAACCGAAAGCATGTGAGCCCACCACGATGGAAAGTGAGCATCAATTTACGTTCATCTCAACCCCCCCAAAGGCACAATCAAAAGCCATGTTCCGCATCGTAACCGGGATCATACATAAAATGCCGCAAACAGTCAGCGATCAACCCTGGCCAGTCCGAGCAGAAGCAGACAAGTTCCCCAGTCCCCGAGCAGGCATACACGATGGACCCGCTATCGCAGTAGTGGCCCCCCGGGCCTTCAGCAAAAACAGCGGCACAGAGTCAGCACTGTTCCTCCAGGGTTCACTGTCTGTTGTCGAAAAAACGAGGCACTTTTGTTCAGGAGATGGAGCAGTTGGCAAGGAGGTAAAAAGGGCAGCAGACACGCAGCTCCGGCCGCCATGCTCACTGGTCTCACAACCCAAATCTGCACACCCCAAAGAGTCCTCGGCGTCAACCGACTGGAAAGGACCGGGCACCCAATCTACATTGCGTCCATCTGCCTCTGTAGATCCCGCAGCAGGAGCAATGATCGCCTGGGAACCATTTATGACCAGCCACCGACGTTTCAGGGCTGAGTGCAAGTTCGTAATGGCCAGGAAGACATCTCTCACTGTAGGTTCCATCCCTCTTTCGCCAATGTACAATGCACTACCCCTCTCAGAGGAGCCTCCGAACAGTATAAGGAGCAGTCTGAGCAGGCAGCTAGGATATTAACATCAGGCCACAGCGTGCATATGGGTCATGACACTCGAGCCCACACACTCGCTCAGTGCCGCGCACTGCTCACCGGCTGCAACCAGGCGAGGGTTCTCCTTCCAATGTCCGTCTCAGATGGTGCGTGGTCGCCCACTAGCAGCCCCCAGAGAAAGGCCAGTCCGGGTTGTTCACTCCGCACAGCGCCCCAGTATATCCACCTCCACAGGCGCCAACACAAACATATTTCACAAAGCTTAGGGGTCCAGAGCCGTGTCAAGCCCATCCA
Source organism: Lissotriton helveticus (assembly GCF_964261635.1). Classification (NCBI taxonomy): domain Eukaryota; kingdom Metazoa; phylum Chordata; class Amphibia; order Caudata; family Salamandridae; genus Lissotriton; species Lissotriton helveticus. The sequence continues at coordinate 895,274,751 of NC_136059.1, forward strand.
CACACGGCGATGTACGCGTTACGATTTTCGGCTCGGGTCATCGATCCAACATGGCCGACCAGGGCCGATGTTGATCACTTCCACGGCGGCTACCGTGCCACTCGAGGTCCCGGCTCGCCCACTGTAGAGGCCGGAATCTTCACGACGATGTTACTCGGCCGTCCGGGGCAGTTTTCATTACGGAGTTACACGGCCGGGCACCGCATCCGCTCATCTACGCGGGGCCACGGCTGAGATGCAGGATCATTGCCAGGATGGTGCGGGAGGCGAGGGCGAGCGGCGGAGCCGAGTGTCTATGCGGCCATGTTGTTCGCCGTCGTGGCTCCTCCGCATGCCATTTTTTAAATTTTAATTTACGCGTGAATTTAAATAAATCGATGCGTGCATCCACTCATTTATGAGCTCGGGGTCAGGTTTTTGAAACGTTGGAGTTATGAAAATTTGTAACCCTAGTGGTATTCGGTTGCACTCTATATATCCTGTGGGGGTCCAAACAAGAGGAAAAGCGGCACGGAAGTAACCAGCAACATGACTGTGGTAAATCTCTCTAAACATACTATTTCTGATGATAAGTTAGAGGCTTTAACACGGGGGTTATCTTTCTGCCCAACTGCTAAATTCAACTTTGCAAATGCACGCATCGATTTATTTAAATTCACGCGTAAATTAAAATTAAAAAAATGGCACGCAACTAAGCCCAGATCAAAGAAGGATCGGACTGGTGATAAACCGAATGTATTATCAGCGCATGATGTTGAATTATTACATGCAGTTCACGAACTGGCAGATTGTGATGACATTAATGAGGACCCATTTTTGAATGTAATTAATTCTGATATCAACATTGAAATGAGTAGCGCAAGGCGCAAGTGGATTCAAGCCTAAATCAATTTTTGTGCCACAAATTGTGAATAGCTATATTGATAGTTTTGAAACAGGAATGGTTAAAGAATTGAGGAGAATTCAAAAACATAGACCCATACAAAATTCGAATTTGACTAAAAAACAGTTTCTGGCTATGAAGGAGATGGAAGGTTGGTCAGATGTGATTATAAAAAATAGTGATAAAGGTGGCAATGTAGTCATTTGGCCTTTAGAAATGTATCTGAATGAAGGGCTCAGACAACTTGGAGATCAAGATAATTATGTAAAAGCAACTATTCAGGAATATAATAAATCCAAACAGGAATACTTTGACAATTTGTGTAATTGGAGGGCTAGGGGTACGATAGAAGACGATGAATATAATTATCTTCTATGTAAATATCCGCAGATCCCAGCCTTGTATTGTTAGACCTGACACCTTTTGGCGTGGTTCTTCCCCCATCTTTTTGCCTCTGACTCATGTGTTTTGATTCTGTGCTGGATTTCGTTTTTGCTGATTAAGATGCTTTGGACACTCTGCCACTGCTGCTCAGTGTCAGAGTGTAAGTGCTCCCTCTGTAAATTGTGATATTGATGGAATATACCTGATTGGCATATTTGTATCACCACGAAGTCCTTAGTAAAGTGCACTGTGTGTGCCAGGGCTGGTGATGACAAATGCTACTAGTGGGCCTGCAGCGCAGATTGCGCCACCCACATGAGTAGCTTTAAAATGGTGACTCAGGCCTGCCAGCGCAGAGCCTGTGTGCAGTCAGTGACTGCCATGTCAGCCTGGCCAGTGTCTCCACTGGCTGGGCCTAACCCTTCCCTGTCTGTGCACATCAGCCACCCCTATGGAAAGCTCAAGTTACCCCCCTGGGCAGGGTGCAGTGTGGGGATAAGGTAGAGCATGTACTAGTGCAGGTCACATGATCTGGTAGTGGGCTGCAGCCATTTTATGTGCTCACTGCTGTAAGGCTATCTTGCTCCCTAGAGTAACATGGAGGAGGCTGGGCCCATGTGATACCAGCCTATCTTCCCATAGGAACAAGATGGGACATAAGTGAAAGATATCCCTGAACTCAGAATGTAATGACACATCTTTTAGTGAAGGGTGTTTTTAAACCCTGTGTTGGAGAATAGCACTTTTAGAAAGTGGCTGTTCTCTTGTCTAAACCTTTCTGTGTGCCTGGGTTTGTGGAATGCCTGCCTGGTCTGGATGTGACAGGGGGGCTGCAGAGCCCCCGGAGGAGAGGGTCGGAGCCAGCCCGGGGATGAAAAGGCACATCTGCCTGCCTGGGAGGTGGGAGGAAGGAATGCCTGATAAGTACTGGGCTGTGCCGGCCACCTCCCCCATGCTAGCTCCCTCCTGATGGTCAACTGACACCTCTGGCCCTGAAGCTGACAGGGAGAAGAAAACCAGAGACACCTCAGTGCTCCGCAACCCCCAGAACTGGTTTAGACTGGACCCAGGGCCTCCATGCACAAAGACTTCAAAGGACTTCAAAGACATTGAGGGGTATAAGGAAAGGACCCCTGACTACAGAAGTTAGATTCTGAAACTCTGCAACCAAGAAGGAACCTCGGCTGGAAGGAGGACGGCTAGAGAACCAAAGGAAGATTGCCTTGCTGTGTGCTCTAAGGGCTGACCTGTTCTACTGTCTAACTGGAAGCTGAGGAGGAGAAAGGGACTTTGCTGTGTGCTGTGACCCTGCCTGCTTGCAACTGCCAAGACTTTGCTGTGTGCTGTGTCTACAATCTTGAATCTCCAAGGGCCTGAGAAGAGCTGGCCCCCTGTCTGCAACCCAGGGACATAAAGGTTGCCCAAGGACTACAAGACCCTGCTGTGCCCCCTGAAGCGGCTGTGTGGCGAGGAGATCGTGAAATCCTGTAGGTTGCCCGATCAGTGCGTGGGCTGCTCTCTCATCTGCTTGAGAGCGCCGCGCTGACCCAGCCTGCTGAGGGGCCAAGATCGGCGTGTTCATCGACACGCGTGTGTGTGTGGCAGCCCGGAGACTTGTGGGCCTTCCCAGTGCAAGGCGCACTGAAAACCCTGTGCCGCCAAATCACCACCGCGGCCCGGGGCCAGGAAACCCCCCCCCCTGTAACTTGCTCCGAGGTCCAGGGGGCTGCCGCGGCGAAGAACAAAGCCGCCGCGCTCCCATTGGTGGAGGGAGCTGAGCCCCCTCACTAACGCCGCGACGGGATTGGCCCGGGCGGCGCAGCATCATCAGCGGGATCGGGCCGTGATTGGCCGAAGGAGAGGAGCGTCATCGTTGGCCTGCCCCGGGAGCCGCACTGCCAGTGGCTGACTCCCGGGTGCTGCGGGAGGCTCGACCCAACGCCGCGACGGGATTGGTTGGTCCCGGCACGGAGAGAAGGAAGAGAGGAGACGACCCCTCAGCGAGAGCCGACCTCGCCGAGGGACTCTGAAGCGTTCCGCACCCCCGGCCAGCCGTCCCCCACCAGGTGAGCAGCACCACCTCCCCCGCCGCTCGTTGGATTGTCGAGAGCGGGCGGGAGAGGACAGGGGACCGGCCGGTGTGGGGGCGCGGGAGCTCTACTGTGCGCGAGGCGCCCGAGGCTTAAGAACGCGTGAGCCTGTCCCGGGGGAAAGAAAAAGTCCCCGGGCCTCGCGCAAGGAGCGCATTTGCAGCGCATGAAGCCCACGCATAAGAGCACGCGTGGGCAGAGGGTTCCTTGCTCGTTTTGGAGAGCACCTTTTCTTAAAATAAGTCAGTCGTGATTATTTTGGGACCCTGATTCACAAGAGACCTGAGACTATTGTTTTAAATGACAAGAACTTCCTATTTACAAGTACCAACCTTAAAATTAAGTGCAACCCGTAAGATAAAATGCTACGTTGTCTAAAGAAGTGATTATCGTGCAAATGCTTAATTTACATGCTGAAACTAGATAAAGCTATATATTTTTATAAAATATACTTACCTGTGTGGTCTCAGTTTGTGGTGGATTGGGGATTATTGTTGTGTTAAGTGCAAATGTTATCCACATTGCCTCTGTTTAGCCTAGACTGCTCGCGCCATGCTACCTAGAGGGTGAGCAGGGGTTATCTCAGAGGGTTATTCCTTCGCCCTGACTAGAAGCAAGGGTCCCTACTTGGTCTAAGGTACTTACCTCTGCCAACCAGAGACCCCGGGTTCTAACATGTATTTATTGCCGAAATTACACAAAAATGTTTGTATACCTCCAGGGAGGCCAATTGTATCATCGGTAGGTAGTTTGTTAGCAAACACCTCAAGATATATAGACTATTTCCTGCAGCCTTTTGTACAGACACTGCCCTCCTATGTCAGGGATACCTCGGATTTTCTCCGAATTATTGGGAACCTGGCATGGAAACCGGAGTATTGGCTGATTAGCTTCGATGTTACCAGCCTTTATACAAGCATACCACAAGATTTGGGTATAGATGCTAGTAAATACTTTCTGAGGGGCAAATCACTTTTGCATTTGACACACACTGACATGCTTTTGGAGATGATGAGAATCTGTCTTCAAAATAACTATTTCATCTTCCATAAAGAGTTGTACAAACAAATCCGGGGGACGGCGATGGGTACTTGCTTCGCCCCCAGTTTCGCAGGGCTTTACCTGGGCTGGTGGGAGGAGCTAGTGGTGAATAACATCTCCCACTTTAGTACCCACGTCGTCCTCTGGGCGCGTTACAAAGATGACATTTTCTGTGTTTGGGGAGGTACATTGGAGGGGCTAAAGAGTTCGAAACCATCCTCAATGATAACTCTCTGAATTTGCAGTTCACGAGCACAATGAGCCAAACCCAATTAGAGTTCCTAGATGTAAAACTGGAAGTTAAGAATGAGGGACTTTGCAGCACCCTATTTCGCAAAACAACAGCAGGTAACAGCCTGCTACATGCAGAAAGCTATCACCCCCCCCAACCTGATTAGGAGCATTCCTCTGGGGGAACTTATAAGAGCCAAACGTAATTGTAGTACCCCAGATGGGTTCGATCAAGAAAACACACGAATGAATAGAAGATTCCAAGAGAGGGGATATAGTTGAACCGTAATTAAACAAGCGGAGGAACGAGTGAATCTCCTTAAGAGAGACGACTTACTTATCCCCAAGGAACGTGATAAAAAAAGAACAAATTCGTTTTATCACTACTTATGACAGTCAGGCATGGGAGGTTCGCCGCAGTTTGAAAAAATATTGGGATGTGCTTAAATTAGACAGTGATCTAAAGGATGCTATATATGAAACTCCTTCAGTAACTTACAGGAAAGCAAGATCTCTGAGAGATAGTTTGAGCACTACATTAATCAAGGAACCAAGAAAATCAAGTTCGGTCCAAGGGTTTTTTACGTGTAGGAAATGTAAGGCCTGTAGACACAGCCACAATTGTAAGTCATTAAAATTGTCACAAGATCATACTGCCCATAAAATTATCAAACATTTACATTGCAATACTCATTTTGCAATTTATGCACTACGTTGCCCGTGCAATAAATTTTATATTGGCTGTACAATGAAGCCAGCAAAATTGAGGATACTAGAGCATTTGAGGGCGATAAAAAATCTTAATCAGCAATACCCAGTGGCCAGACACTTTGCAGCTGAACACAGACAAAATCCTGATTTACTAGAGTTTACTGTGATCGACTGCATTGAGAAAAAGGAGAGGGGCGGAAATAGATGGCTGGAATTGCGGAAACTCGAGTCCAAATATATCATTCAGTATGATACATTACAGCCAAAAGGACATAATGTGGGGGATGAGTTGGCGATTCATCTGCAGACCTGACAAGTATGCTATTTTATGATTGTGAAATAATGACAGCTGCCTAATGTAAATCTCCATTCCTATGATTTTAACTGATTTTAACCTGTATTTCGTGATCGGACTGAGTACATAACAGTATGGAGTAAGAGCATCATTGTCTTTTGTTTGCAGGAAAAGGAGCAATTAATTGAACTCATGGATGTCCTTGCCCACTGGGGCAATACTGAGAAAAAGAACAAGCATTGGAAATGCAATAGGTCTCGCATTAGAAAAGTTGTAGCTATTGGTCTTGTAAATGAAAAATATTTTATTTATGTGTTGGTTTTTAAAATAGCTAAATTGATAGCTTTGTCATTTACAATGCCAATAGTTATAACTTTCGCGAATGTGACACCTATAGCATTTGTAATACAACACGTTTTGTATTTACGTGACTTAGATGGCAGCTCTGGTCGTTAGGCCACATCTGCGGTTTACCTGCAGCACAGAGTACTACTACATTAAGTGGTGTGACAAGCAGAAGTAAAAGAACTCCAGTTTCATTCTAGCCATTTCACATGAAGCTAATTAAGGCTGATATACAAACCTCATGATTTAGTTAAGCACAGTCGAAGTTGCCATCAACAACTGACGCAGATGATCGACAGGCTTATTACAGAAACATGTCTTCACATTACGGTGTCAATCCCACCGAAAGGCCTTGTACATAGTACCTGGGGGAAGCACACACCATACTATGGCTGGCTTCGGACAAATGTAATTTGCCAGCAATCTGCCAAGGTTATCAATGTGACAGCACTCTTCATAAGAGCAGGCTGGCTACGCGTGGTTAATTTTACCATTAACATCATGGCCGTTTTCAAAACTGTAATTCAACATAAAATCAGAAATGTCACTCGAGAGCTTGCCACACATTTGGCCAGTCTGCACTTATTTCGCTCGAGCCATAGTGTTAGGCGTGTTTACTAGCCAAGAAAATGCTCTTACGTATAACTCATAAGTGCTAGCTTTTTGCCTCATTTATGTATTTTCCAAAACTTTAGTAAGAAAAAAATACTACCTGTACCTTTCACAAGTACAGTTACTGAAACCTAGAAACAATCCAGACAATAGCAGGAAATGAAGAAAAAGGCCCTGGCCATTTGATGTTAAAAGGCTGATTGGTTAACGAAAATGACCAAGCAAAACCCACCCGTCCCTTTCAGAGAGCTACCTTCGACCTCGTCTTATTTTTAGGTGCTTTACGTTGCACACAGCATCACATGACATGATGCAACTGCTAGAATGAAAACTGCCTCTTGAAATCAGAAGCACGCTAAAGGGGGAAACAGTAGTGAAAGGACACGTGCTCGGTGTGTAAAATGTATTTAGGACTCGATGCATATATATTTTTTTAAAAAAATCACAACATCTGTGCTTAATTCTCAGTTGTTTACATACAAAAAAGGAGCAAAACTGAGTGAAGTTGGGCTTCAATACTACACATTTTCCGTTACTTGGAAATTTTAGAATATGTAAAAATATAAGCCAGCTTGCCATTCCCTCTTCCCCGTCACCACGTATGTTATGAAAACTGAGACTGGTATAAAAAATTGGAGCATTCAGTGGAGGCTGGTAGGGGACAGGGGGGTGGGGGGTGGGAGGGTGCTAGAAAAACAAGACGGAGGGAAGGAAGAGAAGGGGAGGGGGGAGGAGAAAAGCGACACGGCGGGTAGGGGAGGGGGCGGAGCGGGGAGAGCCACAATTACAGAAATGCAGCTTTCCAAAAGCAATAGACGAAGTGCTGCAGAACTGGAAGCTGCCAGAGCCGCACTCAATGCACATTAGGACTAGAAGGAGAAAAGCGTAACTTCTCACGAGCCCAGTTACTTTCACAGAAAAATCAGAACATTCAGTGGAGGCTGGTAGGGGACAGGGGGTGGGGGGGTGCTAGGAAAACAAGACGGAGGGAGGAGGAGAAATGCGACACGGCGGGCAGGGGAGGGGGCGGAGCGGGGAGAGCGGCGATGAGGGTGTGAAGCAGCAGGGGCCTTTGTTGTGAAGCTAAGCTTCACTTCAAAGGTGTGGGAGGAGTGCTGCTGGGGAACAGATGGCGATTTGATGATGTGCACGCGCATTTTAGCGCATTGACCTAAAAGCGCACGGGCACAGCATCAAATCGCCAGTCTAGGTAAAGCTTATTTAAGCCCCTATAGTCTAGCTCTGCTCAATGCGCATGCGCATTGAGAGGCGAGACCTAAAAATGAACTATGTCAAATAATTCATCCTCCGTGGAGTATGGGAAATAATATTTGCCCACTGGGGCTTTAATGGATATTTCAAAATGCACATTTTCCAGAGACATGGATATAATGACTCTTATAACATTTACAACGTGAGGTCCAACAATATGGAATCCGTTTTGTTTAAAACTGCAACTTTATTGAATACCACGAGGTTTTGATTAAGTAACAATGTAACGCTCAAAGTATGTTGTTTATGTTGTTTGATCACGTGTACGTTTGTAAAATATGCAACTATCACTTTAAAAGGAATGGCAATGGACGATACCTCCACCCGTGAGCAAGAGGTCGGCTCACCTCGAAACGCGTAGGCTATTTTTCTTTGTGCCAAATAAACATTTTCTGCGCACTATTAGGGCCTCGACTCTGGTTTTTGTGAAGGATTTACAACCAGGAGGTGACTGAAAATATATATATATATATATATATATATATATATATATATATATATATATATATGTGTATATATATATATTACCTACTGGCGGTCGCCAGTAGGTATATATAGTTAGGATTTTTTCTCTATGGGATTTTTGAAAATTCTATGTCTAATAACTTTGGCGTTTGTGGACGGAATTGGCTGAAATTTTCAGGAAATTGGCACATTTTGTTTCTGAGCAGCCCTTGAAAATTTGGGGGGGGTTCGTCAAGGGGGGGCCGAGAAAAAAGGGGGGTCCCAAAACGTGTTTTTAACATTGAGTTTTCCATAGGGCGGTTGGCCTCACTTTTAGCCCGAACGGCTGAATGGATTTGCACGAAACTTGGCAAAATTGTAGGGACTGGTAGCCCGATGTGCCTTTTGTAGGTTTCAATATATGTGCTCCAGTGGATTTTGAGAAATTAACGTTTAAAAAAAGATATACATCTGTAACAGCGGACCGGGCAGCGGCCCAGGACGCGTACTTTTCGCGCAACGGAGCTTTGTGAAGCGAAGCTGATTGGTTCTCTGGCGTCTGTCAACATTCCAAACAGTCCGTAGCGGCCGCCATCTTGTCTCTCGGTAGGATCGAGAGACAAGAGGAGGCCAAAGCGAAGGGGCAAATGACCATAAGGGGGCATAGTAGATCCTCGCTGACCCCCTAGGTTTGATGTGGAGGTTTTAAAAGGGCCCCGCGGGGCAAAAAAAAAAAATAATAATAATAATCGAACGGCTGAATGGATTTGCACGAAACTTGGTAAAATATTAGGGACTGGTAGCCCGATGTGCCTTTGCTAGGTCTCAATATATGTGCTCCAGTGGATTTTGAGAAATTAACGTTCAAAAAAAGATATATATCTGTAACAGCGCTCCGCTTCGCGTACTTTTCGCGTTACGGAGCTTTGCGAAGCTGATTGGTTCTCCGGCGTCTGTCAACATTCCAAACAGTCCGTAGCGGCCGCCATCTTGTCTCTCGGTAGGATTGAGAGACAAGAGGAGGTCAAAGCGAAGGGGGAAATGACCATAAGGGGGCATAGTAGATCCTTCCTGACCTCTTAGGTTTGATGTACCATTTTGCCAAGTTTGGTGTAATTCCGTTCAGCCATTCAGGCTGTAGACGTATGTAAATGTCCTATGGAAAATTGCATGGGGAAAACACATTTGAAAGTGTTGAAATTTAGAACCAATTAAAATGTTACTTTGGTTTGTATTTGTGTGTGATGAAAGTTAATTGGTTATGTATATATGTCAAATGAGAGGAAACCACAGCCATTTTGTGATACTACTGTCTGAGGTACATTTGTGAGGAATTTTTGGTGGTGAATTTCTGGTGTTTGATTTACACAGTACTAACACTTTTCCTACTTTTAAAAAGGTGAGTTGTTAATTTGTAAGGGGAACTATGTTGTACACTTGAAGATAATTTGAAAAATGTTTTCTGTTATTTATTTGCAGTCCTTCTGTTATACTAAATACTTGATAACGTTAGTTTTATATTATGTATTACTAAAAACGATAAATGAAAGTGATTATTTTTTTCTGCAATTTACAGCAAGCAATTTCAAAATAAAATGGCTCACAATGAAGAGACCGTGGCAATTTCTTTTGAATTCTCCACTACATTGATTGAAATTGAGAGCACCAATAATGAAATATTGTCACAAGGAGGACATGACTTGTATGATTCCATTAGATTGATTGAAATGGACAGCACCAAGAATGAAATATTGTCACAAGGAGATGACTTGAATGATTCCACTACGTTGATTGAAATTGAGAGCAGCAATAATGAAATATTGTCACAAGGAGGAGATGACTTGTATGATTCCATTAGATTGATTGAAATGGACAGCACCAATAATGAAATATTGTCACAAGGAGGAGATGACTTGAATGATTCCACTACATTGATTGAAATTGAGAGCACCAATAATGAAATATTGTCACGAGGAGATGACTTGAATGATTCCACTACATTGATTGAAATTGACAGCACCAATAATGAAATATTGTCAGAAGGAGGAGATGACTTGAATGATTTTTTTGATCAATCTCTTGATGGCGAATTTATCGAGTGTTTGGAGACCATAGAGTTACAAGAATCATTATTGGAGACTTTTCATGAGGACATTGCTGATGAGGACATGTTACTAGTTCTTTCAAATTTAGAAAATTCTGAAGAATAAATGTATATTTAGAAATCAAAAATTGTTTGAGACATTATTCATTTTTATTTTTAATTTATGAGGTTGTAGCGAAGTGATTGTAGTATAAAATGAGACTTATAGTATAGAGTGCAACATTTTTATGTTACATGGTAAGTTTACTCATATTTACTTCCCTTCTGCCACTATATTATCTCCAATGTGTATTTGACATCTCTTCTTCATCTCCGGCCTCCTTTCTCTCACTGTGTGTCTCCGATGCATCTTATCGCTGCTATTTTGTGTAATTACAGAAGAGAGTAAAATAAAATAGTTCGGAACGTGAAAAGGGGGCAAAGTAGAGTACTCCTCACCCCCTAGGCCTTTTTAGGCGGTCCCAAAAGGATCAGTTTCTGCTTTCCTGAGAGATTATGGTATGAGTTCCATATACCACAATAACTTGCATTACAACATGCAAGATATCTATCTCCTATTACCAACTTTTGGAGATATTCGCGCTAAGCGCGAATATCTCCAAAAAGTAACACCTGCCCTGAGCAGTTCTTAGCCATGTTATCCAATGGGAGGTGGATAACATGGCTAAGAGCATTAGCTCGGTAATGTATGAATATCGCTGAGTTTTTAGCGATATTCATGCATTGCGGCCGTTTATTATCGCATTTGTGATAAACCTTGATAATAGCAAGGTTTATCTTCGATAATTTCTGATGATGCTTAGCGGTAAAAAATTCGTTGGTAAGCATCGTTAGCGATAAATATCGCTTAACTTTGGTAATATGCCCCAACGTCTGTTAACGTTCGATTCGAAGGAAATGAGGAAGTGTTGAAAAACATTGTCTGCGCCATCTTGCCTTTTTTGAAATGCCACACTTTTGTCGTGCACGGCAGCCATTTTAGATGTCTTGACCAGACCCACTCTCTGCACGCTGTCGATTCGTAGCATGGCTCCTCACCCTCGCAAGCATCTTCCCCAGGCACTGGTCACCCCCGCTCTCTGTCTTATGCATGGGCAATAAACCTCCCCCCATCTGCGCTGCTCTTCCCTGAGAATCACACTGTGCCCGCCCGACACCTCCCTTTCGCCCTATTCACTACCGCACCCTCTGACACTCCTCTTCCTCTGTGTCCGATTGTCCAGGCTATCAGCTAGCCCTGCAGATGTAGTTTATGGCCCCAGCTGTAAAGAATCACCCCTCTTCAAAGGAGTTATAGTAGATCAAGGCCCACACCCGATGAGATCCGTCACACCACACGTGTTCCTACTATCTGAAAACTATCCTGTATTGTGATTGGGGAGGAGACAGAGCCTGAAGCGGAAGATTCCAGGAATGACTCTTTGTACATCAAAGTTTTTACAATTATGTGTCACATTAAAAATATATAGCACTCCAACAAAGTAGTAGGAATATAAAACTTTAATAACATATAAATATATACAACAAAACAAAAACAGTAAAAACATTTAAACAACGAAGAGACCGTGGCAATTTCTTTTGAATTATCCAATAGATTTATTGAAATTGACAGCATCAATAATGAAATATTGTTGTCAGTAGCGGTCTGTTGTGCGAATAGTTCCAAGGCAGCAGAACGCGCTGAAATCTAGATGGCACGAAAGTGATGTCTAGCAAGTTGCCGCCCAGCAAATAACGGCGTGGGGCGCCGCGGGGGTGAGTGAGTCCAGTAGGCACCACAGCTATTCTTAGCGGCATTGCAGAATTACTGCTGGGGACAATGCCTGTGCTGTAGCAGGGTCACAGCAGAAACAAAAAGGATTCTGTTGAAGATGTTGTTGGTTTTCAATTTGAAAACAGTTCTGGTGTCAACTGCTGTGCTATTGTAGTGGTTAATGTTTTGTTTTCTCTAGAAAATGTAAAAGAGGGGGAGGCAGTCCAAAGTTCCGTTAAAAGGGCAAAGGAAAGGATCGGTGGTTTGAACTATCAGTCAAAAAGGGGAGGGGGTGCAACAATTTTTCCTACCGGGTCACACTGTGCTTTCACCGGAAGTGAGGTCTGCAGGATTCTAGTAATTCAAAGTGAGGCTGGCGCCGACGTCCCGCGGATACAGTTTCGTCACTCCACGGGTGATCATGGCAGTCATTCCCCATCGGGGGTCGGAGACTCCCGCGGCTCCTCTAGAATCTTCAAGGTCGTGGAGGACTACGGTGGTGGAGTCAACCAGTGACCGGGCCATTTCTTTATGCTGGGCCCGCTCTTGCCAGGTCGACCGCCATTTTGAGAGTTCGGTAGCTACTGGCGATCGCGGGGTCAAATGAGCGGACGGGCTCCACCCTGCCGGGCGAGACGTTGCAGCATAGCCACAGTGGAAGAACCCTTTTCCGGGCGCCTGGAGCGCTGAGGGTGCAGCTGGGAAGCCTCCACCTGGGGAGGCGGGAGAGGCCTGTTCGCACCGTCTCTCCCTCCCAGTGCACCCCACGGCGTCTCGCTTGAGATTTGTTATGGCCGGACCAGGCGATGAGGACGAGGGGGGGGGGGGTCGGAGGCATGTGCAAGACATCCCCCCCCCAGTGTTGTCGCAGCCATTTTTCAAGAAAGAAGAAGTGTCCCGTCCGTCTTCGGGCCGGGCTTCCGGTAGATGTCGGCCGGACGCCCCTGGCTCTGGCCCCATTAACGGGTTTCTTGGTTTATTGGCTGCAGCCGGATCCCGTCGGCCTCGGCCCCCCGACCGTTGGTGGCCGGACCGGAAGAGCATGTGGCGGGACTACCTGCAACTCTCAAGGGCCACCGCGGCCGGACTGGGAGAGAGAGGGGAGGGTCGAGGAGACATTCCCCCCCCCCTGCAACTGTTCAGCGTTGTAAAGGCAATCCCCTGGCCGGGTCCCGCTGGTCTCGGCCTCTCCTCCGGCTACACCCTACGTTAGGATCTCCTGGCCGAGGCGTGGCAGCAGGACCTGCTTTATATGGGCTGCTCCCGGCTGGGCGTAGCCGGAACCCTGCCCCACCTTGGAAGTTTCCAGAGTGGGGGCGGATGTTCTACTGACTTGCATTTTCCCTAGTCTATCGATTTTTTGGGCGTGGCAGGCGGTGGGACAGCGAGGGGTGATTTGGTTTCTCTTACTGTTTTTCTGGTCTCTCACCACTGGCATATTTCTAACGTTTTCTTGTTTCTAGGACATTAATAGGTTTTATCATTACGTTATGTTATCGTTTCTTTGTTCGTTGTTTAATAAAAGTTCATGTTCATCAGTGGCCTACTGATTTTCGATTTCCTATTCTTTTCTTTCCAGGTTGTTTCATGCTAAAGTTTCTGTTAACAGGATACAGTGATCACTTCGTTATTATTGCATATGTCTTTTTCACTAGGGGTGCTCTCTGGTCGGACCAGATGACGTATGTCTAGTAAATGGTCCGGGTGAAACAGGTGCATCAATCAGTGGGGAGTAGATAGGCATGACAGATTACAACGGGGGAGAAAGGTCCGCATTACGTACCCTTTCACTACTTGCAAAGATTTTCCTACGTTTATTTGCAAACAGGGAATACCTCCAAAAAGAACTAATTCCCAAACAGTCAATGTTCGGACAATCAATCAATCAATGAGGAATGAAATAGGTACGACGTGTTAAAGGCTTGCGTTACCTACCCTTCACTATCTGCAAAGGGAGAGAGAATATTCCTATTCTTCCTCGTTTGCAGGCAGAGAAGATCCTTAAGAGAACCAACTTCGAACAATTCAATGCTCGATTCAAACAATCAACAAGGGGTACTGTGAACACAAATGAACGCCGCTTATGTACATACGCATTGCTATTTTCAACAGGTTGTTCCTAATGTTTCTATTTTAGCGAGGTCAAAAAGAGATCCCATTAGTGGCCTACTGATTTTGCTCGATTCCTTTTGTTTTTTTACACGGTTTTTCGCTATCTGCAAAGACTAAACAGAGTATTTTGACTCTGTGCTTGTTTGTAAATAGAGAATGAACCAAAGAGAACAATCAATCAAATGGAGAGAGAAGCAGGCACGACGGATTACAAAGGGGGCAAAGGGCTGCGTTAACTACCCTTCACTATCTGCAAAGAGAGAGTACTCCTAATAGAAATGAGGGGTGGGGGGTAGCATTCAAAGCAGATCAGTGTGCATAAACACGAAAATGTTTTTACTTACCACGTACTTGACATTCGACAGCTTATGATATTTGCTATTAAAAAACCATTGAAATTCACTGAAAAAACCATAGGTTATAGACCATATATAGTTAGGAATTAGCATTTACAAAACCTTGAAAATTCACTGAAAAAACCATAGGTTATAGACCATATATAGTTAGGAATTAGCATTTAAAAAACCTTATTTTACTCACACAAAACCATTGAAATTCCATATATAGTTAGTTGCACTAACTATATATCGCGCACCCGCAATCCACTGCTGATGATGTCACATATTACATCATTCATGACATGGTCAGTGACATCACTGATGACATCACTGATGACATCTCAAATGACATCACTGATGATATCTCATTTGACATCAATGGTCACATCAATGATGATATCATTAATGTGACAATACAATGCATCTCCTCACACTTTAATATAACCTCTGTTACACCCAGTGTTAAATACAGAGTATAATTTTTGAAACCATTGACACACCAATACTAGTTACTACATACGCACTCACTGATTCCTACGTCTACACACACATTCACTCATTCACCCATACAATCATTCATACATACAATCACTCATCTTTACAACACTATCATATGCACTCATACACCTATACAGACACTCACACTCTGCCACTCATCCATGGAGTTACTCACACACCTAGTCAGTCCTGTAAAGAATCAATCACAGTTCCATTTTCTAATCTACACAGTTAAACATAGAGTACCTTACATTTTAAAACATATACTAACACATACTTACTCTCTTATAGAATCACTGATACAAGTACACATTGATCTGCACAGAGTCACACACCTCCCAGCCAGCCATACACACACTCAGTCTCCCATACAAATACTTGTGCAACCAATCAATAACCCATATAGCTACTTATATAGCTACTGATCAACACATGCAGCAGCTTGCACAACAACAGACATGCTGATGCACACTTTCAGACAGTTTAGTCACTAACCCGTGCATTTAGTAAGACGCATTTAATCACTCACTCATACAGTCAATCACGCACCTACTAAAACCTTCATTCAGACACTTATACATCCACTCATTCTTCAATATGTAAAACATATTTAAACTTTACAGAAACACATAATCACTGGATGTTGTCATCAGTGATGTCATTTGAGATGTCATCAGTGATGTCATCAGTGATGTCATTTGAGATGTCATCAGTGATGTCATCAGTGATGTCACTGACCATGTCATGAATGATGTAATATGTGACATCATCAGCAGTGGATTGCGGGTGCGCGATATATAGTTAGTGCAACTAACTATATATGGAATTTCAATGGTTTTGTGTGAGTAAAATAAGGTTTTTTAAATGCTAATTCCTAACTATATATGGTCTATAACCTATGGTTTTTTCAGTGAATATATATATATATATATATATATATATATATATATATATATATATATACACAAAATAGAAACAAGGTCCTAACTATTACTACCTATTGGCGACACGGGCGCATTTGCAGAGTGATGCACTGTGGGTGCGGGGCCTCCAGCGCAATGCTGTTTTTTTTTTGTTTTTTTTAGAAGGGGGGCTGTGTGGCTCCCCTTCTTTTCCTATTTTTTGGGCCCTGGGGACCTCATCCCCCAGGGTCTGACCCCTATTTTAATAATTTATTTTTTAATTACAGGAAGGGGGCCGCGTGGCCCCGCTCTCAAGGCCACTTTCGGCCTGGGGACCCCATCCCCCGGGGCATAGCCAGTATTTAAAATGTTACTTAAAATATTTGGAGGCGGTCGTGTGGCCCCCCATCCCCCGGGGCGGCCTCTCCTTTATTTGGGGGGTGGGGGGGGCCACATGGCCCCCCTCCCAGGCCACTTCTAGGCCCGGGGACACATCCCCTGGGGCCTGGCCACTCTGTTGGGGGGGAGCCCCAATGCCCCCATGATCCCACTCGCTACCCACCTCCTGCAGGAGCCGGCATTGCTTTTCCACACGGGGAGCTGCTGGCATTCAGCTCCCCTTGTGGAAAAGCAATCTGCTTTGGATTTTGGAAGGGGGAGCAGGAAACCTGCTCTCGCTTCCCAAATCCTAACCAGTAGTGTCCCGGGTGGGCACCCGGCAACATTGCAGGAGCTGGCTCTGGGGGGTGGTGGTCCCCAGGGCCATCAAGAGCTCCAGGAGGGGGGCCGAGCGGCCCCTCTCCCTACCAGTGTAAAGCCCCGGGGAGGAGGTGGTCCCTGGGGTTCGGGATCTGTAACGGACCCCCGCATTTCCATATTTAGTGTCCCGGGGAGGTGGTGGTCACCGGGGCATGTGGGGGCTCGAGCCCCCGCACATGTTTTTTTTAAAAATAGAGCCCTGTGGTGGTGGTGGTCCTCGGAGCAGCGTGGGGGGATTGGGACCCACCCATGCATTTTTTTCACTGCCCCGGGGAGGTGGCGGTCCCCGGGGTGGCGAGGGGGGGGCACGTTTCCCTGGCATCTGTTTCTGAAAGGACCGGGGAGGTGGCGGTACCTGGGGCTGCGGGGCCCCCGCTTATTAATTGGCAGTGCCCCTGGGACCTGGCCCACCCGGGGGCTTTTTGAAAACAAAGCGCGGGCGCTTGGTTATTTAAAATAATTTCAGCGGGATTCGCGACCCCAACGCGTTTTCCGCTGAAATCATTTTTTTTTAAGTGCTTTTTTGGCCCTGGGGGTCCTTGTGGGACCCCTGAGGAGGCCTAGGGGGTCAGGGTGTTTCTACCCTGCCCCCTTTTATTGTTTTTTAACCTCTTTTTCTGTTTTCTTGTGAACCGATTCACAAGATTGCTGCCAACACTTCCTGGTTTGGAGTGTTGGCAGCCAATTTGAATGAAGCTCGTGGTCGGGAGGGTTCGTGAACCCTCCTCGGCCACAGATATCAAAACTTTTTCTTTTTCTAATTTCTCAGGAACTACTAAACTGATTTACACCATTTAAAAAAAGTTGTCTTTCTGAACCAAGTCCTACCTTTTTGACAAATTTTGTGTAATTCCGTTCAGCAGTTCAGGCTGTAGCTTTGTCTAAAGTTTCCTATGGAAAATAACATGGGGAAAACGTATTTTGGGACCCCCCTTTTTTCTCGGCCCCCACTTAATGATTCTCACCCTGAAACCTTTATGACAGGAGCTGAACGGAGCGTTGCACTAGTTCTGAACATTTGGCGAGGATTAGTCAAACGACGCCAAAGTTATTGGGAAAACAAAAAACGCTTTTCCTATGGAAACTAGGTCCTAACTTTAACTCACACATACAATCATATATATATATATATATATATATATATAGATATAGATATATATATATATATATATATAACCAAACAAATTGTCCTGTTGCAGCGGGAGCTCTGTCCGGTGGGTGCCAGCGAAGAGACCAGGGCAGTGTCTCTAATTAATCCAATACCAAAAAAGAATATCGCGGCACACTTCTCAGTTTTCTCGCAGTTTTTTATTCAAACGTGATGCAACAACTCCTACGCGTTTCGAACCGTAGTTCCTGTTCACGGTAGTATTAGTGATTGGTCCCTTTTCGCTTTCTACATTTATACAACTATCCACCCCTTTCATTTGCTGGGGCATGATGGAACTTGTAGTTTCAACAATTAGATAGCCCAATATGCATTTCATCATGCATTACAAAATGTGGATTGTGCAGGTCAGCGAGGACTATTTTCTGTTACTACATAGAGAGCGTGCCTATCTTAAAAGGACACATCGCTTTCTTGACGCTCGTGCAACGCACGTGCGTGTTAAATCACCAATCTTAGTACCTGATGGTTGATTTTATGCGTAACTTTAGACTTAGTGTCCTTGTACAATTTGGGGCTGAGTGCCCTACGTCCCCGCTGTTATGCTCTGACCCACATTGTGTATGTTTATGTAGTTATTAACTGTAAGTTCCCGTGCCCAACATTTTCGGTCTGTCACTTAAAACAGTTAATTACTAGTACGATTATGATCTAAAATTAACAGTTCACTGTTGTAGCAGACATGCATTTTCAAAATTGTCAGTATTACTGTATTATAAATGCACATATAATTCTTCATCGCCGTTCAAGCCAGCCGGCTGCTTGGTTCTGAACCTTATGATTAGTTTCGATTCTAATCGTCTTAGTTTTTGTGTGCGATTTCCCCCTCTTTCATGCTGTTGAATGCTTGCAAGTCCAAAAAATTTCACATCTAGCCAAGTTTTGGTTTCATGACTGGCCATATGTTTCGCAATGGCATATGAGTGATCACCATTTTGGATTGCACAAATATGTTGCAATATTCTGGTTTTGAGGGGACATGTCGTGCTCCCAATATAAGCTTTGCCACAAAAACATTGTAACATATACACCACGTACGATGAGTCACAAGTAATACTAGTTCTGATTATGAAGTTCTTCCCATCTGGATCATTCAAGTTCTTAATGTTTCTTCCTATCTTGCACGCCTTGCAAGTTGGACATTTGCTGAATCCTCTTTTTCTCATATCCAGCCAGGATTCTGGTTTTTTCATTTCAAAATGACTTTGAATTAGTTGATCTGCAAGGTTAGGCGCTCTTTTGTATGCAATTAATGGATGGTCACCGATAGACATTCCTATGTCTGGGTCTTTACGCAATACATGCAATATTTCATCATAGCTTTTTGTATTTTATGACTCTCCTTGCTGAATGTCATTATCATCCGTGGCTGTTCCTCCTTTTGGTTTGTTTCTCGTGAGGGTTCTTCTGTGGATTGATTCCTTTGACTGTTTTTGTTTAAAAGAGTGTCTGCTCTTGTTTTGGTTCTTGCTTTTGTTTCACATGCATTGAGATCTGATGTTTTATATCCTCTCTGTTTAAAGCGTTCCTTTGTCTCTTTGAATTTCTTTTCCATTTCGAGCAGTTTCTTTTCATCCGTAATAACTCTCCATACGGAATGCTCTTTTTTAATTTCTGTGGATGAAAGCTCAGACCATGAAGGAGACTATTTGTCGCCGTTTTCTTTCTGTGGACAGTGGTTTGTATTTTTTCATTGGCTATATATACCTTTGTGTCCAAGAAATCTATCTACTTGGAACTGATGGTGTAGGTGAATTTCAATCCCACATTGTTATCATTTAGGACATCGAAAAAAGTGTGGAACTCTGCTTCAGTACCTTTCCACAGGAGAAAAAGATCATCGATGAATCGTAGCCAGAGGGCCACTTTGGCCATATGATGGTCGTTTTCCTCTCTCCAAGCCACGCTTCTCTCCCACCACCCCATCATGAGATTAGCGTAGCTTGGAGAGAAGGAAACTCCCATCGCCGTTCCACAGCATTGTTAATAGATGGTTTTATTGAAGAGGAATACGTTATTATGCAAGCACATGGAGATCATTTCCATGATCATTTTCGAATGTTCTCTTTGCGTGATAGGTTGTTGATCAAGAAAGTAACTGATTGCTTTTAGTCCAATGTCATGGTTAATGGATGTGTACAGCGATATCACATCGACTGTCACCAACAAGTAATTCGGTTGCCAATCCGTATCCATCAGAATACGTAAAAAGTCCCCCGTATCATTTATATAGGAACTCAATGTGGGTACAATAGGAGCGATGAAATGGTCCACATAGCTTGACACGTTTTCATAAAGACTGCCACAGCTGGAAATTATTGGGCGTCCTGGGGGTTTGTTGAGAGTCTTGTGCACTTTAGGCAGGAAGTAGATGGTCCGGGTAATTGGGTTCTCGACCATTAAGAATTTCCTTTCTACTTCCGTTATCAGTCCTTTCGAGTGCCAGGTAGTTCGTTTGATTTCTAGTTCATTTTTCATTTTGTCTGTGGGATTCCTCGCAAGTACTTTGTAATTATTGGTTTCGCTCAGTTGACGTATCGCTTCTTCCACATAGTGTTCCTTTTCCATTACAACAATGTTGCCGCCTTTATCCGCGGGTTTAATCTCAATTTTGATGTTGTTTCTGAGACTTTGTATTGCCATGCGTTCGCCTTTTGTTAAGTTCTCTTTTTTATTCTTGTTGTAATTTTTTGGCATTCCTTCAATTTCGCTCATCACTAGTTCATAGTAAGTGTCTATTTTATTGCCAGGGTAAAGGACTGGGCAAAATTTTGATTTTGTTTTGAAATCCGTTGGTCGGCGCTCATCTGTTGTGATGCCCATTTCATCTAGTACCTGGGTATCTGGTATTTGCGTGTCACCGATCTCATTGGCCAACTCATAAGCAATTCTTAGATGTGGTATTTCAGATGTCTGATGTTCAGCAGTCCGATCCGATGGTTCCGATTCCTTTTGGATTTTAGTTATGTTCGTTGATTTTTTGGCAAATAATTTTTTCAGCTTGAGTTTCCTCGTATATTTATAGAGGTCAATTTTTGTCTCAGTTATATCATGATGTATTTCAGGACAGAAAGAGAGTCCTTTGTTTAATAATCTCATTTCAGTTGGTGTTAAGTTATATCTCGACAAGTACGCATAAAATCAACCATCAGGTACTAAGATTGGTGATTTAACACGCACGTGCGTTGCACGAGCGTCAAGAAGCGATGTGTCCTTTTAAGATAGGCACGCTCTCTATGTAGTAACAGAAAATAGTCCTCGCTGACCTGCACAATCCACATTTTGAAATGCATGATGAAATGCATATTGGGCTATCTAATTGTTGAAACTACAAGTTCCATCATGCCCCAGCAAATGAAAGGGGTGGATAGTTGTATAAATGTAGAAAGCGAAAAGGGACCAATCACTAATACTACCGTGAACAGGAACTACGTTTCGAAACGCGTAGGAGTTGTTGCATCACGTTTGAATAAAAAACTGCGAGAAAACTGAGAAGTGTGCCGCGATATTCTTTTTTGGTATTGGATATATATATATATATATATATATATATATATATACACACATATTTATAATCCACATATATACACACACATATATATACACACACATGTATATATACACACACATACATATATACACAAACATACATATATACACAGACATATACATATATACACACTCATACATAACCACACACACATATATATATATATATATATATATATATATATATATATATATATATATATATATATATATATATATATATATATATATATATATATATATATGTGTGTGTGTGTGTGTGTGTGTGCGTGTGTGTGTGTGTGTTTATGTATGAGTGTGTATATATGTACACACATATATATATATATATAGCCTACTGGGGGTTGCAAGTAGTTTGTTATAGTTAGGATGGTAGTGTATATATGTATTACCTACTGGCGGTCGCCAGTAGGTATATATAGTTAGGATTTTTTCCCTATGGGATTTTTGAAAATTCTATGTCTAATAACTTTGGTGTTTGTGGACGGAATTGGCTGAAATTTTCTGGAAAATGGAACATTTTGTTTCTGAGCAGCCCTTGAAAATTTGGGGGGGGTTCGTCAAGGGGGGGCCGAGAAAAGAGGGGGGTCCCAAAACGTGTTTTTAACATTGAGTTTTCCATAGGGCGGTTGGCCTCACTTTTAGCCCGAACGGCTGAATGGATTTGCACGAAACTTGGCAAAATTGTAGGGACTGGTAGCCCGATGTGCCTTTTGTAGGTCTCAATATATGTGCTCCAGTGGATTTTGAGAAATTAACGTTTAAAAAAAGATATATATCTGTAAGCGCGCTCCGGTCCGCGCCCCGGTTCGCGGACCGGGGCGCGTACCGGAACTTCGCGTAGCGAAGCTGATTGGCTCTCCGGTGTCTGTCAACATTCTAAACAGTCCGTAGCGGCCGCCATCTTGTCTCTCGGTAGGATTGAGAGACAAGAGGAGGCCAAAACAAAGGGGGAAATGACCATAAGGGGGCATAGTAGATCATCCCTGACCCCCTAGGTTTAATGTGGAGGCTTTTTTTGTTTTTTTTGCGTGGGTAGCGCCCGGTACGCGAACCGGGAAGCGTTCTGGGCAGCGTACTACAATGAAAAAAGAATGAGAGACTTTTCAAATGCAGTATGTTAATTGATTGTTGGTTTTGTTGATTATTTTTTATTTTCTTTATTTTTTAAGCATTTTTTTTTTATTGTGATTGTGTTTCATAATTTATTAAACTTTCTAACATTTCATTGTCAGAAATTTCATAATTATCATGGAATATACATTGTAGTCTCTGAGGGTGTAAAATGTCCTCATTTGTAAGGAGGTTATCTACTGCTTGTACACATTGCAGTAGTTCATTGTCCCAAGTTTCATCGAAAAATTCAATGTCAATTTGATCAATTGTATCAATCAATTCTTGGCTGCTCTCTTGCAGGTCCATTTCAAAAGAAACTTGGTTTTCGCCTTCCATTTTGCCTGAAATTTGGATTAAAAAAATATATATTAGTAGAGATAGGGCAATGTTGGGAATAATTTTAGATAGGCATTTTTTATCAGTGAATTTATCTTTGGGCAGTGTATAGTATCAGAGTGGAAGTAGGAATTTAAAAAAGTGTATGTGATTTAACGTAAGTAAATTCATAATTATACAAGAGAAGCCTAACTCCATCCATAACTATAACAGAGAAGTCTCTCTAAATCTATAACTACTACAGAGGGATAGTATATATCTATCAGAAAAAGTTTACCATATTAACTTATAGTGCACAATATACTTCAGTTTTAAAAATAAAACTTACCTTTAGAAAGAAGTTGAAGGAATTAGTGAAAATACTATTGAAATGTACAGCAAGAAGTAGTAGTCAAAATGGCTGTGTTTTCTTCTCTTCCTTTATATATATTCAGGTATATAACCAATGAAATGTCAGGTAAAAAAAGTAGAAAATGAAAGTAACATTTTCATTGGTTGTCAATTCCAACACTTCAGATGTGTTTTGTGAAGTAATTTACCTCAGGGTATTTAGAGAGGTCTACAGGCTAAATGACTAAATGGAATTCCAATCAAATTTGTGAAAATGGTAGGGATTGGTATGTAGTATGAGCTAATCTATATTTGGTGAAATTGTCTCCAGTGGCTTTTCTGTGAACTACTTTCCCACCTTTTTTGATGGTGCGCTTCCCAGGGAGCGACCCGGTACGCGAACCGGTGAGCGCCCCGGTACGCGAACCTTAAGCGTTACGGGAGTCCACCATTTTGTGTTTCGGTCGAATTAAGATACAAAAAGGAGGGCAAATAATGTTCAGAATGGGTAGAAGGGGGCACGGTAGACTTATCTTGACACCCTAGGTTTTGTGAGGGTGGCTGAGGAGGCTTATATGTGCGGAAAAAAACCATTTTTTTAAAAAATTTCGCGAGGTTAGCTCCCGGTTCGCGTACCGGGTAGCGCCCCGGGGAGCGTACTTTGTTGAAAATTAGTGAAAAATGTTAGAGTAAAATAATAATTGTGAGTGATTAGATGTAGGGTAGCTCTGAGAAGAGCTTTTGGGTTTATGGTACATTTAGGTACTTATAAGTAGGTACCAATGCACATTCTTAAATTCAGAGTGAAAACTCTGTTGCCCTCATCTGAGAAGTGAACTCCATCTCCTCTGTAGATATCTTGCATGTAGTAACGCAAGTTATTGTTGTACAGGGAGCCCATTCCATGGTCTCTCATGTAAGCTGAAACAGATTTGTTTACATGCTTCCTCGACTTCTCAATTTGTGGACAAAATTGGTTTGACCACCTCCATTTCTGTCTTTGGCATATATTTGAATATACCAAGGCAGTCTGAGGAAAAAGTGCCATCAATTGCTCAAAGGTGTCCTTTAAAAGCATTTCCAGACCTACCCCAGTCAAAGTGCCCAAGTCATTACCTCCACAGTGCACAATTAACAGGTCAGGTTTGGGCAAATGCATAAAGGTTTTCACCAATGGTATCAATTGGTGACATTTTAATCCTCTGTGGCCAAACCACTTAATTTCCACATCTTGTAAATTGAGGTTAGGTAAATTCCTGTTTTCAACGTACCTTTGAGCCCAGTGAATATAACTATGTCCAACAATCCAGACAGAAAACATGGTGAGAGAAGGTTCTCCTGCAGTCAGATGAAGTGTGGCAATGAAATGGCAGTTGAAAAAATGAGAGTTTAAAATGAAAAAAACTGTGGAGTTTCTGTGTTCATGAAGCAGTAACAGTGATTGGTGGATTTTGATTGCTGAAAACAGAAAGTTAGGGTGCACGGATGTGTTCTTTGAAAGATGTATTTTGAATGGTCAATAAAAAATCATTAAATGAAAGAATGCACTGGATATGCAGGTGCACTGAGAGTTCAGAGTTCAATTGCAACAAAGTTGTGTGAACTTGCAAACACCAGAAGTCTTCCAATGAGGTGGTTGCCATGCAGAAAAGGCATGAAATGGCAGAGGGGGGAAGGGTTTTCATTTGAAACAAGCATTTACAATGCAATGGTTTCGCCTTTGGAAAAGTTAGAGTTATTGGCATTGTAAATGACAAAATTTGTATTTATGTGTTGGTTTTGAAAACAGATAAATAAATGGCATTGTCATTTACATTGCCATTAGCTTAATTTCTGCAGTCACTCTGCACTCTCTAGCACTCCCTAGCACTCCCTACTCACTCTGCACTCTCTAGCACTCCCTAGAACTCCCTACTCACTCTGCACTCTCTAGCACTCCCTACTCACTCTGCACTCTCTAGCACTCCCTAGAACTCCCTACTCACTCTGTACTCTCTAGCACTCCCTAGAACTCCCTACTCACTCTGCACTCTCTAGCACTCCCTATGCACTCCCTATGCACTCTCCACTCCCTATGCACTCTCCACTCCCTATGCACTCTCCACTCCCTATGCACTCTCCACTCCCTATGCACTCTCCACTCTGCACTCCCTATGCACTCTCCACTCTGCACTCCCTATGCACTCTCCACTCTGCACTCCCTATGCACTCTCCACTCTGCACTCTATGCACTCTGCACTCCCTATGCACTCTCCACTCTGCACTCTATGCACTCTGCACTCCCTATGCACTCTCCACTCTGCACTCTATGCACTCTGCACTCCCTATGCACTCCCCACTCTGCACTCTATGCACTCTCCACTCCCTATGCACTCTCCACTCCCTATGCACTCTCCACTCCCTATGCACTCTCCACTCCCTATGCACTATGCACTCTCCACTCCCTATGCACTATGCACTCTCCACTCCCTATGCACTATGCACTCTCCACTCCCTATGCACTATGCACTCTGCACTCCCTATGCACTCTCCACTCTGCACTCCCTATGCACTCTCCACTCTGCACTCCCTATGCACTCTCCACTCTGCACTCCCTATGCACTCTCCACTCTGCACTCCCCACTCCCTATGCACTCTCCACTCCCTATGCACTCTTCACTCCCTATGCACTCTTCACTCCCTATGCACTCTCCACTCCCTATGCACTCTCCACTCCCTATGCACTCTCCACTCCCTATGCACTCTCCACTCCCTATGCACTCTCCACTCCCTATGCACTCTCCACTCCCTATGCACTCTCCACTCCCTATGCACTCTCCACTCCCTATGCACTCTCCACTCCCTATGCACTCTCCACTCTCCACTCCCTCTGCACTCTCCACTCCCTCTCCACTCCCTCTGCACTCTCCACTCCCTCTGCACTCTCCACTCCCTCTGCACTCTCCACTCCCTCTGCACTCTCCACTCTCTCTGCACTCTCCACTCCCTCTGCACTCTCCACTCTCCACTCCCTCTGCACTCTCCACTCCCTCTGCACTCTCCACTCCCTCTGCACTCTCCACTCTCTCTGCACTCTCCACTCCCTCTGCACTCTCCACTCTCCACTCCCTCTGCTCTCTCCACTCTCCACTCCCTCTCCACTCTCCACTCCCTCTGCACTCTCCACTCCCTATGCACTCTCCACTCCCTATGCACTCTCCACTCCCTATGCACTCTCCACTCCCTATGCACTCCCTCTCCACTCTGCACTCCCTATGCACTCTGCACTCCCTCTGCACTCTCCACTCCCTCTGCACTCTCCACTCCCTCTGCACTCTCCACTCCCTCTGCACTCTCCACTCCCTCTGCACTCTCCACTCCCTCTGCACTCTCTCTGCACTCTCCACTCTCTCTGCACTCTCCACTCCCTATGCACTCTCCACTCCCTATGCACTCTCCACTCCCTATGCACTCTCCACTCCCTATGCACTCCCTCTCCACTCTGCACTCTGCACTCCCTATGCACTCTGCACTCCCTATGCACTCTGCACTCCCTACTCTGCTCACTCACTACTCTGCTCACTCACTACTCTGCTCACTCACTACTCTGCACACTCACTACTCTGCACACTCACTTTGCACTCTGCACACTCACTTTGCACACTCACTTTGCACTCTGCACACTCACTTTGCACTCTGCACACTCACTTTGCACTCTGCACTCACACTCTGCACTCAATTTGATCAAATACCGAGGAGAGGGGACTGCCTGGAGTGTGCTTATGTGGAGAGAGAGGCCGCCTGTCTGAGTTAAAACACCCCGTCATTTCTGCTCCACGTAGCCTGGGGGGGGGGGGGGGGGAGGAACGGTTAGTCGGACAGCGGGAGGGGATGCTGCTAAATTTACCGAGCAAAACCTATACAGGTGGAAAGTAACATCTACAGGGATGACGCAGTGTAAAATTTAATGTAAACAAGACAAACTGTCAGGGGAACAGTGTTGTACTCTGTGGACTCTTGTACGAATCCAAAAACGTAATTACGTCAATAAGCTCAACTTGACATGAACCAGGATTTCCACGGAACTGCTGTAAATCTAACCCAGCCAGACACAAACTCTCTTTTGCTCAATTGGTCTACTTAGCAAGGGAAAAAAAAGACCTTGACAAAAAATAAAAAATAAATCACAAAAATTAAGCCATTCTGTGAATCTGAGCCATCTTAGTCACATTGAAAGGGAATGGTGGCTTAAGAACTGATTTTTGTTGTTGTTGTAAAAATAAACTTTGTTTATAAAAAGGTTTAAAGCAGATAAATTTTTTTTCCAATCTCAGAGGGTGGTATACAAAAGAATCCGATTAGGGAATGCGTGCAGGCACCAACCTTAGGAACTGATGCTACATTAATATTATGCAAGGGCGGCGCCACAAACTGTGGAACTAAATTGCCTCTGAAAGAATTAAATGACGACCACTGCTGTAGGAGAGAGATGGTAACACCTTGTTTGTCTATGATTCCGTTTGTAACAGTGCCGGCATATTCAAAGTGACTATCTATTAGAGCAACCTTGAAACTTCTGTGGTTTGTAACATTTTGTCCATGCTAACCGTGGTTCTTAATTAAAAGGAGAGGACCACTCAACAGCCAGCCTAGGAAAGAGGGCTGTGAGCGCCTTCAGTGACCAGAATACACGTCACACTAATTTCAATCCCATTGTAATCACCGTTCTACCCAGGGTTTGTGCTATGACCTTCCTTTCTTGAGCTGCCACAATCCTCGTACGACTGCACAAGGCACGTGTTGTGTATTTGACTTGATTTTGTCTCGCAGAAGTTCGTTAGATTTCAAGATAATCATGTTTCGCTGTTTAAACTTTGACTGTGAGCTACTCACAACCAAACGTTAACAGTTATATACAATAATTTCATGGCGCGCATTCTACTCTGTCGTCAGCATGGCGTCGCCGCAATTTGCAAACACGCCCCTCAAGCATGCGTTCAAAATACTTCTGGTGTAAACAATCACCCGCTCACTGGTAAACTCACCCACGAAATGTGAATTATTTAGCACCGAGCAAAGGCCGCAACTCTGAGAAGTTAGCAGCTCTCCCAGAAAACAAAGGTCTGCTATTATGAAGGGGGAAGAGTGTGCGTCAGAAGGCTGCCGGAGACAGGACCACAGGGTCCCCAGACCGACAGGGGTGCGCCCTCTCTCTGCCTGAGCCCGCGGAGACTCAAGTGTAAATTAAAAACAGCTGTCGCACTATCAAGAAAAGTAAAAATGTTCATGGGTGGCAAAAAGTAATGGGTAGCATAATAACCAGGACGTTTGCCCTTTATTTCTATTCTGCCAAACCCCTCTCACAGTGCTACCTCCTCCTCCTACTGGCGGCAGTGGAGTTGTCCCCGCCCATTGTTTCTGTTCCCGTGAGTGCATTCTCCTGGGCTCCCGTGACTGACATAGGGGAACTAGGTATGAAGCATCCACTCAGTACACGGGGCAGGCTGCATCTGAAGCGGATGATTAAAATCCGTGAAAAAAAGATGTAAGTAAATGAGGAAGTGAATTTACACAGGGCACCAGTGCACTGCACACGAACGGTTGATGTACTCACCTCATTTTGAAGCTCTATCAATTCACTTTGCGGTCTGTGGTTACGGTTCAAAATAATGCACAAACAGGATGTCAGGGAAGCCCTTTGTCTGATGATCCCCTACAAACGGCGGTCTCGGAGCAGGGATAGTCACAGCTGGGCAGAGCAGAATTCAAAACACGGACGGCGGGAGGGGGCGGGAGTGGACACGGACGGCGGGAGGGGGCGGGAGTGGACAAAAAAAGATGTAAGTAAATGAGGAAGTGAATTTACACAGGGCACCAGTGCACTGCACACGAACGGTTGATGTACTCACCTCATTTTGAAGCTCTATCAATTCACTTTGCGGTCTGTGGTTACGGTTCAAAATAATGCACAAACAGGATGTCAGGGAAGCCCTTTGTCTGATGATCCCCTACGAACGGCGGTCTCGGAGCAGGGATAGTCACAGCTGGGCAGAGCAGAATTCAAAACACGGACGGCGGGAGGGGGCGGGAGGGGGCGGGAGTGGACACGGACGGCGGGAGGGGGCGGGAGGGGGCGGGAGTGGACAAAAAAAGATGTAAGTAAATGAGGAAGTGAATTTACACAGGGCACCAGTGCACTGCACATGAACGGTTGATGTACTCACCTCATTTTGAAGCTCTATCAATTCACTTTGCGGTCTGTGGTTACGGTTCAAAATAATGCACAAACAGGATGTCAGGGAAGCCCTTTGTCTGATGATCCCCTACGAACGGCGGTCTCGGAGCAGGGATAGTCACAGCTGGGCAGAGCAGAATTCAAAACACGGACGGCGGGAGGGGCCGGGAGGGGGCGGGAGGGGGCGGGAGTGGACACGGACGGCGGGAGGGGGCGGGAGGGGGCGGGAGTGGACACGGACGGCGGGAGGGGGCGGGAGGGGGCGGGAGTGGACACGGACGGCGGGAGGGGGCGGGAGTGGACACGGACGGCGGGAAACGTGCACAGGACAGCGAGGGGGGGGCGGAAATGGACAGCGAATCAGTGAAAGGGGAGGGAACGGAAAAAACATAACTCCGCCCTGGGAAAAAATCTCGGGAACGCCCCCGAATCTGGTCAGGCCTTGACGGACAGATCTCTGTTCCAATGGCTAGCCTCCATTTATGGAGCTAGCCAATGGGACAGGGGGGCGTATTCCAGAGTCCTTACTAAAATCAAGAAATTTCTCTGGAGGCGGAGCTAAGAGCTCCGCCCTCCAGCGAAACCTAAAAAAGTGAGGGAAGAGTTTTGATTGGGTGACATGAGAGATATGTGTGAAGATTTACAGCATTTCTGTGCTTTTGATAGCTGCAGACTCTGGAGTGCATACCTTTTGCTCTGCTGAAGACAAATTGGTGTGTTTCTGAGACTGTTTTCAAACTCAAAGTATTTGCTAAGGTGAGAAAATATTTCTTTAATTTAGATAGAGAATAGTGTGCTTTAAGGAGAAAATTATGAATTATGTGGCGCAAATTGCTTGTAAATATGATCCCACATGTGCATGGAAAATTTAGATTTTGAATGTTTGTGTTACATAGCCATGTTAAAAGTGATACAAACATGCTGCAAAGGCAATCAAAAAACGCTTTTATGTGTCTTAAGGACATTTTAAGTAATTTTCCCATGTGCAGTGTTTTGAAATTATGATTTGAAAATCGTTTTTGGGGAAAAGGAATTGTTTTTAAATTTATGACAAGGACATAATGGTGTATGCTTCTTTATACGGCAATTGACTGTCCCTGATGTTATTTTTCCCATTTTAATGTAAGACCTTTCTCTGTGGCGCAAGTTGCTTGTAAATATGCTCCGACCTGTGCATGGGAAATTTAGATTTTAAATGTTTGTGTTACATAGCCATGTTAAAAGTGACCCAACCATGCTGGAAAGGCAATAAAAAAACACTTTCATGTGTCTTAAGGACATTTTAAGTAATTTCCCTGTGGGCAGTGTTTTCAAATTATGAATTGAAAATCGTTTTTGAGGTAAAGGAATGTTGTTAAAATGTATGTGCGCCATATGCCCACAAATTTCGTTTTCAGGGGTGCAGCAGGGTGTTCTTGAGACACCCCTGCACCTTTGGAAAAATTCCTAATTTGCGATGAGCTAATTGCTAATCGCAAATTGTACCTGCATTCCTATGGGCCTCCTGCTCCATGGAAATGAATGGGTAATTTGCAATTAGCAATTTGCTCATCGCAAATTAGGAATGGTAAAGAATCGCTATTTATTCCTTAAAATTCGCTATTTTGGAAATGCAAAATAGTTATATGATACATATGGCGGTTGATGTCTAACAAGATAAGAAGCTTAGGGATACATTTATGATGACTGGCGCAATGAAGTGGACATCACTTACTTCATTGGTAGAGCTTTACATGTATTATGTCCTCTGTATTCTTCATCAAGCGTAACTTTAATCTGCAATCCTGAGTAGGCCTCACCTTAAACAAACCTCTGGATAGGCCACACCTTATCGTCATCCTGAATTAATCATTTAAAATGCTAGGGACAGATTTATGACAGGTGTATGCCTCTTGTGCGCCACTTTCAAAACACTGTCCACGGGGAAATGACTTAAAATGTCCTTAAGACACATGAATGTGTTTTTTTAAAGCGTTTGCAATTTTTTGGGGTGACTTTTAACATGGCTATGTGACTCAAACAGTCAAAATCTAAATTCACCATGCACAGGTGGGAGCATATTTACAAGGAATGTGCTCTATGGGGAAAGGTCTTATAATGTAATATGGGAAAAATGACATCAGAGACACTGAAATGCCTTATAGAGAAGCATACACCATTATGTCCTTGTCATAAATTTGCAAACCATTATTTTTCCCCAAAAACGATTTTCAAATCATAATTTGAAAACACTGCACATGTGGAAATTACTTAAAATGTCCTTAATTCTTAAATATGCTATTCCTTATTTTGCGATTGCACTGAAGGATTTGCAAATTTTGCGATTCCTTAAATGCAATGTATCAAACAAAAAATATGTAAAAAATGATATTAAGGATTTGGAAACTACCACCAACTTCTAGTTTGTGGTAATTTGCGAATTCTTTTCAAAAAGCATTTTTTTTCCAAAAAACAAAAGGTGCCATATGACGCCTATACATGTCCTTAGGGCATGTATGTGTGCCATATGCCCCCAAATTTCTTTTTCAGGGGTGTAGCAGGGTGTTCTTGAGATACCCCTGCACGCTTGAAAAAATTCCTATTTTGTGATGAGCTAATTGCTAATCGCAAATTGCAACCTTCATTCCTATGAGCCTCCTAGCCCATGGAAGTGAATGGGTAACTTGCAATTAGCAATTTGCTCATTGCAAATTAGGAATGGTAAAGAATTGCTATTTATTCCTTAAAATTTGCTATTTAGGAAATGCAAAATAGTTTGATGGTACATATGGTGGTTCATCTGTAACAAGATAAGAAGCTTAGGGATACATTTATGATGACTGGCGCAATAAAGTGGACATTACTTACTTCATTGGTAGGCCTTTACATGTATTATCTCCTCTGTATTCTTCATCAAGCGTAACTTTAATCTGCAATCCTGAGTAGGCCTCACCTTAAACAAACCTTTGGATAGGCCACACCTTATTGTCATCCTGGATTAATCATTTAAAATGCTAGGGACAGATTTATGATAGGTGTATGCCTCTTTTGTGCCACTGTGCGTCACTTTTATGATGCAGCGGCGGTGCTAATTTGCAATTAGCAATTTGCTCATTGCAAATTAGAAATGGTAAAGAATTGCTATTTATTCCTTAAAATTTGCTATTTAGGAAATGCAAAATAGTTTGATGGTACATATGGTGGTTCATCTGTAACAAGATAAGAAGCTTAGGGATACATTTATGATGACTGGCGCAATAAAGTGCACATTACTTACTTCATTGGTAGGCCTTTACATGTATTATCTCCTCTGTATTCTTCATCAAGCGTAACTTTAATCTGCAATCCTGAGTAGGCCTCACCTTAAACAAACCTTTGGATAGGCCACACCTTATTGTCATCCTGGATTAATCATTTAAAATGCTAGGGACAGATTTATGATAGGTGTATGCCTCTTTTGTGCCACTGTGCGTCACTTTTATGATGCAGCGGCGGTGCTAATTTGCAATTAGCAATTTGCTCATTGCAAATTAGGAATGGTAAAGAATTGCTATTTATTCCTTAAAATTCGCTATTTAGGAAATGCAAAATAGTTTCATGCTACATATGGCGGTTCATCTGTAACAAGATAAGAAGCTTAGGGATAGATTTATGATGACTGGTGCATCACCAGGGATGTGTCAGTCATCCTGCACCGCTGTTCCGCCACCCATGGTGTGCTGCATTTAGAATGCGGGGCATCATGGGGCAAAAATGGCACAGATGCGTGACGTATCTGTGCTGTAAAGGTAGTGATTGCTGGAGTTGTATCGCAAGTGCGATGCAGCTCAAGCAAGGCTCAGGGGTGCCCCATCTCCACAATGTTGCGTCAAGACCTATGCCTGCTTAAAGCAGGCGAAGGGTTTTGACGAAGCTTTCTCCTATCTGATTGTAAATACGGCACACCATGGGTGGCAGAGTAGTGGTGCACGTTAACTGGTGCATGCCTGGGGATGTGCCATTTAACATAAATCTGCCCCTTTACATTTAAGTATGTGCAGGACACACAGAGTCGGTGAGGCTTATCCAAGGTTAAGAAGAGATGAGTCCTGTTCACTGAAAATTTAGACATAGTCTTCACCTGCTCAGCATTGCTGGACATGGCTAAATAATAGCTGCAAAATATTACTCTTGTTAAACAATTTTACTATTATAATCTCTGAGATTTGTCTCTTACTCTGCAACATCTCATTGTTGTTATCTTTCTTTAAAGATAAAGACAACCTCAACATGAGCGACAATCTGCAATCAGTTGATTTTGACCTCATCATTGAACTTGTAATTGAAACATCAGTGGATGTTGATCCCTTGGATGATTTAAATCCTGAGGATGAAGAAGAGCGTGATGAGGATGCAGATTTGTCCGAATTATATGACATAGGATGGGAAGCTGACCTGCTTGAGCCTATGGAAATATAAACATTTATTTTTAAAATGTATAATTAATAAAAAGTAAAAAGGTAAACCGTTTAATTTAAAAATAAAGACACCTTCAAAAGCAGGTTATGTGTAGTGACTTCAATAAAATATTAAAATATGCTCATAAAATTAGATCAGATTCACATATAAAATAGCACAGGTAACATAAATATAAATGTCATTTCTTTTCTGCTATTTCTGTATTGTAAATTTGCAAGGACTAAAAAATCTTCTATTTAAAATGTCAAGTAGTGTGTTAAGTTTTTGATCACTGTTATTGTTTTACTGTTTGGTAATAATGGTTAATAACATTTTTTATTATATTTTACCACAGATTCAACTGCAGATCATTTCAAGATTTCACCATGCCAACAATAGAAAGACAGAGAAAGGCTGCAAAACGTCAAAGACAGCAGGTGAAACAAAATAAGCAGCAGTCCTCTAACAAAAAGATTTGTCAAGTCACGAAGAATGCACCGGGTAAGAGCACAAAATATTTCATAAGAAATATGTGTAGTAAAAAAAATATTACTACAGAAAATGTTTCAGTCCATAAAACGAGAAGGAATTCAAATGGAAAGGAAAGGCCAATGAAAAATGTTACTGCTAGAGCAAGAGATAACTCTGTGCATGATAGTAGAAGGAAACAACAGTTTAGGGAGATTCGTAAACGAATGTTCCGCAACAGGATAATTGGCAATTTGTTAAAAAATATTAAGAAAGGTCAACAGAAACTGGTTTTTTATAAGAGAAAAAAAAAGTTGAGAAAGTTATTGATCAGGCATTTGAAATTAAACGTAAGTTATTTATTTTGATAATCAATAGAATTAGGAAGCTAAACAAGGCAATTTATGATTTCAAAAGAAATAGTAGATGGAAGAGAATAGTTAATCGTAGTAATTTTTGTGAAGTTTTTTCTGGAGAATGGATGCATAGTTCAAGCTGTGAGGCATTTTTTAATGAGGAGAGTTATTTCCAGGATAATGATTTGGTGCATGCAGTTGACACCAGTGGTCGTGCTTATGAAGTGAAAGATGGTTGTCCAGTTGAAAAAGAAAAACTTGTGACAACAGAGGCAGAAGAGGTGTTAGGTAATGAGGTTTTAGGAAGACGTGCTAAGGGTCCTGTGTACACCTGGAAGTGTAGTAGTATTTGCAGTGTGCGACAGGATTCCATCAATTTGCTTTGTGATTTTGTACGGTCATTTAATAAGAAAAGTTTGAAGCAGAAAATGATGTTGTTGCAAGAATTAGATCCTTGCAGAGTGAGAGAAGTGACAGGTTTGCATGGTCATTCACTGGCTTGTCTTTCCAGGAGAGTATGCCAGAGTGTTTTTCATCATTTCAGGATGCTAGCAGTGCATCATAATAAAGTGAGGAAATTAGTTAGAATGTTGTATTATGCTAAGAGTCCAGCAATTATGCTTAAACAATTATGCGCTGCTCTTTTGCATGGTTCTGAAATAGATGTGAAGAATATATGTGAAGAAATTGAGTTTTGTTACTTTGGAAGTAAAGAGGAGAATGTTGAAATTGACCAAGAAGAAGCGGGTAATGTGGAAGATAGTGTACAGGTTTCCAGTACAGATAATTTCCAGAGGGAAATTGCGACGTTTCAGGTCAAATCAAGTGAGAGGCCAAATTTCACTTGTGTGTGTTGTCGACGCACTTATTATAAGAATCAGACTAAGTTAGTGGATTTATATGCAAAAAGTGAAAGGGAAAATAATAGTGAATGGAAGGATTTCGCAACATACTTGATGGTAGAAAATTGTTTTGATTTGGGATTGGATCAACGTGTGTGTACTTATTGTTGTAACAAATTAAATCAAAACCAGATGCCTGCTAGAGCAGTTCATAATAATCTGGAATTGATTGAGATTCCTTCTGAATTGAAGGATTTAAATACTTATGAATCTATTTTGATTCAAAGTATCCATCCCTTTCAGGCTATTGTAAGAATGGAGCCAAAGACAGGGAAATTGCCTCGATCAGATTTACAGAGAGGATTAAAGGGAAGAGTTGTTTATTTGCCTCTAGATTTGAAGAAAAACATTAACACAATTGGAGTAGAAAAAGTGGAAGAGGAACCTCTGGTTATCTTAGTTAATGGGGTTCCGACAAAGAATAAGAAAATATGGCAAGATTGAGTAGATGTTAGGAAAGTTAAAAAGGCAACATTGTATTTGAAAAAAAATAATAAATACTATAAGAATGTATATGTTGCAGAAGAGGAAGTAAGTGAGGAAGAGGATAGCGATTTGTGTGCTGGTCAAATTGAGAAAGTAGAACCCTCTACTAGTGAAGAAATATATGAACATTATAGTGTTCATCCTTTGCATTCCAAGGAAGTCATGGGGAATGCTATTGAGTTGTATCAAATGAAACAAGCCAAAGGGAGTCCCATTAGTGTTTGGGAGGAAAGTTTGGAAGCTCGGTGTTTCCCACAGCTTTTTCCAACAGGTCAGGGAGGAAGATATGATGAGCGACCTCATCAAATTCCTGCTTCTGAATACCGGACTTTGCGATTGTATGCAGGAGATGCTAGGTTTCGACAATGCATTCCCTATTTGTTTCATCTCCTGTTTGAAAGCGATCTGTCTGGACTGTCATATGCAGTGAACCACATCTTGAAAAGTGGTATACACATGCAAAACATCTCGGCAAGTGACTTTATGGATAAAGTCAATGTCCAAGACAGTATTTTGGATTCTCACCTGATTAATCTCATGGCGTGTCAGCGTGGTACTAATGAGTACTGGTACCGTCGTCATGGTGATTTAAAATGTATGTTGAGGAACTTAGGTACTCCCACATGGTTCCTCACTCTGAGCTGTGCCGAGTATGGCTGGGAAGACTTACTTGAATTTCTACGAGAGGCAAATGCTAACGTAGATAACATCGAATTCAAGACACCCGGAGAACTGTGCTCTTTGGATCCAGTCAATGTATGTAGGTACTTCAATCATAGATTTGAAGCTATGATGTCTTTCATCATGAATAAGAAGAATCCACCTCTTGGAGAGGTGTTGGATTTCTTCTGGAGAAAGGAGTACCAAGCAAGAGGTGCTCCTCATATACATATGTTGCTGTGGATCAAGGATGCACCTAAATTTGGAACGGATCCAGAAGACTCAGTGATGAGTTTCATCCAACAGTATTCTACGTGTGCTGTTCCAAACGCAAAGGAGAAGAAAAGCCTAAGAGAAAAAGTTCTGCGTTTCCAAAGCCATCGATGTGGAAAGTACTGCCGTCGTAAATTCCGAAACAAGGACAAGTTCTACACTAAATGTCGTTTCGGCTTTCCACGACCGGTGATTTCTAAAGGAAGAGTAAACAGTTTGATGTCTTCGCTGCGACACAATGTCATGAAGAAATCACCTAAAAACACTTACAATTTGAAGAGGAACGAAGAGTCCAAGTACATCAACGACTACAACCCGGTGATTTTGTCCATGTGGAATGCTAACATGGATATACAGTTTGTGGCTGATAACTGTATGGCTGTGGCTCGGTATGTGACGTCTTACATCACCAAAAAAGAGAAGACAGAATTGAAGGATATGTGGGAGGACATTTCCCATGAAAAGAGCCTCAGCAAGAAGTTGTACAGTTTCAGTCTGAAGATGTTGTCGCATCGAGAAATCGGAGCGTACGAATGTTCTGACCGGTTGTCTTCAGCAAGTCTCTATGCCAAGTCCAGTCCAGGAGTATCGTTTGGGCGAGTCTTGGTCTTGCAGCAACGCGTAATCGAGTTCTCAAACCTGTGCGGGAAATTGAGTATTTGGCGGAAAAGGAGCCAAACAGTACCGACATTTTGAAGACAAACATGTTGGATACATATTATCCAAATCGAAGCAGTCACCTCGAGAATGTTTGTCTGTATGAGGTTCTGCAAAATTACATATTCAAGAGGAACATCAAAGAAGATACTGAGAAAAGAGTGTATGCTGTAATAGGAAGTGAGGGATGTCTGGTCAAGCAAAGAAAATGCCACTTGGTAAACCATCGAAAATTGAGTGGCGAATCTCCTGAAAAAAAGGAGTTTTTCTATTTAGTACTTTTGCAACTTTTCAAGCCTTGGCGTGCAGAAGAGGAACTGCTTGGAGATTTCCTCTGTTACGAAGACTCTTTCAATGCCGCCAAGGAGACCATAGAATGTCCTGCTTTTCCCAAATATGTAGAAATGTTGAATGCGGAAATTGAGCAGGAAGCAACGATTGCAGCCGAGATTGCCAGAGACAGTTCTCAGGACAGTCAGAGTTCTGCTTCATTGAGTCAGGATCCACTAGGAGGACCTGTTATTGAAAATGAAGCTGCCACTGCTATGAATGAAGTGGAAAGAGCCATGGCACATGCTCAAGAGGATGCGGTTAACTTAGAAGAGTTGGAAAGACAACTCAACGTTGAGCAGAGGAAAATATATGACGAAGTTACCATGCAAATTGATCATGGATTAAGTCATGATAAGAAAGAGTGCTCATGTACGTCGTTGAAGCCTGTCCGACTGTACGTGAGTGGAGAAGCGGGAACTGGAAAAAGTTTCCTCATTAAAGCAATTTCATGCTATTTGCAGGAAAGGACAGAGTCATCGCTGTCTTGTGTTGTCACTGCTCCAACTGGACTGGCAGCACATAATATTAAAGGGATTACTTTACATCGTTTACTGATGCTGCCAGTGGAGCATGACAACAAATTACAATATCACAAGCTATCTGGAGATGCTTGTTTTGAAGTTTCAAGAATCTTGAGGAAAATGAAACTTCTTATCATTGACGAAGTAAGCATGGTTTCCAATGTCATGCTTGCCTTTGTGCATTTGAGGATGCAAGAAGTTCTCAAAACAGAGTATGATGTGTTATTTGGTGGCAAACACATCATTGTTTTCGGAGATCTTCTGCAGCTGACACCAGTGAAAGGGCAACCTGTGTTCAAAATGCTCACGCATGAAGATACCAGGAAGTGCCTAGGCAGCATTGGCAACGTCAATATATGGTTAAACTTCAATTATGCTGAACTGCATGAAAATATGCGTCAGGCGAAGGATGAAGTTTACAAGACTATTCTACAAGATGTTAGAATTGGAAAAGTGACCGAGCATGGGAAAGAAGCTTTACATGCACGATTACTGTCAAATTTATATCCAGAACAAGATGTTGTGCCTGAGAATATTTTTCAGAAAATTACTGAGAAGAAATCTGGAATATGTTTGATGCCAACTCTTGCAGAATGTGCCAAATTTAACAACAAAATGTTGCATTTAGAAAAGCAAGAGATTGTGAAACTGGAAGCTATTGATAGAGTAGAGCATATGGGATCAACAATTATTTTGTCTGAGAATCTGAAAACAAAATTGGATTCATTAGAGAAGAGTATATCTAAAACTGCAGGTTTTGAAAAGACTCTGAATGTGTGCTTGAACTGCCGTATAATTTTAAGAAGGAATTTACATGTTGAAAGAGGTCTGGTAAATGGATCAATGGGTAATGTTGTTGATTTTGTGAAATACAGAAATAGAGATGGAATTGAATTTTTAAAAATTTAATTTGATAGCATTGAGGAAGTACAGCTAATTGCTCGTTGTTCTGCTAGATTTTTGCTTGTAAAAGACTTATATGTTCGCCGTAAGCAGTTTCCTGTTTGCTTGGCATATGCGGTGACAATTCATAAATCGCAAGGTTTAAGTGTAGACAGTGCATTGGTGAATATTGGCAGTTCTGTGTTCAAGGAGGGTATGGCATATGTGGCATTGTCACGAGTTAGAACTTTATCGGGATTGTACTTGATTGAGTGTGATGTCACAAACATTTGTGCGGATCTAGATTGTGTTAAGGAATACAATAGGTTAAGAAGAGAGTATGCGCCACATTTGCCTCAGTATCCTTTGTTTGAGAAACGTGTGGTAGGCCGGAAACGAAGAAATGAGAACAATACTGGGGAGGTTGTAGCAAAAAGACAAAAAGTCAATGAACCTAAAATTACAAGCAGAAACAAAAAGGATTCTGTTGAAGATGTTGTTGGTTTTCAGTTTGAAAACAGTTCTGGTGTCAACTGCTATGCTAATGTAGTGGTTAATGTTTTGTTTTCTCTAAAAAATGTAAAAGAAGAGATTGTGGTCAATTCTGATCAAAGATTTTGCAGTTTGTTAAATTCTGTGTTAGAGAAATGTACCACTGATAGAAGAAACATAGAAAGTGTGTCTGAAATTCGAAATCTGTTAGACAGATGTTTAGGCCAAACACAATTCTCTCAAAATATTCAGCAAGATTGTCAGGAGTTTTTAATGTATATGCTTGATGTATTACATGCTGAAGGTGTAGATGTAGATCAGCTGTTTGGGCTTTCTTATCAATGGCAGCATGACTGCGAGAACTGTATGGTATCAAGTACTACTAGTGTAGACTCAGAAAGATTTATATATTTAACTTTGCCAGACAGTAAATCAGTTTCCTTTAATAAGCTAGTAAAAGCAGCTGATCACAACATGGAGTGTAGCCAATGTAAATCTGAAATGATGTCCACATTATTTATACGAACATATGGCCAGTATGTCATTTTAATGTTCCAACGATGTAGGCCTGATGGAACAAAATTGACAACTTTAATTAAAACTTTTGTAGCTTCGCAGTTGTCAATATCAGGAAGGACTTTTGTAACTGCAGCAATTATATATCATGATGGCCCTTCAATAACATCAGGACATTACACAGCTTATTTAAAGTCTAGAAATGGCTGGTCATTCTGCAATGATTCTGTTTTAATTTTCAAAAAAAAATTGCCGTATGACCTTAAAAACTCTTACCTGGTGTTTTTAAAACCAAACTTTTAGGGAAATAATCTCGGGATGTGCTCTGTGGAATTTCAAGGAGTTCTAATGGCTCCTACACAATTTGGCCTTGAGGATAAGTGCATTTCAGAGACATAACTTCTAACCATAGGACTGGACATCATGGAGAAATATGTGCACTTTGAATGAGTTCAGAAAAACTGTTTCTTTTTATAAGCTAATTGAAGCAGCCAATCAAAACATGGAGTAGAGGGAATGTAAGTCTGCAATGCTGTCTACTGTTTTACATTGCTTTGTGATTAAAAGTGATGTAGAGAATTAAATAATTGTAGTAGTCATAGAGGTAGTGTAAGTCTGCTTCATAGTAAGCAGTATCAGTGTCATAGGAAATGTAGAACATGACTGAGCAAGAAGGGGAAGATATTACTATTCCAGGATTGTGAAAATGATCTTCAACATTTTAATTCTGAAAGTTGCGGAAATGCCAAATGACGGGATTGGCTTACAAGAAATCCAAGAGTTATAAATGGCTCTGACCAGATTTGGCCTTGTGGAAACTTGTGGTAGAGAGCAAGAAGTCATTTATTGCATGTAACGTGTTTTTAAAAACGATGGAGATTTTCTTTCAGAAAGTGGCGGGCTGAAAGTAATAACAGCACAAAAGAGTGTAAGCTGTTCATAGGACATCCTTGGACGTCATGGAAAGTAAGTTAACTTTAAGGAGTTCCGAATTTTCATTTCTTATGTTGTATGGGTTTTTTAAACACAATCATTTTGATTGTGTTTTTTTTTCCCCGCTGTTATATGATGAATACCTTCAAGTCACTGTTTTTAGTGAATTTTGATACATTCTGAGAACAGCAAAAATAAACCATTTAACATGTATAATTAATTCTGTACTGTTTGCATTTATGATGTATATGTAGAACTGTGTAGGAGGCATGGAGAAGCTGAGGCTTCTGTAAGTGTCAAAGTTGTTGCATGCAGTGCTGCAATTCTGCGTACTCTTTCATATGATAGACTACATCTGCACAATGAGATACCTAAGCAAAGGAAACACAAGTGATGTGATTGTGAAATGAGCAAAATAAATTGCACGTATTTCATTTACATCACCTGTGTTTCCTATCATTACGAATCACATTGTGCAGATCAAGTTTAGGTCTGTCCAGGGAAACATAGGAGGTTTGAACTTTGTTGAAGAGTGCAGTGGACATGACTCACTTCATTGGTAGACCTTCACATGTATTATCTCCTCTGTACTCTTCAACAAGTGTAAATCTCATCTGCAACCCTGAGTAGGCCTCACCTGAAACAAACCTCTGGATAGTAGACATCTTATTGGCATCCTGAAGCAATTATTTAAAATTTTAGTGTCTTGCAACACTTTTCTGAAACAACAGCAATGCAAAAGATGCACCATGTTTTAAGATAGGCCTCACTTCATCTGCATCAAGATACTGTTAGTTTAAAATGTATATCTTTAGGACTGTGTAGG
This sequence comes from Lissotriton helveticus, assembly GCF_964261635.1. NCBI lineage: Eukaryota > Metazoa > Chordata > Amphibia > Caudata > Salamandridae > Lissotriton > Lissotriton helveticus. Next base: position 895,316,959 of record NC_136059.1, read on the forward strand.
GGGCCTGGAGAAGCAGAAGCTTCTGTAAGTGTCAAAGTTGTTGAAAAACTGTTTGTCCTTCAATCTTTTCCCTTGTCTTTTCTAATTTTTAAATACATGTTTTAATATTTTTCAAATGTTTGTTCTCTCTTTCACAGATTGAAAGTATAAAAACAAAAAGTGAGTAAGTTAATGACAATTATAAGGTAAATGTTTTGTACTCTTTTCGTTACATTTCTATCACATTCACCTACTAGTAGTTTGACAGCTTCATTTCTTTAACCCTCAGTTTCCTGCCTTTGCTACTTCCCTCATTCCTTTCTCTATTACCTACTTACTCAACTCCTTCCACTCTTTTTCTCAGTCCCTCTCTTCTCATAGTTCCTCACTCTTGTTCACTCACTGCGTCTCTATTACTCTTAGTGTCTTTGACTGATCACTCTATCACTACTTGTTCATAATGCTTTCTCTGTGTAGTTGAAGCACACTAAGGGGAATATTATGAACACAGCCAATAAAATTATTGCTCTTTTTATTGGCAGAAAACTGGTGCAAAAGTGGTTTTAGTGGCAGTTTTCTGCCACAAAAGCAGCTTTAGCGACACATTTCTGCCAATAAAAGCTGCAAAACTTTTATTGCCTATGTTGATGATATGGCTCTATGTTACTTACATTTCTTTGCTGTTTCAATTAATCTTTTTCTGTTATTTTTTGTTTTCTGTTTTCTATTTTTTCTCTCTGTTATTCCTCATGTTTTAATCTTATTTTGAACATTCACTCACATTCTCCAAGAAACTCTTCTTTGTTAATGTTATACTCTCTTTTTTTTTCTTTCACTTCGTTATCTATTTTGTTTTTCACAATTATACCCTCTTCTGTCTTTTCTTCAGTAAATAGATCTATTAAACAGTATCTCTTCTTTACTCCCTATAGCTGTCTTTCTTTTAACATCACTCTCTGTTTCCTTTCCTTATACTTACACTTTTTTTTTTTTTTTTTGGTTAGCTCCCGGTCCGCGTACCGGGAAGCTAACCCGGAAGCGAACCAAAAGAAATAGAGCTTGCCAGAGTGCTAAACATTCTAGCAATTTTTTTGGAAAGGGAAGGTAGTTCTGAAAAGAACTTTTTTTTTAATATTTTTGTTGTTTTATATATTTTTTTTTTTGAACATTTTTTGTTTTTTTTGTATTTTTTGAACGATTTTATATTTTTTTTGGTTTTTTTTGGGGGGGGGAAACAACAAAAAACAGGCGTTGAAAAGGGCTCAACAGGAGCAAAAAAAATTACTGGGGGCGGTTAGGGCAATCATGGTGTTCATACGCCAGGTTGAGTGCATTGATGCTCATGTTGCCACAAGCTAATAATGCACGACAGTGCATACATAAGTGAATCATGTGCCCAAAATGTTCTTGAATATTTGGCACAGTTTCCCGTGCCTCTTCTGGTGTTAAAGAAACCGGTATTGTTGGTCTGGCCACAGGAGTTGGTCTTGGATTGTCGTGCATATCCCTTAATTCCGCCCGGCTGTAATTTAGGGGATGTTTCCTCGTCATGTGCCTGTGCATTGTATGATTTCCAAAGCTATATTTTTTGTCCGTCCCTCTGGACAATTGTTCCTTGCATATCAGGCAGGTGACATACCTCGCGTTGACTTTTTTTTGGCCACGAGGTATTGAAAAAAACTGCCAGATGAAACTGGCTTTCTTTCTGGAAACCCGGGGCAACTCTTCTAAAAATTGTGGTTCTTCTCCCTCCTCATCCATTTCTTCCTCTTCCTCCTCAGTGTTGGTCAGGACCTGGGGAGGTGGTCCTCTCTTCCCATGAGGAGGTGGTGGTGGTGGTGGGGGTCCACCAGCTGAAGCTACCAATGAAGCCATTTTCCAACAAGCAAAATAGGTCTTCCTCTCACAATGATGAAAGTCAGAGTGAGGAAAGAAGGAGGGGTTTTCATCATTTGGGAAAAAACAATACTTCTCAACCAATGAAAAGTGTTATTTTTAAGTCACCTGACCTAGCCTTCCATCATTATGAAACCAAAAGTGAAATGAACCAATGAAAAGTTTTATTAACAAGTCACATGACCTCTCACGCTCATGTTACGCGCTGCGGAACGCTCCCCGGTTAGCTTCCGGGTCGCTAAGCTTCGCGCTCGGTCCGCGCCCCGGGACACTTCCGGGTGCGCTAACGCGATACGTCACAAGACGCATTTCGCGGCAACGGGATACGTCGCGCTTTCGCGCCGCGGATCGCTTCCGGGGAGCTGCGTTTCACGCCTCGGTCCGCGCCCCGGGGCACTTCCGGGTGCGCTAACGCAGTACGTCATAAGACGCATTACGCGGCAACGCGATACCGTCACTATGTTGATTTCTTACCGGTTCGCGGACCGGGTCGCGGAATTAAATTGAGCTAACGGGAAGCTTCCCGGTTCGCGGACCGGGAGCGAAACAAAAAAAATATTTAAAAAAAATTATTAATAAACATATAAAATATATTTTTGGATTTAAAGAAGAATACATTTTACAGCTATAGATATTAGCTTTTAAAAAACCAATGAAATTCACTGAAAAAACCATAGGTTATAGACCATATATAGTTAGGAATTAGCATTTACAAAACCTTGAAAATTCACTGAAAAAACCATAGGTTATAGACCATATATAGTTAGGAATTAGCATTTAAAAAACCTTATTTTACTCACACAAAACCATTGAAATTCCATATATAGTTAGTTGTACTAACTATATATCGCGCACCCGCAATCCACTGCTGATCATGTCACATATTACATCATTCATGACATGGTCAGTGACATCACTGATGACATCACTGATGACATCTCAAATGACATCACTGATGACATCACTGATGACATCTCAAATGACATCACTGATGACATCACTGATGACATCTCATTTGACATTACTGATCACATCACTGATGACATCATTCATGTGATAATACGATGAACCTCTTCAGACTCTAATATAACCTTAGATACACTCAGTGTAAACATACACTCACAGACTGTCACTCATCCATGGAGTTACTCAGACACTTAGTCAGTCATACAAAGAATCAATCACACCTCCATTTCCTCAACTATACAGTTATACACACCTTACTTATTCAAACATATACTAAAACATATTTACTCACTTATACAATCCTGGATACAAGTTCACAATGATCCATACAGCCACTCACACATTCACTGGCTCTTATGCACAGTTATTTATATATGTCAACTCTCACATGTACTGTATTTTACATATGTACTTACTTTAACATGTAGCAGTGAGATATCCATTCACTCACCAATACACTCATGCACACAGTCAACTGCCCATACAGCTGTTTCCACATGCACTTTTGAACCCATACATCTAGTCAATCAACTGCTCACACATCTATGCAGAGAGTCATACACCTCCCAGCCACCCACACACACACTCAGTCTCCCATACAAATGCTTGGGCAACCAATCAATAACCCATATAGTTAATCATATAGCTACTGATCAACACATGCAGCAGTTTACAGAACAACAGACATAATTATGCACAAATTAAGACAGTTTAGAAACTAACCCATGCACTCAGTGAGACACATTTAATCAGTCACTCATACAGTCAGTCATGCCCCTACTAAATCCTTCATCCAGACACTTATACATCCACTCAAGACATATTTTAACTTTACAGAAAAATACAGTCACTGGATGTTGTCATCAGTGATGTCATCAGTGATGTCATTTGAGATGTCATCAGTGATGTCATCAGTGATGTCATTTGAGATGTCATCAGTGATGTCATCAGTGATGTCATTTGAGATGTCATCAGTGATGTCACTGACCATGTCATGAATGATGTAATATGTGACATGATCAGCAGTGGATTGCGGGTGCGCGATATATAGTTAGTACAACTAACTATATATGGAATTTCAATGGTTTTGTGTGAGTAAAATAAGGTTTTTTAAATGCTAATTCCTAACTATATATGGTCTATAACCTATGGTTTTTTCAGTGAATATATATATATATACACTAACATCCTAACTATAGCAAACTACTTGCGACCCCCAGTAGGTTATATATATATATACACACACACATATATTCACACACCAATATATATATACTCACACACATAAATACGCACACACATATATATTTATATATAATGTAAAGGAGAGGAGGCAAATTTCAAGTCCCTACAAACGTTGCACAGACAATACGAACTATTTAAATCACATGCATACATTTGTGTGGTGTTGGGGTGACAGATATGGTTTCTTGCTCTTCGATTGGGATTGTATGCGCACTTCCGTCACTGTGGGTCCAGTTAAACCTCTATGTGGCCATCTGAGGGGGTAATCGTTTTCCAGTGCATTGGCCGCTGTGGCCTCGCCACTCTGCCTCTGCTAGGTGTAACCTTCACTTCTGCAAAGCAGCCAACCGCGTGCTGTGGGCTGGGCTTCGGGAGGCGGCGGTGCGCCTCTCCTGGGCTGGACCTGGTGGCAGCGCTGAGCCCGTAGTCAGTGGAGCCAACAAACTTTTCCATCAGGGACCAGCTACCGGGAGTGAGATACAAAGACTAGCCGTGAAGGACCAACTGCTGCCTGCATAGAACATAGCGCGCTCCACCGGCCGCTCGTAGCGCGGGACAGACAGGCAGAGAGGACCTTTGTGGAGCCGAGAGGTGTTTAGAGGGCTGGGGGGACTGCGCGTGAGGACTGGCAGGAGCCCCGCACGGGCTGGATTGATTTCGGCGGACGGGTACAGACTGCAGGACCAGGGAGGGACTGAGAAGCAGGAGGCGCCGCGAGGATGCTGTGGACCACGGCGCAGCCAGGGGGTCTCCTGGGGGCTCTCCTCGTCGGACTGCTGCTGACCTCCTCGCTCCTCCGGCTCAACGCTGCAGGTAAGACCCCGGCGCCTCGCCTTACAGCGTGCTCTGCTTTCACACTTCCATGGGAAGGCTGGGAGGTACCTCTGTGACCAGGGAAACGTGGCTGGGCATTTATTAAGGGACGCGCTGAGAATGAGTCTGGAACGAAACTTTGGGATGCAATTAAACCCCCCTCCTCATTTCCTGAAGAAAGCAACCGGAAAAGCCCCTTGCCCGTCGCAGATGTCTGGAATTCCAGACTAAGGGAGGGGGCACGGGGTCAGGGGCTGGATTGCTTAGCTCACCCCTTCCAGAAGTCCAGCCACACACCCAGTCCCCGGTGACCCCCCTACGCACCGGGCTACGTCCAGGGCGCCACCGCCGGTTGCTATCGGGGATTTTGATGTGCCGAGATGCATACCAGGGGCCGCTGCCCAGGGCAGTGGGAGAGGAGCCCGGGGTCACCGCGCCAGGCCACTTCTCCTGATTTTGGTTTGGGGGGAGGGGGGTGGGTTACTGTGGTCACCCCTGTTCTTACATTAAACGGGACGGATTACCAGTTTTATTTCAGGATGCGTATGTGATAAGTTGTGCCTGCCTATCCATTCAACTCTCATCTGAGTCCAACAGTCCCCATTGTGAGTCACGGAGTTTGTACATTTCCCACTTAACAACTGCAAGGTTGCCCATTGTACCAGTGCCTTCTTTTTGAAACGATGTCTCTTTTCACCACATCTGTTTGGAGTCGGATTATATATAAATATATTTCTCATAGACACATATTTTCAGAAGAGTTGCCTTCTTGCATTTCAAGTGCGGTGGCTAAAAATGCACTGCACCGTTTTAGCTCGCCTCTATCTGTCGCTCTTCCAGCTGTTCACTTTGCCCCGCGCAGTTGTTGCCAGTGTGCGCTTTAAAAATGATAATGTTTGTCAGGAATGCCATTGAAATGCAGCCGCCCCTGCGCTGTGTTTGGGACTGGCCACGGTGCTGCAGATTAGAGTGGACGTGCTAATCAATGGCCCGTTTGAGGGGACGTCCCGTGCCTTTGTGGCTTTGCCTAATCCATTTACCTCTCCCCGGGAGGTGACAGATGCCTGGATTGTGTGCTTCCTGTTGTTCTGCACTGCGGGGCCCCGGGCCCCTCTTTCTGCCATTTGTTCCCCTTCAAGGGGGGTAAAATAGTCCGGGAAAGCTAGGAGCTCTTCGGGTTTGGGGCCCAACGCCACTCCGTGCTGGTTCTCCTGGCGTCTTTTATGTCTTCTCTCTGAAGCATCCACGGTGAGGGCCAGGCTGCCACCTCTGCAGCTTGTGGTGCCTTGTTTTGTGTGGGTGGGGGAAGGGTTGACCTCACTACGGTGTTTACCACGGTTAATGAAGATCAGATGGGAGTACACACAGAGCAGATCTCCTGGCCTAATCTGAGCACAAGCACTAACCAACGCAAACAATGTGTCTGAGACGTCCGCCTTAAAGCAGGCTATACCCGCCTTTTCTTGACTTCCTATTTTCCCAAACCCATATTTTGTTTCTTAAATGTGTAACATTTTGAAATAAAGAAACGTTTGCAACTTTTTTGCATGTAAGGGCCCCATTGTTATTACACTCTGTTTCTCCCTCTCAGTCTTCTTTGCACTCACGTTTGAGAATGGCTCCGCCGAGACCCCTAAGCGCATACATAGATCTATAAAATGAGCATGTAACTCCAGGTGGTGCAGTGAAATGTTTCAACAACTCCACGGGGAAGAACACGTTGCGTTCTTGGCTTAATGCCAGGAATGGCTGAAGGTGTCACGCATGGCATAGGGTCACTGGGAGTCTGCATAGAAGATACAGCAGTGATGTTACCACTTTCTTCCAACGCATTCAGCGGAAACCACTTCAAATTGAGCTCTGCAAATTTAACAGCCAACTGGGCACGTCACCAGAAACACCCGCAAAAGGACCGCTTCTTTAAATAAACAAAAATGCACGATGGCCCTCATTTGGAAATGTTAAGCTACTTTTAGCTGTTGCGTAACAAAACCAGGACTGATGAGCCCACCTGATGTCATAGGCCCTTTTGGGGACCCTGCAGTTTAAACATTCAACTGCATATCCCCCATCAGTTACTTGCTGAGGATTTAGTGTTCATAAAAGATGCAGGATGTCGAACAATAGAGAGTAAAGTCTTCCATGACAGTGCAAGCCTCCACACACTGACCATCAGCGCATATCACCCCTTTTTCAGTCTGATGGGAATGTGCTCATTCAGTTAGTGGCCTCTCTCGCAAGTGTCAGTTTCGTGTCTCTTGTAGGAGTGAGCCTGGCAGGGAGAGGTAGTCCCAACAATAACTTGTGTCTGTAGATTAGTAGATTCACAAGTTGTAGTAACCACACAGCCCTCGAGTGTCATTTTCTTCCAGCTGGGGTTGAGGGAGGGAGTAGAAGTAGCTGCAGGCGGTCAGCATGGATATGCCTTTTCAAACTGTGGGTCAGTCAGAGGTCACGGAGAGAGGACAGCAAGCAAGTGCCTGATGCATAAAAGAAACATGGGTCTGAGCTCCGGTGAGACAGGAACAGACACTACTGCCAATGACTGCTCTCTCTGCCAGTTGGGCAGTATGACAAAGAGGGGGCTGCTGTGCCCAACCGACTACCCTGAGTACGCTATCAGGTAGCCACCCTTGCACTCATACTGTAATGAATCAATTTCTGCAGACTGTGAAAGCCTCAGGGCTCAGTTCAGTTAATGTGATGGCCTTGTAGTGGAATGTACTGCATATGAAGGCTGTATTGTGGCAGATGTGAAGGGGTTTGCAGTGAAACTATTGCGGGGGGGAAAGTACACTGAAAATAAATCGTGTTAAAAATATTGTCTGCTGAAAAAAAGTTGTGGCTGCAAAAGAAAACTAAATCGAAAAACGTGCCTTATAATGCAACGGGGAGTAGGGGCAATGGACACCCTTCTGCTAAAGTAGAAAGAAGCATTTACAGTGAAGTGGGAAAAGGGGACTTGTAGAATAGGAGTCGAGGGAAGGTTAGTGTTAAGGGCTTTAGTAGGTTGTTTGGTAGGGTTCAGGGATTAGTAGCTTTAAGGAGTAGTTATGGGCTTTTAGGGTTTGTTGAATGATAATGTTAAGGGGTAGTAGGGTTTTTTAGGGTTCAGTTAAAGGCACCTTTAGTTTTTTTAGGGCTCAATGAAGGGTACAGTTAAAGGGTAGTAAGGGTTTTTACGGATCAAGTAGCATTGAGGGGTTTTTCTTGTTTTTTATGGACCAAGGAAAGGCAGCATTAAGAAATTATTAGGGTTCAGGGATTGATAGCATTAAAGGTTGTTTAGGATTCATGGAAAAGTAGGGTTGAGGGATAGTAAGGGTTTTTAAAGGTTCAGGGAAGGGTAACTTGAAGGGGTTTTCGGCGTTGGTGCTTTCAGGGATTAGTTATGTAACGTAATACTAGTGGTTATCAATGTACAGTTTAGTTAGTTAAAGAATTAATGTAATAATAAAAACAACTATAAATTCAAATCATTTGGGATTGTCATAGCTAATAATGAAGGACACGTCATTACGCAGTCATTCTTAACTTCATTTTCATGTAGTGTTGAATTTATCACGTACAGCCTGTGAAGGCCTGCAGCCCATATTGTTTTGGATGTTAAGGCTGGTGGGCACTGTGTGGTGTGATTGGTTGTGCTGTGATGGATATGGTGTGGGAGCTATATTGCATTGGAAGTTGACATGTTTTTTTTTATTTTTTAAGAGTTTTATATAGCGCAAACTGGCCTGAGGATATCAGATATCAGAGCGCTTTACATGAGCACCAGTTTGTGACAGATGGACACATTCATCCTTGACACAGTGTGACAGATGTGAACGTTCCAAGGCAAAGGGTAGTGGATGTAGAGACACAGAACAGGGTATTGTGTTTGTGACATCTGATGGGCAGTGCTTAATTTGAGCCGGTTGTTTCCCGTGCTCGGCACCAGCAGTTATTTGTCAACACCGGCACTTATGACAGCTGCCATGGCGCTGTTTGTGTAATTTAGAGATGAGCAGATCAGCAGCTGTTTATTAGTTTAATGTACATTTTATTCTAATTGCTTTGTGAGCCTCAAATGATGTGAACTATCACACTTGTAGCAGTGTGATGGTTTGAAGTTGTGCAGGTACTGTCATTGGCAGTGCTGGCACGGCCAATGGGTAGTGCAAGCTGCAGTGGCCTCCCGACAAGGGCCCTGGGACTTACATTTTTACAAATTAGGCCCTGCTGATGGGTATGGTGTAATGAGATAGCTTCATGGCAGTTTGGTCTGACTCTCAAAGATGCAGCAGTAGGGACGCAGACATACTTTGGGTACATCAGGATGACCTATAGATCTTGTTTTGCCAGTGGGCACATGCCAGGGCGATGCATACACATTGCTTTGCCAAAACTCACATGTAGTCTACATAAGGGGCTGACCCAAAATTAAAGCTAAATTACCTAAAATGTGGTATTTCTACTCCGTAAGGCAATTAATTATAGGTTATTGCTTTTGGGTAATCTTGTAATTGTAATTATATATTGCTTAATACCCCTAATGAGGCATCAAATTGCTTTTTGACGAGTTGCACGCTACTGCGGAACCCAAAAAGGATTAATGGTGGGTTAGTATAAGGAAATATCCGTTAATTTGAGCAGGGGACATGTGAGTCTGTTAGTTGGATTGAATAGGATAATGGAGGGATAGAAAAGGGGAGAGTCTAGAAAGTGTTATTTGCAAGATCATAGTAGTAAGATAAGGTTTCAGATGAGTAAAAGAAGAGATGGAGAAGGGAAGAGTCTCTACAAAAAGATTAAGGAAACTATAGTAGTAACATGAGGTATGGGATACATGAGGGAAGAATTTAGAAAGGGTTATTTTAGAGGAAATAGTAGTAGACTGAGGTTTGGAAGGAGTCAGAGAGTGGGGGTATAGGATATATTGAGAGAGGTATAAGGTGAGACAGAGTAGTGCATTGGAGAGAGTCAAAGGTGCATTTTTTTGTGTTAATAAACTGTGTTGCCTTAAATCAACATCACATAAAATGCAGCCCCAGGTTGTGTTGACTTGGTTTAGATACTCTATATTTTTGTCCCTGTTGTGATACCCTTTTTTGTTTGTTGCTCTGCCATGTTGCTCCGGCCTACATCACATGGTTGCATACCCCAGAGAGTGTATGACTCACAAACTCCTCGCTAGTTGCAGGTTTTTGCACAGGGCATATTTCATGATAGAGGCATTAGTACATAGGAATGAGACACTGCAGCTTACACACACACTTTTGCGTGGCAACCCCAGCAGGCATGTGTGCACACTCACACTATACATGGATTTTGCTTTCTTTGACCCACATACACTGTTGCAAGACACTTCTCTGCCTAACTTTCGCTCCCACACACAACACCTGCAAGTCACTTCTCTCTCTCTCACTATACATGAAAGTTTCTACTCAAGTACCTAAAGATGTCGGTCCCTGCTTACACACACACAGAAAGACACCTATGCATGGCCACCTCCTCGCTCCCACACACAACCAAGCCCATGCATATAGTTACACACAATACATGACAGTCCCTTAAACATAAACACATATATCTGCTTTATATGGCACACGCTACACTCGCATATATGCGCTATATAAATACGCTATACACTACATACACACTGATGTACATCAGGCCGTCAGACTTACCTATACATTACAGTCATTACATACTAGCACATACTTACAGCTTTACATTGCCATCCCTACATTAGCATATAAACATCTGTATATCAGAATCCATGACTGCACATAAGTAACCACACATATGTACATCATTCACACCAAAAGCAACACCTCTAAAAGGCAATGGTTGTCTCGACACATGTTATAGATTGCAGTCATTTTTATATCTCACACACAATACATGGCAGACCTGTGTGACTTTCATATATACACACATTTTTACATGTGAGTTCTGGCACACACCTAAGCAATGCAGTTAGACTGACACACATACCTACACACCTATGTGGTGATCTCTACACACATACACATAAGATTAGTGCAAGCTTTACATGGCATCTTCTACAGACATACAAATGCGTGGCAGTCCCAGCACACACGCACACCTGATTACGACAACCATCGTACTCAAATCACACACCCAACCTCAATACGGCAGTGCCTGCTCAGTCTCTCTCTGACCCACACACATGCATATGTGTATACTGTACACACACAAGCATGTATTTGACAGCCTCCACAATCACACAACAGTCCTTATATAAAAATATGCAACATATATACGTACACTTTACAAACACATATGTCAGTCCACACACATACACACCTATGCATGACAGCTTTACCCACTACACTTGTACTCTACAGTCTGTGCCTATACATGACATTCCATTCTCAAACTCCCCTAAACACACAAATCATGCAATTGGCAGACAGTTCTCACTAAACATGACAACCGAGCATACACACTCACACAAGTCACTCATATTTGAAAGCATGAGTAGAGGGGTAAACTCATTGGTGCAGACGCACTTGCAGCCCCCTGATCGCCCCTGCAGTCTCCAGCTCTCCCTTCTGCAGGACTCCCTTCCCTTCTTGTTTATTCAGCTCTCACAATAGTTGAATTGTTTATCTGTTTCACCATTCTTGAAAAGCTGGTTAATATGCTCTGCTTTATTCTACTCATAATTGCAGCACACGTATTTTACACAACGATCCAAATGCTTCAATAAATGTTTGAAATGCCAATTTGAGTACTCCTTGTGTCCCCCTTTGGGCATGCCTGAGTTAACAACGGAAGGGTAAATCTGTTCCCACAATTTCTTTGGGGAATCAGGGTAATCATGTTCCGAGGTTGCAGGCACCATACAGTACAATGTGAGGCTTAGAGGTCCAGATGGTGCACTGTGAGCTAGCCAGGAACTAGGTCAACATATTGTGATGGTATTAGTGGACCCAGTACCTCATAGTTTTGATGCCTATGTTGCCCAATTGAACAGTCTTACTGAATCAGTAGGAACCGTATGACACATCCACATAATTTCCACAACTTTAGCCCCTAGGTGCCCTTGCCCTGCCTCAGAGGCAGACTTCCATCTTATAGTATGTTCCTGCTTCAGTATAGGATGCTTCTGGGTGATGATAGTGGAGATGTTGTTGGGTACAGAGGAGCGCCCAATGCCCTTTCACCGTTTAATGTGCCTTCTAGGGATTTCCATGCGCACACAAAAGAGTAGGTGCACCCTATAATTGATAGACCTTTGTAGACCTTGAGAATGTGCTAATGAAACACTGCACTGCCATGATCTGGAAGTCTCCGGAAGCTTCATCCATGCAGGCATGGCAATGGAATCTGCTTAAATGGGGGACGGCGGTGATCACGACGTGGCACATGTTTCCGAGACAGCAGCTGGACCATCCACACAGCCTGGTAATCATAGTTAGAAATGCTGGCAGCCGAGATAGACAATAGGCCCATGAGACCATCACAATCAATATACCACAGCACTGGAACCCCCCACCCACGCATGTAACGCATATGGATTGGGTGTCCCCTAAATCCTTCCGGCCGTTATCTCTGGACTCCCCCCTTCCCAGACTCCCAGGTTGCAAGTCCATGCCAAGAAAGTCCTCATACTCACACTAGTCATCACGTTTACCCCCTAGCTTCCTTAATTAATTGCAGAGTGCAAAATATAATGTTGTTGGTACTCCAAAAAGGGTCAGAAGGGGTCAGGCTGCCTCCACGGAAACATAATTAGGAAGTTTAAGCCCCAGTTGGGTGTTTCTGGGTTTATTGTTTATTCTCTTTTTGCTTTTGCTTTTTATATCTCCCTTTACACGTGGGCACAGAACCCACCATCGAAGGCTATAAGTTGCATCAGGGCATGACACTCAACCGATGTATGCCAGTAGTACACCTATGATGATGTTGCATTTGCTAGTGCATGTTGTAAGCAGGGTGCATCGTTCGGGTGCCCTGGACCCTATGCACTTTTTGTATATTTTGCTTGTACAATGTACCTATGTAAAATGAGAGGTGGTAATAAAGAATCACTTGTACAGAAAACTCTTGGGGGGGGGGGCATCAGGTTTCCTTGACTTGGCACACTAGAAAAAGACGTTAAAATGTAAAAAGTGCCCTTTGAGAGTCTATACTTTTAACAAACATATGTAAAAAATTTCCATCAAAATGCCCTATTTGACCCCAATGTTTAAAACAATTTCTTAGGTGACAATCCTCCCTTAACCCTCCAAAAAAGAAGACTGCTCCCTTCGTTCTCTTGCTTTCTACAATTTACGAAAAGTATTATGCCCCACCACTTTCAAAGATCATGTCTGACGCCTAATATAGACATTTTCTTGTGGTATGTTGGACACTAATCATGCAGTTGTTATGGAACTTCTGTGACGTTAACTATTGTGCTATCATCAGGATTACATTCATGTGACAACTTTCTGGGAACACTCTGGGCCAAAACTTATTTGTAACTTCCTATGATGTCATTACGGTGACAGGGTGTATGATGTCACTTTCACTGTCCCTGGCATTTTAGTGAATCGACATCCATGCATTGATCTAAGGAAGGCTACTTATATGGATATTTCTAATACGTCTTTACTAAATCATACACCATACTGCTTTCTATGGTAGTTAAAAAGTATATTTTCAGAGAAAATGTTTATGAATTATGGATTTTATTGTATTTTTCGTGTATTCTTGAATTGTTCAAATGAACAAAGTGCTTATATGTCAGCAACAAAGCAAGAATTGATGAGGCACCGACAACAAACCAATGAGTATATCAATTAGGAGCCAAAGGGTTTATTCAGAAAGCACTGCCTTGTAAAACAGTGATAAGTGAAACCCAGGTTTATGAGACTTATTTTAGAAGGTGAAACAGAACAGGCCGTTCTCTTGATACTAGCAAGGTGAATAAAACAGTGCAAGCCACCATTAAAAAAACTGGTTACCAGAGCGACGACTGAATTTGGGCAATTTTTGACATCAATGAGTTTATGAGATTTCAGTTCTGCCCTGTGCACATTTTGAGAGCAATGAGACCGCACAACAATATGCATTTCACAAATACTGTGAGAAGTCTTTGGGTACAACTAAGGAGGAGAAATGGCAGAAACGTTTACAGTGGCGGCCGCTACTCAACGAGGGTAAGCGGGATGAAAAAAAATAATCACTTACCTGCAGGCCGGCTGCTACCTCTCGGTCCTTTTCGGTCGACTCCAGAAATAGGAAGGACACAGGCTTCCAGACTCCCCTAACCAATCACAATGCTGCTGTCAACAGCATGACAGCAGTGGCGTGATTGGTCTGAGCACCGTGGTTCAAACTTCTTTATCCATATCCATCCATACTACTATTATAAAGAGAGAGCTGAAACCTTTGAGGCAGGTAAGCTCAAGAAGTACAGCACCAATCACAACACCCAATACAGCATTGTAAAGGGGAGTTGCAGCAGATGGATATAGGCTATACAGCAGCCCAACAAATACTTTGTAAGGGGGAAAAACATTGTGGGGCAAAGTAGTCCGTAGGTTTTTCTCAGAGGTGGGCGTGTGAAAAGCCATTATACAGCATGCGAATAGCGTTTTGGGTGTGTTGTTTAGCGTTGTGGACGTGTGCGGTCTGATACTCACGCCTGCAGCATCGGCATCAGGATAGCGTTCTATCACGTCGCGAATAGCTTTTTGGGCGTGTCGTTTAGTGTTGTGGGCGTGTGCGGTCTGATACTCACACCTGCAGCATCAGCGTCAGGATAGCGTTCTATCACGTCGGGGCGTCGGCGGGAGCGGACACTGACGCGGTGTGTGGCGTGTAAGTGCTCCGCGTGTTTGTGTGCGTCTAGCGTCGGCGGGAGCGGACACTGACGGGGTGTGTGGTGTCCAAGTGCCCGGACAACGTCGGGACGGGCCGGAGCGGACACGGACGCGGTGTGTGGCGTGTAAGTGCCCGGACAGCGTTGGGACGGGTGGGAGGGGACACTGACGCTGTGTGTGGCATGTAAGTGCCCGGACAACGTCGGGACGGGCTGCTAGTATACGTTATATACGTTTACGACTCCTTTAACAAAAACTGCACAGTTTGGCAGAGACACCGTCTTACAGAAATTGAGCAAGCATACTGTTTTTCATATGCTGCCTTAATATTCCTATTTACGGCTGTAATGAAAAGCCATGATCTGCTCAATTTGGTGCAGATGCCTCTATGGCTGTGCATGACTTGCCATTGTATGGCCGTGAGATATGGGGGCAGTGGTTGGATAGAGGAGGAACTGTAGTATTTGTGTAGTAGAGGAGCAGGAGAGCTGTACATGGGTAATATGTGCGACATAGGACCAGTGGGAGTGCCAAAGGTGGTTGCTGTGAGAGAACTTAGTGTTGCATAGGCCCGGTGTTCAGTAGTTGTGACCAAATGGAGCAGTGACATATGGGGCGCGGATGTAGGAAGTAGCTGTATCCCTTATACTACTGACACTTTATATATAGACCTCAACTCTTCATAAATCCACTCACTGCTTTTATGCTACAGCTATAATACATTTCTGGCACATTCAGAGACATGTCATGGAAGTTCCCCTTCTCAAGTTGAACATTCTTTGTTATTCAACGTTTCCATTCGACATTGTTTTTAATTAAAAAAAAAAGTGTGCTTCATCTACTCTTTCCAAACTGTCTGGGTGTGTAGGCTTGTCCGTCTGAGATGCGTCCCGGTGTTTACGATCTGTACATACTTGACATGAATCATGCTGACGTCATGACAGCATCCCCCTGAGGCCTCGTGGCAGCGTTCACTTTGATCGCTGGTGGCGGGAGCTGCTTTGGAGGCGAGCCTTGCAGTCCCAGTCAGGATTCTTCTTGACGTATGCAGTGAGTAAGGGGGAGGCTACTTGAAGCAGTGGGTTTGGGCACGTGGATCAGAGTGTTGAAAGGGGAAGGTTCTTGGGCAGTTCTTGAGACTCATCATAACTCATTACACAGTGAAACCCCAGAGAACCCGCTTAGATGGCGAGCACTCCAGAAAGGGCGAACCCAAAGTGGTCTGCAATGGCCCCATTCTTCGGAAGGCGCGGGGCGGCCACAATGGCCGTATTCACAGCGCGCGGACGCGCAGTCTGCAGATCACAAGGTGCCAGTGTGCAGCCACGCCGCGTTTACTGCTCCGAGAGTTATAATTGACTTGCACCGAGCTGGAGATGTAAACCGGGCACGCGGTATCAGGCGTCGAATGTTTTCGGCTTCTTCTGGGAAAGGGCCCTCCAGCCTACATAAAAGTCGTGCTTTGGAAAGTGGGCCCTGTGACTCGGCGGAGCACAAACCCGCCTTTTCAAGCCAAACTCAACCTGAGACACTGTGTCCAGTTCCAGAAACGTTTAGATGCTCTCCTCAAGGGAGGCCGTTTCTGTGCACAGCTTGCAAAAGAGTCATGCTGCTGAATTTGAAAGAAAATAACTTTTCAGACTCCCCTCCCTGCACCAGTGACGCGATTTCATTTTATGTTACTGCGTGATGTACAGGGCCCTATTTCATGACATGTTTAGGTTTCTTGGAGAAAAACCTCTAGCCCCAGGGTTAGTGTAAAATGTAACTGTAAAGGTAAAATATTGACTGCAACCAATTAACCAGCGTGTGCTGGGCTAAAGGATGTGACTAATGTGTGTGCAAGATTAATGTCATGTCACATGTGTCTGCATATGTATTGCACGGCCATCTCAAAGACCTTTGTAATACCACGTTGCTCACAGGCCTCAGGCCGCCATTACATGCTTCCCTGGGGGGCCTCTTGCTTTTTGTCTCACATCTGGACGAGTCACGCCTCCTGCTTTCCAGTGCTGGGGAGTACATTTCTTATGCTGACTGGTGCCTGTAATAAATATATCGAAAACGTTGGGAAGGAGGCGGCTGCTCAAGGTACAAGCCAGTGGTTAATTTGTGAAAAAGTAAGTGTCAGGGCACAGCTCAGGAGGCCAATGCAGCTTGCAACACTCATAGCCCCTGCCAACGCTGCCAGTGCCATTATCAATACGACTACTAACCATCATACCCCTACAAATGTGACAAAACGACTCCAGGCTACTTAAAGATATAAGAAAAGCCTGGCCGGCTGAGATTATTAATTTCTATTGTATTAATATACTCTATAGATAGACTTACTGCCATAATAGACAAAAAGCGCCACCATGTTGTGATTTGTCATAAATGCCAGTGTTGAGAATTAAGAGACAGAGCCAAGCCCTGGCAAACACTGCCTCAAATTAAGCACTGGTCCAAAGGCAGATTCTGCCGGACTAATACAAAATCCATTCATGCAGATTGTGAGTGGGAGAAGGAGCCTGTCTATAAATTGGGATACTACTACCCATGCTAAGAGCAGCATTATGGGAATAATACTAGTTTACTAGATAGAAATAAATCATCCTCCCTTACTTATGTCAGCTGCCATTTGACCTTCATAACATGGGACGGTTTTGCTCCACCATTCTTGGTGACCGGCTCTATTTTATGGGGAGGAGCTGTCACAAGGTCTTGTGAGGCATGCCCATGCGGCACAGCTCATATTTACCTACTATAGAAAGTTTAAAGACATTGTTTATGCAACATCCGTTTACAATTGAACAAGTTTGGATTGGCATGTGAAATATTTGTAAGCGGTGGCATTTATATGGTGAGCATTTGTTTTCTGATTAGCATTGGCAGAGTGAATTTCTTGTATATGGCAGTATGATAAATATATCATGAAAGGGTATTATATCATGTTGAAGTATCATCTGACATATATCCTATTCAAATATTCACAAAGCTTACGACCGTTCAGATTTATCTTTTTCATTTCCTGATTATGTGATGTGTGTCGTGCTGTTTTGACTAACATCAACTGTTCCCTATAATTCTCTTAGCATGTTCTGTAATGCTCATTGCAACATGCCAGTTTCACAATCCCCAAGTTTCACAGATATTTAAAAGTCTGCTGCGGGTTAAGGGCAATTTCGCATATTTAGAGCCCCTGCTAATGCTATATGTCTGGCAGATGGGGGACCGTGACACCACCTAGAATTGATGAGGGGGGAGGATCCCAAGGAGCTGTCATACATAATAAAGTAAACACTTCTAAGTAAATAGCTCTCAAAGCAAAATTGGACAGCCTGACTGTCATGTTTGAGAATAAACAATTTTCAGTTAGCATGTATTACACATCAAAACCTGATTAACTTTGTCTTCATATTTATATGACTTGCCCAAAACGTTCTGATATATCCCCTTTTGACAGTAAACTAGACATTGGATCTCCTAACCAAGATCTCCTTGGTGTCATGGTTGGCCCAGTCAACCCAAGCATCCTTAGATGTATCTTTTCTTAGGATGAACGTACCCACTCCCTCATACTAAGGGAGTCTGGGCTAGTATGTAAGCTGAATCCCTAAATAGGCCTGGGTGATAAACATCGCTCCGCTTGCAGAGTTTTTTATCACTCTGCTTAGAGTGAGAAATTACGAAAAACTCTTTGTAGCAGAGCAGACTTTTTCCTCTCTCGTGGTTCACCAACATTAGGTTGACGAGCGTGAGCGAGGAAAATCCAATGCTAGACAACCTTCCGGTGAGATTTCTCAAGACGGGCGGTCGCGGTGGGTCGCTACCACTCATGTTGAGAAACCTGCCGCTCGCGTTGAGAAAGCTGCTGCTTGAGTAGAACATCTACTCGAGCGGCAGAAAGAAGCTGAGCCCTCTTGCGCCATATGTGGTGCCTTTTGCATGGATTTTACAGCACGGGACAAATGGCCAGTGCTAAAAATCAGCATGAGCAACTAGCATGTCAGTGGGCTACAGGGCCACCAGCAGGAATCAGTAAGGCCTGAATGGTGAGTGCGCTTTGAGCCCCTGAAGCCCCACCCAGGTGACCTTGCTGCCCCCGCGCAGGCAGCAGGTGCGCGTTACCCTTATGGGCTTTTGCTCGTGCTTAAACACCTAACAAAGGATAATGCCAGCAGTCATTGAATATTCGCTCCCAGGTGTAACCCCCACCTATATACCGGGATCCACCAAGGTGGCGACCCACTATGTTTAAACTGTACTGAGGCATGTGAAACATAAAACATTCACTTTTTGAAAGTCAGATTTCCTTTAGACCATATAAACATTTTTTCAATAACACTAAAAGGGTTAAATATATTTCGTGTTTCTGGGTTTTATCTTCGTTTTAAAACTTTGACCGCCCTCAAACAACCTCTAAGAGTCAGCTTATTTTTTTATATTTTCCAAAGCAACACACATAAAATCTCACACTGTAAGTGATATTGCATTTGCCTTTTTTGATTTTTTGGATAGGCAATTTGCCCTAAAATAGTTTGGGAAGAGAAGCATGAAAGTCTTTCGACCATTTTTATTTTCAGGTTTGATCATTTCATTTATTGTGACAAGCCTACCTGTAGCCTCCAACTTTTCATACATAATTAAAAACCAAGGTAACCAATTTGCAACATGTATGTAATGTGAAGCCGTGCACACGCACCTAATTTCACAAATGGGACTTGCATATTTTGTGAGGGATTGTGGTATTTCTTGAAGAAATGAATGGTTCAATGCAAAAACAGTTAAAATCGAAAGTTGAATAGAAGAAAACAAAATGAAGCACTTTGAAACTAACGACAATGTAATAATGCTCAGGCCCAGCCACACACACGCGCACACACACACGTTTGTTGAAATGGACTCTGTAGTTGTGCTTAGGTCAGGGTTTTCATTGAAAAGGCACTTCTTTTTTATAATAATATTGGCGTCATTCAAGAAATCTGGGTGAAACTTTGAAATATTGGAATGGAAGTAAAACATTACTCTTGAAAGTGTCTTTGCTTGATTTGGTGTAAATCTAGTCAGTACTTGTCAACAAATGACCATTTAAAAAATGTTTCAGGTGGGCTTAAAAGGGTTCAAAAGTTAGGGCTTACTGAGTTAATAAACTCAAATTTGACCTTTGCACTTTATTAATTGTGACTGCAAGTTTATTAATATGTTACTTTAAATAACATTTTATTGGGCTACAATTATTTTCACTACCATTCACATTTCGTGACTCGTGCCCTGCGCATAGTCAACAATGGTAATAACTAGCGTGTAACATTCCGCTTCTCTGCATAATATATACAATCAGTACCAGTTGATTCAGATTAGCCATCAACTGTGGTGTGTAGAGTCAGTTACATTACTCCCTGTAGCAGTGCCGGACTGGGAACGCACACCGGCCCTGGCAATTCGCTTCTACCCTGATACCTATGCTCTATCCTGATGCACCAACAATTAAAGACAAAGCATTATCAGCTTATGTTCAACAGGTGAGAGGAAGAGATACTCTTCTGGTAGATAAATTGCACAATATGAATCCAGAAAAACTGGGATCAATCCTAGTTGGCCAAACTGTGTGATCCTAGGCTAATGATTTATTTAACTCTACCTCGTTTTAATTTTTTCTCACGTATGAGAGAGAGTACCTTCAAATACTTCAGCTGAGGGTGTGCACTGTTCAAAAGCCTCTTGTGTTTAATTTGATATACACTAATGTTTCCCCGTTTTTAATAACAATCTAGGCTACGTGACAATTGATTTATTTTTTAGTTTATTAATGGCATTATCACCAGGGTAGTGTGGCTGGGGCATGAATGTTTTTAAGTTTATTTTAAAATAATTCCTCTCAATGCAGTGATATAATCTGATGTGCTGAAGTGAAACACTTTTACATAGCTCGGCTCGTGCTGGGTTCTTAGATCAAAGCCACCCCTTGCTCAGCTCTCCATGTTAATTTGTTGGCTTGTTCCCCTCTAGTCATAAGATGCTGAATATTGCTAGGCTGGGAATTAATATAGGCCTCTTCTTTCCATTTCTCAAAAAGGAATCACATGTACCTGTATTACACAGTGATGTCAGCAGGGGGTTGCCTAGAGGTGGATGGGCTTGGGGGAAAGGAGGCATGGTGGTCAGGTAGGGCCAATGTCCCATCTGTAAATGTCCTAACCCCCACCCCTTGTGCACCACCAGCTATTACAGCAATGTTGTTCCAATTTACTGTTCCGTGAGTATTTGCTTTTTAGAGGATTGTGTGTTTCTCTAGTGTTTTTGTGCAACATATTAACTCACACATAGTGCTAGTGTAGAAGATCGCCTCTGTGAGGCTGTGTAAATTCAGGTTGTGGAGGTGCATGATTGAGAGCTTTTGAGTTCAGGTCAAACACAGAGTAAATTTCTCACAGTGCCTGTCAGTGGGTCATAAAGGGGTTTGGAATACCTGCTCCTCCAACCCACAGTGCAGAGATCAAGAGGGCCGAATAAAATTGTGATTTTATGCTAAAGTTTGAAGTAGGTACACAGCGTTTAGGGTAAAATATTGACTGGTTGAAAGTTGCAGAAAATGCAGTGCATACAGATGAGTGGGTGCAGTGTGTGGGGGATGTTGAAGTGAAGGGGAAGTAAAGAAGTATATGCCGAGGAGAGTGAAGAGTGTGCTAGTGAGGAAAGAGGTGATGTTTGAGGTATGCAGATTAAGTGTTTCAGAAATATATGTAGAGAAAAGGAGCATTAGTGTCTACCGGAGCTACTGCAGAAGAGAATTATCTAAAGAGAACAGGAGTGATTGAGGTACTCTGAAGACCACTCTCCCTTTCACAGACCATAGTAATGTATCATTCACAGACTGCTTTATACACATGTATACATATTACACAGGTGCGCACAATGTTCATGATTGCCCCTTGTAGGCAGGTGCGGCTAGCAAAGATAAGAGCGGCGGGGTGGGGGGGTTGTAAGTCGACTGACGACGGGATAGGTAAAATAAAAATTAAAAATAATAAACACACTTACCTTACGCTCGGTGCATTGCGGACTCGGTGATCTGGCGAATGCAAGCTAAGTGATTTATTTAGTTTTTGATTTAATTTTACCTATCGAGTCGGCTGTTGACTCAAACCTCCCCACCCTGCCCCATCGCTCTTACCTGTACCGGCTGCGCCCGCTTGTAGGTGGCCCCAGTGGTTTTGTCTGTGGACCATTGCATGCTCCCCTAAAAATCGCTTCTGGAAGCGCCACTGCTATTATACTGCCTGTTACCGAACCCTTTTATAACTCAGTTTTGCAGTGTGGCTTCCATTTCAACTAGGTTAAACCTTTATGGATCACATCAGTTTTTACACTATGATCAAGGACTCGAAATTGATTCCTTTTGCATGATTTTTCCCTTATGAAGCAACAGTGCCATGACTCTTGTAACCCACTCGTTCAGAGGAATGCTATATCTCTTATTTTTTGCTCTGCACACCTTTGAATTGCCTGGGATTTCCTGCCTTTAAGCCTGAGGGCAGACAACCAAATGCAGGGCCGTCAATGGCTTAAAGTGAGGCGTGGTGAGATCGCTAAACCCCCAGAATCACATCATTTGATGAAGTGCTGAAGGCAGCTTTAGAAACCATGTTCCACTGACAAGGGTTGTCCTGCTCCATCAGAGCTCCTCCCCCAGCAGCAGCCTTTGTTCCACTGTATCTACGGTCAGTGGTCCCACTGCACGGAACACACAGATGCTGTTATTGTTCAGTACCTGCAGGGCCCGCTTTCAACGCCGCTTTTTTCCACGATGTCAGATTCCAAACATTGGCAAGGTCTGCTGCAACCCAGTGACACGGTGGGGCACGGGATACCCATGCTGGCTGGGAAGAATGCGACGCTTTAATTAGTATTTACAATGGCTGAAAGTGAAGCTGCCAGCATTGTACCCTCGTGTTTGGAAGAGCGAGCTATAAAACCCGAGACCCGGGCTCAGCTCCCAGGAAGGCCCCCGGCTTGAGCTACTGTCCCAGTGCGCCCCGAGGCGGGCCACTTAACCTCCCCCGAGCTAAAATGCGTGTGCGCCCCGAGGCGGGCCACTTAACCTCCTCCTAATGTAGCCACCCTTGCTCCTCACTCCAGTGGAAGGGGGCGCAGTCCCAGCGGACGGGCGCAGGGCTGCTCGCTTGACCTGTGCCGTGGAAACCAGACTGCAGGGCAGCAGGTGTTAAGTGGCTCTGCTGGCACCAGGGCCGCGCGCCTCAGGCACAGGCTGTTCTGTGTGGGAGGCACTGTACCTGCAATCGCTGGGCCAAGTAGAAATGCAAAAGGGACATTTTGTGATGTCGTTGCATGCTTTGTTTAGGGCATGCCATGGATCTTAAAGTTGCACTATTTACACAACTATATTAAGCAGGACGAGGCAATCTGTTACTTCTGGCACGGAGTTGTCATGCTGGAGCCAACAGGGTCATCAAATATTACACCATTTTATCCGTGTTCTGCTCCTTTTGTAACTTCCAGGATGTACATTTGCCTGGGGCAACCTTGAAACAGATAAACTATTATAGAACAGAACTACACAGCTTATTCCCTCTGCTTACTTCTTTAATAGCGCATGATGGTAACTATTCTTCCTCTGTAGCCTTACAGGGAACAATCATTGGCCGAAAGGACTGACTTACAGTTTGAGTCGACTAAAACATTACAAATCCTGCTCCAGTGGTAAAAAATAAAAAAAAAAGCAAAAACGATTATTTTCTGAAAGGAGTGCATCTATGAGATGAATAATTTAATGTGTGAAGATTCTGTTTACTTTTGAGATGTAAAATAGTCCCTGGTGCAGTGCAATATAAGTACACCATAGGCAATGGGACGAGTTGTGAGACAAAACCCATCTGGGCAATGACTTACTCCACTTTTAAAGTATTGATAAGTCTTAGTCCCAGGTACAATGACAAGTCAGATCTATATAGGTCCAAAATATCTCCAGAAAAGTCTACTGAACTATTTACTAGGTAGATTTATCTCCTTCATGTGTAAATGGGTATAGATTGTCCCAAAAGATGGAAGTAGACTGGAACCTCTGATGTGCACCTTCTATTTTCCAGCCAATTTTAATACTATGGACTGCCTTGGTTCCCTCAGTTCTGTTTAATCTTTAATTGAGAAGTATCTCTGTCTGTCCCCTGAGACTGATCTTTGTTTTAGGGGCACACAAGAATCCACAGATAACACCAGTGGGGCCATCTCCAGTTTGTACGGTGTTATCTGTGGATTCTTGTGTGTCCCCTAAATCAAAAATCATCTCTTTTAGAAAGACCACTTATAGCAAGAAAGGTCGGTCTCAGGGGCAGGGGACAGACAGAGATACTTCTCAATGAAAGGTTAAACAGAACTCATAGGTCTTGAAAATTGAACTAACACAGCATTCTGTACAGAGTTTCACCAGTGATGTGAAGATCAGCACCACAGCACCCCTTATGTTTTTAGCTCTCTCTGTACATAGTCATAATCACCCTTGTGCCCCATAGACTTTCCACATACCTTAGGGCTGCATCTGCAAAGCTGCACACTGAGTAAACTATGAAACCACACAGCAAGTTTCCCCTCTCTTTTTCCATTGAAAGCTGTGCTGACTACTGATGGACTTTAGCACCAGCTGTGAGACTCTTGCAACCTTCAACATTTTGGTATTGTTAGTCATGCATTGCAAGTATTATGCTGTTTCTTTGCAAGTGGGTGAAGACATCAATCATTCCACCTTTTGCGTTCAGAAATAATCATTCGGTTATGGGATATGACAAAGATCTTTACTTTCACCCCTCCTTTTAACCCCATTAATTGCTGTGCCTGAGTAACATATAGATTCCAAAAAGCAGTGCTCTTGCAGTTGGTGAGTTGGTGGATGATACACAGCCCCAGATTAAACCGGCTCCTGGTCAAGGCTCAGCCCTGAATATTTCACTTGATATCTCCAGTCCATCTGTGTTTGGTCTTATCACAACTGTTGTAAAATGAACCCCAATAATGCCACCTCAATCCATGCCATTGCAGACAGTGTGTTTCCAGTCCAGGGCTTTCATGTGCCAGCCAAATGCATTCTTGCCAGTGCAGTGGTGGTTTACTTATGATAGTACGGACTGAGCCCAAAATGTTGTCATCAGACAGGGTTAAGCCCTGTTTTCCATGCTAAATCCTCCTTCTTAATCAAGGACTTGGAATGTTGTATTATGACTCAAGGAGCAAGTTAGGTGTTATAAAGCTTTGTTTCTCATTAAGACATTAGTAAAGTTATTTTCTTTATTTTTAGTCTATATTTAGTTAGTCCATCAATGAAATAAGTTTACAGAAATCTCATTAAAAAGAATGGTTAACACAAGCATCAAATTATAAAATTGCATCAATCGTTTCCATAATGGGATAAGTTCCCTATTCTATAAGTAAAGGTCAGAGCTTTAGATTTTAAGAATACATGAAGAGTTTGAATTCAATGGAAAAGAGTGAAATCAAAGGAGCATGAAGCGTCAGAGTCAAATTAGAGTAGCAGAACTTCCCATAACGAATAGTACATATGATTCAGCCAAGTCTCAATAAATCCAAGTAGGTCAGCATAGAGTTACACTAGCAAACAGTCAATTCAAAATAGCAAGGTAAGGCAGAGAGGAAAACAGTAGTAGAAGTAGCCACTATTGTCAAAGGTCTGGGGCAATCCACCAAACTAAAAGCGTTGAAACTACCTAGGGAGATATACTAATATAAATTGAAGAAAAAATATTGAAAACATTGTAGCAGGCTTCTTCCTTCATGAACCGATCAGGAGACAGCATTTTTCAGTAAGCAGGTTCAGCTCCTCCGTTCCCATAGAAATACATGCAGATCAAACTTTTTATCATATGGTTAGCTACAGACAGTCTTGCGCGATAAGATCCTGGAAACATCAGGCATAGTTCCCATAGGCTTGAAACACAGATCGACCTTCCACATGTACATTTGTTTCACTGCAAGAACAATGAACTACTAATTAAAAGACAAGAATAAAAATATTATTTAATATATTAATACATTTTGTTAAACCTAAAGATTCTGCAGTTATGACAAAATCGCTAAGCATGCCATTCTAGGATCAAGCTTCTAAATCATGTTGTGCACATTTCATCAATATCGAGTTCCCTTCTAGGTCAAAAAAACTTTCTTCATGGCTATTCTATAGACGACGTTAATAATAATGATTGCATACTGTTAGCACATTTCAAATGCATGCAATTTAACGTGAACTTTGTGGCACATTTACCATACTATGTTAATTAATGTATCTTTTTAATTAATTGACTCTATTAATCTCCATCTGAAAGTTTGTCAACCATCACACTATCATGGTTTCACATGCGATTTCTGTTCAAGAGGCACTCTCTTCATTTGTTGAATCCTTTCTCTTCCAACTTTGACATTTCAATTACTTTCTATAATCATTGTACATGATGTGATTCAATGTCAAACTAATTTCAAATCTTTTATTCCTTTCTTTTTCCCTCTTGCGTAAGTAATATATACAGCCTTTGACTAAGACAAATAGGCACAAAAACGAAACCCCACTGCTAACACTGGTATAAGTATAGCCTTTAGGATACCTCCTCCTTTAGTTACAATCCAATTTCCAATTGTATGAATTCCTTTTCCAAAATGTTTCAAGACACTAGGTGTTTCCAACTCTTCTAGTTCTGGCTTTTAACCAGAATGGTCTTTGTAAATTTCTCTATGTTTGTACTCTCCTCAGGTATAAAGGAGAAGCAATGGGTTAATTCAAGCATCTTGAAAACTCCACCTATTTCTATGAATAAAATGTCTAATGCTAAACGATCTTGTAAAACCATTGAACATATGCCATTCAGCTCAGTGGTTACCACCACCAAAGCTCAGATGAGCTTGTTGCCAACTTGTTGACAAGAGGTAACAGTTTTCTAATATTTTTGTCATTTAAAATGACTCCTACAGTTGAAATGATCACTCCAAAAATATTTCCTACTAATTTAACGCACCTCTCTGCACTATGGATGTGTCTGTGTGCTGGTGTTATTGTTAATTCGTCTATACTAGTCACATGGTACATTTTAGGAAATAGCACATTTAAATAGCAAATTCCCTCCCAATTGGCAGGTAATATACAATTAACATTCTGTCCTCAAACAAAAGAAACTCCTGGAATTGCAGATTCTTCTCCTTGTAGAATGTGCCATGTCCCTCCCATGAATTCAAATGTGTGTTCACAACTACTAATATGCATATGTCTGGTTTGTTTCTGTGTCCTTCTTCTGTTAAAGCAAACTTTCCCTATGTGTTGACTGTCTAATCTTAATTTTGGATAAACAATTTTTCTAAATTCATCTTCTTACAAACATTTTCAAAACATCCCTATGTTTGTCTTTACTTCATGTTATGTTAGTGTTTCTTTCTTCTAAAGTTATAATAAAAAGGGCACATCAAACATTTTAAGTTATCCTGATAAGCTTTAACACTATCTATAGGTCTATGTGATATAAAATAATACCAGGCGGTGTCCATTTCTTTTCTTTATGAGCATAAATTAATGCTTTTTATCAACAGCACTCTAGAAAATATTAAGCCATAGTTAGAATAGAAATACTCAAAGTGTTCTTGTCTATATATAAGTGAAAGTAATATACTACATGCAATTCCATAAGATAACGGCATGTGGTAATAGTTTACGAATTCTGATGATAGTAAATGAGCAGAGACATACCAGTCCTTTGCTCCCATGGCATATAGTACTCCTGTGCTAACCTGGAATAAATGTTTGTTGAGTAATTCTCCCTATTGTAAGCGACAAAAGAAGCTTTAAATTGCTCTTCATCATTCATATATGTGTGTGTTTTTGTTGTGGTGTGTTTCTAAAATCTTTCTCATGTGTTCAGTAAAATCCTGCTAACACTATAGTAATGATAATGACTTCTATTAGGAAGATTGAACATATAAATATAGTTACACTTATTTCTAAGGCAACATGTTCACATTGGAAGCAGATTAAATATAATGCAGTTAAAGTTCAAGCTGCAAGTTTTACTTTTCTTTATTTTTTTGTTCAAAAAGTCTACTTAAATGGGTATGTTCCAGCAAAGAAATATTAGACAATCCTTAACCTGACTCGGTGTTCTTCTAAAAATGTTATCCCTACTCTTCTACCACAGACTTGGACCTAGGATGATCTTCTGTAAAATAACATGATAAAATAAAAATAGAGAATCTGTGTTAATCTTTATGGTTTTTTAATTAATTTCTTTTAAGGTTTCACAGTCTCTTTGCAAATGTACAGTTTGTTTTTGTCAAATCTCTTTATGTGCTTATTTCTGTGGTATCACAGAGGTTCAAATAGTTCAGATCTCACATCACATAGATCATTAATTGAGACATTTAGCACTTCATTGAGATAGTAAGTCCACTCAGGTGCTGAATACCTATGACAAGTTACTCTTATTCTTCTTGATCTTCTCAACTTTTGTTTTTTTCTCCAGGATCACTTTTACTACATGCCTCGTTTTTTCTGGTTTTGTGACTGGAATTCGATCAATTGATAAACTCTATTTCAGTCTTCCTTGATTAGGAGTGTGTGGAAATTAAACTTCACGG
The DNA here is from genome assembly GCF_964261635.1 of Lissotriton helveticus. Classification (NCBI taxonomy): domain Eukaryota; kingdom Metazoa; phylum Chordata; class Amphibia; order Caudata; family Salamandridae; genus Lissotriton; species Lissotriton helveticus. Next base: position 895,345,302 of record NC_136059.1, read on the forward strand.
TTGACACTTCTCCGTCCAGTGCTTGTGCCTTCACCCGGATCTTCTTGGTGCACTGTTGTTGTTTCAGTCACTTGTTTCTAAATTAAAGATCAGTCTCTGCTTCTACTTTGTTGGAGATTTCAATGCCACTTGTTGCAACAACAAGTAGTTGAAGTTGTGTGATTTGTTGCAGTTCTTCACCCCTTTCTTCTTTTTGCTGCTGTTGGGATCCCGATACCACTGCTCCACATGGTCTCACAGGTTGCAATAGTGCAGTCACCAATTCTCTTAGTTCTAGGCGAAAAAGCACAATTTATTCTTTGGGATTTCTCACATTCTTGGTGTGTGATGCCTGCGTGTAGTTTGGAATTCCTCCACTATTCACAGCAGTATTGGTCACTAGAATACCTGGAAGGGGCCTATCAACCTTGGCTCCAGAGAGTTTTTCCGGACGTGCTTCTTGATCATGACCCAAAGACTAGGATTGAAGTCATGGCAAAACTTGCGTCCAGTGTGACCTTTTTCTTGCAAACATCTGTACACTGAATGACCACCCTCACCTCAAGCTGGTCAGCCAGTCCTGCCCTATCTATTCCTGCCTTTTCACCCATATAGCTCTGTCCATTTTACCCTTCAACCAACCCTGTACGCCATAACCCAGTAGAAGACACACCCCTTTACCTCATTCTTGCAGGTTCCTGGCTTTGCCCTTTGTATCGTTTTTCAGTCTTTCTCTTCGCCTGTCAGTCCACTTGTGTGTTTTTACTTCTGTTGCTCTCGATAAACATCTGATGAGGAAAAATAAGTGCAGGTCCCTAAAAATCCTATGGCCCCGCCAGCAACGACCGGCTCAAATTAAGCACTGAATTTGACTCTACGACCAGTCCACAAGGGCTGAGGTGCCACGGCCCCCCTCCCCCACCTTTCGCCCCTCACTAACTGTGTCTGTCAGGCTGAGCAAAGGTCAGCCTGACAGACATGGTTCCTTTTCAGGTCAGGCAGTCAGGAGCCTGACATGCGCTAAATGCACAGGCTCGTGGCTGCCTGAGCTGAGCTTTGCTGGGCTGAGACAGCACCAGCTCCTGAGGGTGTGACCTCCTCAGCTCAGCAAAGGTCTCTGAGGCCCTTCCCAACGAGGGGTAGCGTCACCGATTGCTTCACACCTAGGCGGCTCAGTTTTCAGCCCTGTAGCGCCCACGGTCAAGTGTCAATCAGTGACACTTCATCACAGAGTGGGGTGGGGTCAGCAGTCTCACTGACCCCATCCCACTCTGTGATGACGTTGGGCCTGCTGTATTCCTTCATTGGCTGACCTCAGCTAGCGAGGGAAGGCAGCAGTCCCAAGCCTCCTGGGGTCTCCTCGGCAGAGCTGCAGGTAAATGTCTGTGTTTTTTAAAATTAATGTTTGATGCATGCATGCGTGTATGTATGACTGTTTGGTAATGAGTGTTGTGTGCTTGTGTCCTGGCCGCCTTGCCACGTCCTAAACTTACAGGCCGCCACTGTGAATGAGCGCTAGTGTTCGGGGTTTCACAGTGAACATGTTTGTCCTCTGTTTTTGCAGTTGTCCTTTACTCTCACTAACCATGCACTAGCCCAAGAGTGGGGAAGGGGTGTAAGGCCACAGTATTTTGAAGCAGGCAGAAACCTTTCAGAGTGTTGGGGCGTTTCTCTAAATATTCACACAAGCAACACAGTTTGCAAAACGGTATGTGAATTTTGCCATGAACCAACTGAAGTTTATTTTAGAATCTGAAAACACGCTAATTAGGAAAAGAATGCTTGCGCATTTGGCTTATAGTGCCATGTCAACTTGAACCCACTACCCAAAACTTTTTCAAATAACTTGGAGATTAGTGCAGCTTTTTTCCAGTACACAGGAAATGGGCCCATAAAAGGCAAGGGAACTGTACGCACTAGGCGTAATCAATAAATGCCCCTCCCCCTTCACCTCAATTCAAAATGGAGACTTCATAGAGTGACTCACACAATGTCAAGGTTTAATGTGGTTTGTGTAATTGTTGCTATAGAAACAACCAAAAAGGTCCTGCTAAAGGAGCTGAAAGGCGACATTGTTTCCTGTCTCCTGCAGTTTGAATTGTGCCTTTTCTTTTTCTGTAAAAAAAAGTAAAGCCATGTGTAACATTAGTTGTCCTGCCCTCAGGGTACGAGGTAATGAACGCCCCTGGCCCCCAAAGAGCAGCTTGATTTGGTTAATTGCAATCACTTCTCAAGTGCTGGGTTTCTCAGCCCTCTGTTCAGCCGCAGGAGCATATGAATGAGGGCTGGTCGGAGGTGGGGGCGGAGAGGCAGAGTAGAGAGGGAAGATTGGCAGGCCTCTCGACTTAATCCTATTTAGGGAAGTTTCAGTTGTCTGCAAGTAAACAGGCATCCTTTTATACGCCGTCCGATTTGGGAAGCCAAGGTGTTAATGGCATTCCGTATTGTGATTTGTATGCAAATGCTTCTCATAACTAACGAATGGCAAACAGCCCCGGAGGGTCTTAATCTTGAAACCTGGGGCTCCTGTTTCTAAACTCCTGGCCTGGCAGCCATGTGGCGGCCCTGCTCGGGCCTCCAGGTTCTCCGGCTCCTCAGCACAAATTAAAAGTTAATGCTTTGCGGCAAAGTGTGGTGTTTGGGGCATTTAATTACCACCTGAGGTTGTCAATTCCCACTTGGAAATCGTCTTGCAGCATTCATTGCTTTATTACTGCAGCAGAGCTAACTACCCGTTTCGCGGATTGCAACTATGAGACAAAATAAACAAAGATATGACACTTTCAAAATTCATCATAGATTATTGTATTTTATAATACCCCTTTTTATCAACAACTCGACTACATGGCTCTGTCAACTCGCCCTATTAGCAGGGCCGGGCTGGAAAATGAAATCTCTCTGGTAATTTTTTATTTTTAAAACAAGCTTAACACTGTAGGCGGCCTCAACTAGAGTGGAGCAATGAGGGTTTCATGGTTCATCATGGCAGCCTGTCCAGTTCTGAGAGCAGCCCCCTTGCCAGCAGCCCACCAGTAAAATCCCAGAGTGGCATAATGGCCAGTCCTACCCTGTCCATGAAGGGGTGACACCTTCAGACAGTTTTGCCTTCTTAGACACCGTCACTTAGAATGCTATGATTTTCTAACCTATACATACGTTGCTAATACGCATTGTTTGGGACATTTGTGAGGCCTTTGCCAATGCTTTTTAGCCATGCTGTACATGTACAACATCAGCAAGGCAAGATGCTCTGCATGATGGTGAAACGTAAAAAAAAACGTAAAAAAAAACACATTGATGTGCCTTCGTCATTTTGTAGACACGTCTGCTCTATTAGAAAATGATGGGGGTGCAGATTTTTTTTTTAATGATCCAAAAGGGATTGGTTAATTGAAAAATAAATAAATATAAACCTAGCCCGAAAGAGCTTCTAAGACGGATTGGCCAGAAACAATTTATTCTATAGTCCTCCACATAGAAAGATTACAAAATAAATGTAAAAAAGACTGAGGGTGTAGAGAGAGCAGCGATGGGGAGCGGGAGGATAGAAGACGCGGCGATAGGGAAAGTGAGGTTTAGAAGTAGAAGCACCATATGAGGGTGAGTGCTACATAGAGTGGGCTGAGGGAGAAGCACACATATGAGAGAATCGAGGAGGAGGGAAAAGCAGATGAAGGAGACAGTTGGAAAACAGTGGCGTCCCAAGGGGGGGCAGGGCAGGCGGTCCACCCTAAGCAGCACAAGTTTTGGGGGGCGGCGACCAGATTCGGCACCCCCGCTCTTACATTTGGCAAATACAGGGACCTAACTAAGCCACTGGTGGAAAATATGCACTCTCATGTAGTGTTTAACCACAAAGGAAAGTACAGTAGTGCCTCAAAAGTAAGCATTGGAGGGACAAAAATAAGGTTATACTCCAGAAGAGGGGCAAACACAGAAAGAGTCTGGAAAGTCCATGTAAGCTATCACATAACAAGCACTGGCAAAACCAATAGATCTCACCTATGCTAGAGCTATTGTCTTTGCCAATGTGTCTTAGCTATGTTTTACACCAGCATGGCTAAAAGTTAGTGGCGTATAAAGAGTGACATAGAGTGGAATGTCAAAAAGTGGAGTTGCGGAGAGTGGCGGACAGCGGAGTGGCGTAGAGTAGATTAGACTGATGTAGAGAGCATTAGGATAATGTGGCACAGTATAGTGGCGTAGAGAGCTGCATCATAGAATTCAGCGGCGTACAAGGAAGCTTCATCAAATGCAGTGGTGAAGATTAAAATGTTGAATTGTAAAGTGAAGTGGTACACAGTAGAGTGGTGCAGAGTGGAATATAATGCTGTAGAGTGCACGGGCATGGAGTGGGGTGCTGCAGATTGCAGTGATATAGAGTGGAGTGATGCAGAGTAAAGTGGTGGGCAGTGGAGTGGCATAGAATGCAGTAGTGTAGCGTAGAGTGGTGTAGAGTTCAGTGGCATAGAGTGCATTGGTGTAGACTGCAGTTGCATAGAGTAGAGTGCTGTTGAGAAGAGTGGCATATAGTGCAGTGGCGTGGAGTGGGGCACAGTAGAGGGGCCTAGAGTGCAATGGCATAGAGTGGAATAGAGTCAAGTGGGGTAGAGTAGAGTGGCACAGAGTACAGTGGCATATAATAGGGTGGACTGGTGTAGAGTACATTGGCATGGAGTGTTATAGAGTATAGTGACGAAGATTGCAGTGGTGTAGAGTGCAGCGGCACAGAAGTAAGTGGCGTACAATGCAGTGATGTAGATTAGAGTGGTGCATAGTAGAGTGCATTGGTGCAGAGTGGAATGGTGCAGGGTAGAGTGGCATAGAGGGCAGTGGTGTTGAGTAGCAGAGAGTGCAGTGGCATAGAGTGGAGCAATGCAGAGTGCAGTGAGATAGGTTGCAATGATGGAGAGTAGAGTGGTATAGAGTGCACTGATACAGAGTAGAGTGGTGTAGAGTCCAGTGGCAAGAGTGTAGTTTTGCAGAGTAGAGTCCCATAGAGTGCAGTGCTGTAGAACGGCATAGAGTGCAGTGGCATAGAGTAGTGTGCAGTGGCATAGAGTGGAGTGGTGTGGATTGGCGTAGATAAGATTGTTTCAGAGTAGAGTGAAGTGGCATAATGTGAAGTGATGCAGGGTAGAGTGCAGTTGCATAGAGTGTAGCAACATAGAATTCAGTGGCATATAATGCAGTGCAATAGAATGCAGTGGCAAAGATTAGAGTGCAATGCTGCAGAGTGGAGTGGCATAGAGCACAGTGGCATAGAGTGCAGTGGTGTAGCGCAGAGTGGCAGTGAGGGTAGTGGCATAGCGCGCAGTGGTATAGAGTAGAGTGGCGTAGGTTGCAGTGGTGAGGAATGATTCAGAGTGCAGTGGTGTAGAGTGCAGAGGGAATTGGCATAGATGCAGATGTGCCGAGCAGAATGGCGTAAAGATCAGTGATGGAGAATGCAGCGCAGAGCAGAGTGTAGTGGTGTGGAGTGTAGTGGTGTAGAGTACAGAATATATTCAAGGAAAAATGGGGAAATAACCCAGTATCCCATGGACCCGGGTAGAACAATGATTAATAACATAAATGGTCCTAGTGGGGAAAGTGTAGTTCTTGACTTCAAATGTAATAGTATCTTAAGGAACCCCTCTTACAAGTAAGAGATGCTATGTATTAAAGGTTTTTAATTTCATTTCAAATAAATTATCTTTCCCAAAAATGACAGACACATTTTTTTGGGTACTAACGAATACCAGACTAATGTGCTCCTATTTAGTGATGGCGCAGTGAAGAGTGATATTTCGACAGGGATAATGTGATGTTTTTCGACATTCATATTACGAGTGTCGCAATCCACAATCAAATTATTAACAGTCCACATTTGGAAATTGTCAACATTTCGACCTGCTATGCCAAATGAATCAGAAAAGGGTCATCATCAGGACAGAAGATAGAAGGAGACACCAGAGAAGGTGTGGCAAACACCCTACAATCTTTAGGGAGTTTCTATCTCAAATCAGTATCTCATCTGGCTTGGTCAAAGTGTAAGGATCTTTCTGAAAAAGGTTAAGGATTGGAAGTGAGTTGAGTTTACAACCCACTAGACAAATGGTGTATCAGCATATACAAAATGCTTAATGAGATACAGCACAGAATTGTATTTTTCTTTCAACGTTGCCGGTCCATTATAGCACAAAGGAAAACAAGTGGCTAAAAATCAGGTAAATTCAAGATGAAGTAATGCCATTACAAGGACCAGTATGTGTACGTTAAAATGCGTGCCATGCCGGAATGAATCAGAGTGCAGTGGCATAGAGTAGGTCAGGGGTCTCCAACCAGTAGTTCATGAGCTACTGTAGCTCTCCAGCCACTTCTCAGTAGTTCACCTGTGTGCAGTCCAACTTATTACATTAGAAAGTTTTTCATTGGTTGAATTAATATACATATAAAAATTAAAATATTAGTAGCTCTCAATGTGTTTCATTGAACATAAGTAGCTCTCAGTAAAAAGAAGGTTGAAGACCCCGGAGTAGGTTGTTTCAAAGTAGAGTGAAGTGGTGTAAAGAGGAGTGGGGTAGGATAGAATGCAGTGGTGTAGAGTGTAGCTCCATAAAATTCATCTGCGTATAATGCAGCGTCATAGAATGCAGTAATGTGATTAGAATGTAATGGTGTTGAGTGGAATTGTGCAGAGTAGAGGCAAAGAGTACAGTGGCGTAGAGTGCAGTTGTGTAGCATAGAGTGGCAGAGAGTGCAGCGGCATAGAGTTCAGTGGCGTAGAGTGCTGTGGCATAGAGTGCAGTGGTGCAAGAAAGGAGCAGAGTGGTGTAGAGTGCAGTGGCATAGAGTAGATTGTATCAAAGTAGAGTGAAGTGGCATAGAGTGGAGTGGTGCGGGGTAGAGTGCAGCAGCATAAAAAGGTGTAGAGTGTAATGGCATAGAGTGTAGTGGAATAGAGTGTGTGCAGCAGTAGATTAAAGTGGCGTACAGGGGATTGGTGTAGAGTGCAGGCACGTAGAGTTGAGTGTTACACAGTAAAGTGTACTTGCACAGAGTGCAGTGGCATACTTTGGAGTGACATAGAGTGGAGTTGTGCAGAGTAGATTGGAGTGGCCTAGACTAGAGTGGTGTAAAGTTCAGTTGCAAAGAGTGCAGTGGTGTAAATTGCACTGGCATAGAGTAGAGTGGCACAGAGTAGGGTAGCGAGGCATAGTGTGTAGTGGTGTGGTGTGGAGTGGTGCCGAATGGAGGAGAGATGGTGTGCAGTGGTGTAAAGTTGAGTGATGTAGATTAGAGTGCAGTGGGGTAGAGTAGTGTATGCATGGTGTGGTAACAGACTGTAATTACAGACAACACATTTTCACTTGGAATGACCATAAACTTTGCACAGACATATAGGTTTGCTAATAAAACTAAACAGCACACAAATGATACTGTGTGGAAATGGCATCACCTAGTGTATTGGTTTGTTTTCATCATATTAAAGTATTTGTTTTCAACCCACTTCAGAATTAACAAAAAATGTGCTGTGTTGTGGGTTCCTAATTCCAAAATACTCTGAAATACTAGCACCGTTTATTTAAATGTTGTTGTGTGCTAGATAAAACATGTCCTACCCCCAGTATCCAGCAAGATTATCACATAAATGCTTTCACTTTGAGGTCAGAGAAAGAAAAGTAAACACCAAGTTCCCTCAGAATATAGAGCCTGCCATTTGCCCTCTGTCTTTGAATGCATGGCAAATATAACAAGATAAAAACAAGATTTACAGGCCTGTTTACAGAAAGGAACACTCGTGGAAGAATATAAAAGGGAGTTTGTGTGAAAAGCCTTTGCTCCTTGGGAGGGACAAACTCACCCTGGACAGCTTGACACAAAAAAAAGCAAATAGAATGCCAGAAAATAGGTGGTCTGTAAGTCCTTTGTAAGCTGACAATGGGTCTTTTCTCAAACCAGACAACTTGAACTGTATGGTAGCAAGACCTAAAGAAGCCTTGGCATAGCCAATAGGTCTCATCCTTGGGACCTTATAAGTGTTTAGCCATGCAACAGTTGATGTTGTTGCACCAAGGATATTGTGCTGCACAACTAAATACCTATAAGGTCCCAAAAGCGAAACCTATTGGCTATGCCAATGCTTGTTTTAAAGGGGTCTCTATCGAGCTCTGTTTTGTGCCCTGGCACTTGCAGCAAGCACATCAGATGTGCGCGTGGTCACACTGCTCACTTCTCACTAGTGGAGAAGTTACAGCATGATGTCATGCCAGGTGAGCGTTGTATGGGAAGGGAAATCCTTTAAAGAGAGTCATTTTCTCACTGGATTTCACATCTCTTTTTGAAACTCAGGAGCAGCAACATGGTCGTGGTTTCAGTAGGGCTTTAAGTGGAAGCTTTTTCAATGTTATATACAACAAGCCATAGTTGCTGCTTATTTATCTTATGCAACTAACAACCATTGACAAAGCCAATAGTCCTGCCTTGTTGTTGGTATGATGCTACTTGTTCAATTATATATCTGGATACAATGACAAAAACAGCAAAATACAAGTTGGATGGCACACTATGCTAAGCACAGATTTTTAGCTTATGTGTTTTTAAGTCACGCCCCTTTGAGAGACACCCCCAGTTTTTTATCCCACTTAAAGCCCTGTCTATTGGTAATGTTAGTTTGTCTCCTCAGTTCCAGGATAGCAGGAGGCTCGAGTATTGCCAGACCTGCAATGGAGGTGCCGCATCGGGCTGCATAAGGAGAGTCTGAGAAAAGCATCTGTGCCAGGAACCGCCAGGGGCATGTCTCAGACTGAAGGAAATGTGTCCAGGGGCTGTCGCTCGGGTTTGAATGTTAGCAAGCGAGCAGCGCAGATGATGGAAATCAAATTAGGGAGGCAGATGGCAAAACATTAGCGTCAAATAAAGGGACCCTTTATTTGAGGAAACCCAGCAAGCAGAGTCTGCGGAAGAGCAGGGCTGCTCGCACTGAGAAGGGAAGGAAACGAGGCGGGGTGTGCCCCTAGCGTTGCAACAGCGATGGCGGCATCTCACATGGTTAACGGCAGCACCTGCCTGGTAACATGGGTGCGCAAGCGCTTTCCTCCCCCACCTTAGAGCTACCCACTTTCAAAATGTCAGCTTTAATGTTGCTGGTGGAGAGGTGTCCTAGTGTCACTATGTGAAGGCAGGTAGAGAAATCTACTCTAAGCGGCGTTGGAATCACTGAAAGTGGCGCTGTAACCAAACAAGAGAAGCCAAAGCGGACGACGCTGAAAGTGGCGCTGTAAAAAAAACAGCGCAGCCAAAGCGGACGGTGCTGACAATGAAAAGAAAAGAGTGCCTACTGTCTTTTAAAGACGAGCGTGTAAAGCCGCCAGTAAAAGATCCAGTCAAGGTGGGCGGGGCCAAAAGTGGACAGGGTGGTAACCAGTAGGGACTAAAAAGCCTCTGGTACAAGCATAATTAATGACGTCAAATGACACACACCAATGGAAATTAGGGATGGAGGCCAAACTCAACTTCTGAAACAGCACTGATTCCAAGAAGCCCTCGCAGAGCGTGCAGCGCATGCGCGCTGCAACACCAGGCGAGACCTAAAAAGAATATACTAGCCCCAGACTGCAACGTTAATTTGCTAAAAAGCCAGAATGTTCAAAAGTTGTCACATGCAGCTGCATGCTTCTGTGCATTAAAATGTGTGGATTTTTTTCCATTACTTTTTGTTGCAGCACTTCCCTAGAGTGCATGTGTGCATGGATGTTATTTGTTACTTTATTGTGGCGGTTAAGTGTTTTTTTCATACATAAAACCTCCTTTATCAAAGCTCATGGATATCCGGTGTAACATTTTTGAGATACCCATATGCAGATCAGAGTATCAGTTAAGCCCATGTCATCTTTTTCAACTAGGGCTTTTTAAACAACAAGACTGTCTCATGTTATCATCTTCAGCTAAAGCATTTTTAAGCAAAAATAGTCGATGAACATGACAAATTGCAAAGTGTGATGTCTAGCCCAGTACGCCGGGCAATCGTTCATAGCAATACTTAAACAGCAGATAACAACTATGCAGGTCGTATTATAAGCCCAGCAATCTCCCCGAGGGTGTATTGGGGCGACATTTATCCCACAGGGACACTATCCTTCACTGAAATCTATGGCATGCCATGGTTGCTCCTCCATTTGCTCCAAACTTTTTTTAATTCATGCAGGTTCCTTTCCCTTCAATTACAAACCACTCAGCAGCCATGAACCGGACCATATCTGCACTCCATCTCTCCATTTGGGGTAGTGTTGCAGAGCCACACAGTTGTGCAACATTGCAGTGGACTATCACCAATCCGAAATTGCAAAACAGGCACTGATAGCTAGTACCTTCCTGGCCGACTCATAGGTTCAGGATGCCAACTTTTGCTTATCTTCTGTGAATTCCCCAAGATCCTGTTCCCATAGCCCTCAAAGGCTCTAGGGCAGCCACTAGATTGTATGTGAGTGTTCTATAGTTCAAGGATATTACCTGGCACCTGAGGGGCTCCTCAAATATTCTATCTTCCAGCGGATTGGCATCCGATATCTTAGTGCCATCCAGGATGACTTTAGACGCAGCATGTCGGAAGCGCAAGTAGGGGGAGTCCTCCCCCCCCGGCATCCTTTATTCCTCTCTAAGTATTTGGAACTGCTTCATGGCAGTGTCCACCCATACATCTTTTAGAGTACTGAACCCTACTAAGCCCCAGTGCTTTAAGCCTGTTTGCCTCTGCACCACGGGCACAAATTAGATCAAGAGGAAAACCCACTGATCGAGAATCTTGCTGACATTTCTACAAATCCATTTGACTGCTATTTGCGGCCCACCACAGCACACTGACCATGGGAACCAGCTTCACCTGTCACAAGATCAATAAGAAAACCAAAATTGCGACATAAAAAATGTCAAACTCAATGTGGAATAATGAGGCTACCGCCTCAGTATCCCAAATACACCACTGTCAGAAGGAATCTGACAGCCAGAGAAGGAGACCACAGGCAGCCTCCAGGAGTTCCACAGCAAGGTGCTTCCTGTTAGGGTCATGAACCATCTCATCTGGTGGCGTGTCTTGTCCCACAGTTGTGTACTCCTCTAATATAGGTCAGCGAACTTGATCTACTTTTTTTTACCATAGAGGGCTACTATGTAAACTCCCGATCCCTTTTGTGCCCTATTGCTCAGGGATTACTCACGCTGGTCTGCAAAGCTGAAACTTTAGACTACATTTCCCAGCATGCCAAGTATTATTGGCTAAAATATAAAAAAAAAGCCTGGCTTAAACTAAACTTCATAAACCAGTTAATGGAAACAGAACATGTCTGTTCCTGTTAAAGTATACATTGTGATATCGAATTGCATCGAGTTATGTGGCTAAAATATTATTATACACAATGAAACATGCAATTAAAAAAGCATGCCAGCATTTAATTCAAAACACTATGTAGTTCGTCTCTGCTGCTCCCTTGTCATGGGACGAGAGTGTGCCCCATTATTATTAACTGTCCGAGTTGCCTTTAGGGATTTCGGGCTACTTGGCTGTTAGGTTGTAAAATCACAATTGTTGCTTTTTGGAGCTTTTCCCCATTCTTATGCTGTATCTGTCCTGCGGAAGAGTGGACACTGGGCAGTAATTCGACCTAGTTTCTTGGCCACAGAGTTGCATCAAGCTGTGCATGTCTGGAAAGTATCCAGCGGGGCCTTTTAATCCCGTCAGCACAAAGTAGTTAACGCTCCACCGAAAAAAGGGACGGCTGGCTTTTTACCTCACCGAGAGGGGATGCACTGTTTGTTAATGCTATTTTTATTTGTCATCTGGGCTGTTTGCAGACTTCTCCGTCACAGCCCATAACATTCATGGACAAAGAGCCGTAAAGTTCGACGGGCCACTTTCCACGTATTCATCTTTAAGCAAACACATCCTTTGAAGTCGACTGTTGCTCGCCAGTCTCAGACCATTTATGATATGTTGACGCCTGTCGTTGTGGTTAGTGGCAGTTTTTAGAGGCGTGTTTGACTTGAGTGATTTCATTCGGTTGCTACATCACATTTTCCTATACAATATTCAGTGTGTCATATTTGATGGCCTACACGTTTGCATTTTGTCCAGTCTAGTGGAGTGGAAAATGTGGAGTTTTGTAGTATATAAGAAAGGTGACATCTGCTGAAAAAAGTTGTAAAAATGGCGCGGTGAGTAGAGTATGATTTTTAAGGTGCATCTTTTGTAAAGCAGAAGCAAATGGCATGGGGGACTAGCTAAAACAGTAAAACCTTAGAGTAACTCAAATCGGTCTGCTAGCATAAGTTCAAACATGCAAGAATTATTATTATTGGGTCCATCATGGAAGCCATTTCTGGATGGGTGGTTTGGCTTCTGAAAGAAAATCCATATAACTATTCAGGAAGATAGTATAACGATGAGCGGCTGGTTCTTCGAAGCAATCATGTCACTCGTAACCTCTTTGCTGTTCATCCCACTCAGACTCATTTATGTAAACCACAATATTTTTCAATCGGCATCATTTGGTTGCAGAATTATTTTTCTATCCAAACTCCTTGTGATTCATTTTCCATGGACTTTTTTCGTTCATTATAGTAAGCTTTTTTGACAAGTTAAACCGGTGTCTCCGTGGTGCTGTCTGCACTAGGTATTTATCCCGTATGTGTATTTGCCTTCTAGTCCAGAATAGAAGTTGTCTGGGCTATTGGTACTAGGGTGACCAACTGGCATTGGTGCAAATTCAGGACGGTGAGTGTAAAAATTCAGGACAAAGGGTCAAAATTCAGGACACAAATTCAGGACAGGAGGTCAAAATTCAGGACAAAACTTCAGGACAATAGGTAAGTTTTACAGACACATCAGAGGTCGCGCAATAGTATATAAGTAAGCCCAGCCATTTCCAAACATATTCAACCATTTGCAAACCTATCCATCATGTATCCTTCCATCTATCATTTCACTCATCCATCCCTTCATCCATCCTTTCACTCATCCATCATCCATCCATCCACCCTTTCACCCTATCCATCTTCACACTTATCCATCCACTCTTCATCCCATCCATCCATTCACTTGTTAACGCGGGGTTTCTGGTCACTAGTTATCTTACCAGATCCCTAATCATGTCGACTGAATCGTTGGTACCTGTCATTGAGTAAAAGACAATCTACTACTAGGTTAGTTAATTAGGAACTTAGACCACTCTAAAGAACCACTTACCACTGGGAAAGGTTAAAAAGTTTTAATTCAAAGCCAAAAGTATCTGGAGATACAAACATCTCAGAATAAGATTCAAAAGGTATACAGGTATTAGTACAAAAAGATACTCTCTGAATATCCTTAAGCGACAAAAGGAAATTATCAAAACTACTTCAAAGAGCATCAGTGTTGCAAGAATCGCCGTGAGTTGCAACCTGAGAGTCATTTACAGAAAGGAAAAAATACAAGTTAGTCTGTCCCTACACTAGACTAAGTGACATCCCTACTTAACAAGATCTTTACCTAAAAAAGGTGTCAGCAGTGGTGACTTCCAAAGAAGATCACACACTTCCCTTAACTTTGTCTCAAAATTGAAGTCTGTTAGTTCTCTATCTGCCTACCCATCCGCTCTCTTAGGCTTCTCAGATCATCTGCTCTAACTCCTCCCTGGGGTGCTATCCCTAATACCAAATCACATTTCCGATAGGCACGCCCCTTGAGACGCCTCTCACGTGATGCCGTTTTGAGCGGCAAATCCCGTCCTGGTGCTCCTCTGGACTCTTCATTAAAGTTGACCTTGCTTCCCAGGCTTCTCTCCGTCCAAGCGGTACCCCCTAAAATTCCTGAAGACTCCTACAGGCCTGTGCCTGGCACTTCTGAACAAGGGCCTATTCATTATTTCTGATTTAAGTTCCCCTTGCACCTGCAAACAGACACCCTCTCGGTAGGCCCCAGATTCCAGTCTCTATCATATCTCGAACCATAAAACATGTATAAGAATCCTCAGTTAGTGCCTAGCACATCTTTCCCCTAACGAGCACATTTTAGATCAAAGAGAATGACTTGGTCTTTTCAGGCCTAATTGATTTACATAAAGCAGGTCTCTGCCCTCTAAAACATTTCCTTTCTTTGGTTTAAACAGTATTTTAACTAACACATATTACTATTTTATAATGCAACACATCTATGTAAAACATATACTTCAATACTATGCCTAATAATACATTTGCACTTAAATGACATTAGAATCCACGTCACTAAAAGTGTAGCAGCATCTTTCGTTTCCTGTGAAATGCCATGTGGCCTACACATTTCCATGGTTTGCAGAATTACATTTCGTTTTCACTTATTCATCTAACGTGTGACTCCAACATCATTTTAACATTTCTACAACCTCTACATTAGTTTTCCACACTTATATGTGCATCTATTCTAATTAAAACAAACACTCATATATTTTCTCTATATAAATTGACACTCTTGTATATTCCACCCTAAGCTAATACTACGTGCTTGTAAATATGGTGTACTTATACATTTTTCAGATTTGTGCTCTCTCAGTCCCCCCTTTGATGACTTTCAGGAGTCATCACCATCAAAACAACATCCCTAAAATGTAGGATCTTTCAGATTGAAGTTGTTGCACTACCCCCTCGTTTCATTGTCTCTAGAGCCTTCAGACTCTTATATTGTGTATCCTGCATTGCAGTCAGTCTTTTCTCCTGTTCCCTCATGGATCTCTGCAACCTGTTTGCCCTATACCACTGGTACAGTCGCACCAATCCCCACAAAGTGATTACACAAATCACAATTATGATGATGGGTTTCAATATGTACCAAACGATACCCTTTCCTAGGTTGGCAAACCAACCTCCAACTTTACCCATTCCTTGGCCTACTTTTTCCCATACATTTATCTTTGTCAGATCCTCAATTTCATGATGACTCGCAGTAATATTTCGTATGTACTTCTCTAGAGGTTTTGAATTGTCTGGAATGTAAGTGCAACATTCCTGGACCTTCAAGGCCTTACAGACTCCGCCCTCTTTGGCTAACAGAACATCTAAAGCAAGTCGGTTCTGAAGAACCATTGCTCTTATCGATTGCATCTCTCCCTCCACCAGCATTAAGGATCTAGCAGTACTGGCAGATAACCTATCTACGACTGTAGCCAATCTTCTAATTTTGATGTCATTCAGTATCAATCCCAAGATAGGGAATGCAGCACCAAATACATCCCCAACTACCTCTTCAGCACCTAGACCTCTCCTCCCTCTTGTTGGTATTCCTCTCTTTGTCGTGTCTAAATTCTCAACATGGTATATTTTGGGGAAGACAATTGCTAAATAACATGATCCGTACCAATTATCTGGTAGCTTCACATATGCATTTCTTCCACATACAAAATATACATTTGGGATTGCTTGCATCTCCTTCAAAAAATCCTTGGAGTAGTACTCCAATTGGAAAGCATGTTCACAACTGACTTGACCTACATACAGATTCTCATAATAGGAGTAACTTCTGTGAATGCACAGTTTCCCCCGTTTCTCCTTGTCTAAAGCAATTGGACCAAAGCTACCCTTTCTTTGCTGCATCCTTTCTTCCTTGGTCCAATCTGTTTCCCATTGTCCTGAAGCTTTCAAAATCTTTTGCCTCCTGTATCTAGTATCCACCTGCCCTATAAACTTTTTCTCAATTTCTGACACTTGACAAGTCAGATTATTTCTTCGGGCATGTGAAGTATCTAAAGTTTTCCATGGAATGAACCATTTCTGTAACCTGTCTTCACACTTGTAATAGTCCCACTTGTTCAGATGCTTGTAATTTGGGACCTCTGGCAATGTCGAGTCAAAATTCGAGAAATAATACTCGAACCCATCTCGTCTATAGAATATGCTTAACAACAAACTACATGTGATTCCATACGTCAATGGAAGATGATGGTATCTGATACCCTCATCCACAGAAGCTGGTAATTGCATACAAACGTAGCAATTCTTCGCCTCCATGACATCAATGTATTCGTATAACAACTTGGCATAAGCATTTGACCTAAAGTTCCCCTGTGATTCGTCAACATGTAATCTTTTGATCTCATCATCTAGCAAAGCCTTTTCTTTCTCAGTGTTTTCTCCTTTTATCTCAGCAACAGTGATAGGCTTTTGTGTTGATGCTTTCTTTGTTTCTGCTTTTGCCGTTGTTTCGTTCTCATGTCCCACTATATATGATACAGTAACTACTAAAACTATAAGAGAAATCACTACCACTAAAAGTGTGCCTACTATGCATTTTGCCCTGCGGTTCGGGTTGCCAGTCTCCATGATCTCAAACAGTGTAGCTCTGTTTATCGTTCTCAGCAAAGTCCCTTACTTCTTCTCAATGTCCTTTTTGGCTTTGCACAAAGACTCCCTCCATTTGAACCACAATGTCTTTCTTTGAACCACACTTGGAAGCTGACAATTCTCTTCCGCAAGAACAGTCATTAAGTTCTGTAACAATAGACAACCCTAGCCCTTCTCCATCCACTAAAAGGGAAGTCCCTAATTCTTTCTTCTTCCACTCGGCGCTAGGTTATCTTCCAATCAATATTTACAAAGTTCTTTACAAAGTCTTTTTAGCAATCTGAAACTATGCGTGGTCCCAAAAGTTCCACCACTAGCTCAAATATTTCCATACGGAGAAGGACTCCCTCCAGTATTGGACTCCTTGAACAGCAACACGGAAACTCAACAGTCTCAAATATCAATTTTCTTATTCCACTCAGGAGAGGAGGATAGACGATGTTGAGTGTCAGCAGTCTTTCGACCTCCAATCCTGGCAACAGGAACCTTATTTCCACTGTGATGATTGGGTCAGTTCTGGTCAGGGTCACTTCCCTCACCCTCCCAGCTCTGCGTCCCTCGGACATCTGCAGCGAGGTAGGTCCACTCAGGTGTAGAGTATCTTCTGCTAGGCACTCGTACTCTCCTTGATCTCCTTGGACCCTCCTGCTCTTGGTCCGATACTTCTTCTTCCAGATCTGAATCTTCGGATATAGGAGCAAGAGTTTCTTCTCGAGCTAGCTTCAGGCTCGGCCTCCTTCTTCTTTCAGGCCAAGTAGCTGCCCCACTTCTTGTTCTCCTATTGCTTTCCCTCCTTCTCGGTTCCTGATCACTCTGTTCCTGATCTGTTTCCAGGTCACATTCACAACAGCTCTCTCCTTCTGTTGCAGCTTCAGTTTCGCTACCGCCTTGCCCTTCTTCTTCTGGATCTGCAACGCTCCCAACTTCTTCAGACACCCCCACAGCTTGACTGATCCCCTCTAATGGTTCACCGTCTTCAGCTGGATTCTCATCTGTGAGAGGAGCTGTTTCTTCCAGGGGTGCTGGAACTCTTCGGGTGTGGGAAGCGTGTATCCAATTCGGCAGGCCTCCACACTTGATAGCCGTATTCGTGGTCAGTATGACCTGAAAAGGTCCTCTCCAGCGCACGTCTAGACAGTTTTTCCGGACGTGCTTCTTCACCAGCACCCACTCTCCTGGGCATAGGTCATGACACAACTCTCTTGAAGATGGGACCTCAGCAGCCTGCACCTGGAAGGACACAGAATGAATGGCGTCAGACAGTCCTTTGCAGTAATCCAGGATCAGGTCATCTGTAATGTTTAATAGTGTCGCAGTTGGTACAGAAGGAAGCCTCATTGCCCTCCCCATCAGCACCTCGTGTGGAGAGAGACCTGTCCTCCGGTCGGGTGTGCTGCGCATGCTCATCAACACTAAAGGCAAAGCATCAGGCCAACTCAAGGAAGTTGAAGAACACACTTTGGCAATTCGACACTTTAGTGTCCCATTTATCTGCTCCACAATTCCAGAAGCCTCTGGTCGATAACTACAATGCAACTTCTGATCAATGTTCAATGCGGCACAGAGCATCTTCACAATTTCACTGTTAAAATGCGTTCCTCGATCAGATTCCAGAGAGCCTGGCACCCCGTAGCGCGGGATCAATTCTCTAAGTAACAGTTTTGCTAAGGTGAGTGTATCGCACCTACGTGTAGGGTATGCCTCGACCCACCTGGAAAATATGCATACGACCACCAACACATACCTAAGGCGGTTGACTCTAGGCATTTCAATGAAATCTAGTTGCATTCTGTTGAAAGGCCCCCCAGACCTCCCAATGTGACTCATGGTAACTGGTGTTCTTTTCCCTACATTCAGTTGCTGACATGTGACACATCTCCTACAGACTGCTTCTGCTGCAATCCTGAATTTTGGACAATACCAAGTTTGCCTAAATACTCTCAGCATGGCATCCCTTCCTAAGTGTGTTGGACCATGTATTTGTCGTGCCATTGGATTCACTAATTCCTCCGGTAACACTGCTCTTCCATCTGCTGAAACCCAAAAATCCATTTCACTTCTCACACAACCTGCTACTTCCCAGGACTTTTTCTCTGACTCAGGTGCATTTTCTTGCATTTGTTTCAGATCTTCCCATGTATCTACGGTCTCTAACATCATCTGGACTTCTGTTTTTTCCTTCGCCCCGCCTACTTCCACCTCCGTGAAAGTATACCCTTACTCCGCACAATAGCGGGCAACTTCATCAGCATATCTGTTTCCTTGTGACACAAAATCTGTATTTTTAGTGTGAGCTATACACTTGACCACTGCAATTTCAGCTGGACCTTGCAATGCTTCTAACAGTTGTCGTACAAATTCCCCATTTCTGATTGGCGAACCAGAGGAGGTCATGTAACCCCTCTGAGACCACAATTGCCCGAAATCATGAACTACACCGAAACCATATTGGCTATCGGTATAGATGGTGACTCTGTTTTTGCTACCTGCTATACAGGCACGTGTCAATGCAATGATTTCTGCTACCTGAGCGGAGTGTACTCCTTCCAGGCAAGCGGCTTCCACAACTCCAGTAATGGTGCAGACAGCATAAGCTGCTCTCAACCGACCAGTATCGTCTCTTAAACATGAACCATCAACAAAGTAAATTTCGTCAGGGTCGATCAATGGCTCATCCACAATATCTGGTCTGAGCTTCGTGCATAGTTCAGTCACATCTAGGCAATCGTGATCTTCACATTCTTCGCCTTCTATATCATTAGGAAGTGGCATCAATGTAGCAGGATTCAAGACCGAGCACCTCTTAAGGGTCACGTTCTCTGCAGCCAGAATAACTTGCTCATAGCGCGTGAGCCTACTATTGGTCAAGTGCTGCGTCTTGGTCCTTGTCATTAACAATTCTACTGAATGCGGTACATACACCACTAATTGATGTCCCATCACAATGTTCTCACACCTCTCAATGCTGACACCTGTTGCAGCAACGGATTTGAGACATCCGGGCAACGCTGCGGCTACCGGATCTAATGTAGCCGAAAAATATGCAACTGGTCTACGGGCATTTCCGTGTACTTGCACCAACACTGACAACGCACATCCCTCTCTCTCACAGCAGTATAATGAGAAAATTCTCTCATAATCTGGCATTCCCAAAGCCGGAGCATGACACAAATCCTCTCTCAGCTGTAGGAACGCCATTAGGCACTCGTTGTCCCATGGTACCGGATCACTCACCTCCTTGTGCGTCAGTTTCTGTAAAGGTTTTGCTTTCAGTGAAAAGTTAGCTATCCACTGTCGGCAGTAACCAACCATTCCTAAGAACATCCTAACTTCTCTCTGTGTCGTTGGCGTATTCATTTTCATGATGGCCTCTATCCTGTCTGGAGACACCTTGCGCTTCCCCTTCTCTATTCGGTGACCCAAATACTGTACTTCTGTCAGACAGTACTGTAATTTGTTCGGAGATACCTTATGTCCATTCTCAGCTAAATGATTCAGTAAAGCAACGGTGTCTTCCTTACACGCTTCCTCTGTTTCTGACGCAACAAGTAGGTCGTCTATGTACTGGACCAGAACCGAGTTCTGTGGCAATACCAGACTTTCAAGGTTCTTCTTCAACAGCTGACTGAAGATCGAAGGGCTATCTGTGAACCCTTGTGGAATTCGACACCATGTTAAGGCGCGATCTTCCATTTTAAATGCGAAAAGATACTGGCTGTCCGCATCTAATGGGATGGAAAAGAAGGCTTGACAAAGGTCTATCACTGTAAACCACTCAGCTTGGAATGGTATTTGAAACAGTATCACTGATGGATTCGGTACCACTGGACAACATGAAACCACAATGTTGTTAATCTTTCGAAGGTCCTGAACTATTCTGAACTTCCCACTAGGTTTCTGCAAACCCATAATCGGGGAGTTACATGGACTACCCACGATTTCTTTCAGTATTCCCTGTTGAATCATTGAATCAATCACAGGTTTTATTCCTGCAATTGTTTCTTGGGACAGTTTATACTGAGGCGTTCTTGGAAATTCAGCATTTGGTTTTATCATGATCTTCACTGGTTCCACCCCTTTGATCAGTCCTATCTCTTCCCCAGTAAAATCCCATACTTCAGCTGAGACAGCATCTCTTAGGTCCCAAGGAAGGTCTTCCACAGTCAGAGTAGGATACAGTTCTATACATGTTTTCTCATTGGCAATCTTAAAGGTAGCATCATCATCTGCGGTCTGTACCTCCACACCCTGAGGTGTGCAGTATATGGTGCAATTCAATTTGCACAACAAGTCCCTCCCTAACAGACATACAGGACTAGAATCACATACCACAAACTGATGTTCATTTGTGTAATTCCCTATTTTTACTGACACTGGTTCTGTCAAAGGACTAGTCATTCTTCTATTGGCGACTCCAACCACCTGAATTGTTTCCCCCGACATTGGTAGGTCAGGAACCACTGCTGATCTCAGAGTTGATCGAGTAGCTCCAGTATCCACCAAGAATGTCATTGGGCACCCTGCTACCTCTGCCTCAACAAATGGCCCTCTCTGATCTACTTCTAGAACTGCCCCGAGGGTACAGTCCTCTTCCCTGTTCACACGTTGACCGGTCATTGGGTCAATGTAATAACATTTTTCTTCTTCAATAAAAAGAGGCATTTGTTTATAGACTTTTCCCCCTGTCGCGATCTTTGGTGGCTGTGGAAACTGAGTTCGTGGAGCCGAAGTCCCCCCTTTGACCACCTTGCTTCCTGGGACTGTCGCCCTTTGAACTGGAACCTCCTGAACTTCCTGTTCAAATTCTAGTTCTCCACTTTCAGGGTTAAAGGGACACTCGCGTCTCCAATGTCCCACCTGGTGACACTGGTGGCACTTTGTCGTTTTCTTTAAAGTGGCAAAATCTATTCTAGGTCTCTGACTTTCTTCACTATCCTTGTTCTGACCATTCAACTTCCGTCCCATTGTCCCCGTTCCCTGTTTCTGCTGTCCGCCCTTCCCGGCTGACTGCATCTGCACCACCATTAGCTTTTCCTTCATTTTCTTTGCCTTGGAATCTATCTCATCGCTACAGTATCTGGCATACCTTAAAATTTCATCTAGTGGTTTGTTTTGCCAACAAATTAAATGTTGCTGAATCATCAAACAAATATCAGGTCTCAACCCCAAAACAAACTTTGACACAAACTGTCCTATATCTTTGGGATCCATTACATCGAGTCCACTGTATTGTTTGAATGTTTTTAACAACCTTTCATAGAACTCATGAACTGTCTCCTTTGGTTCTTGTCTTGTTCGGTCTATTTTTACCCAATCTATGTCCTGAGGTGGTACCTTATCTTTCAGCCAAGCTATTACCCTTTCATACTTTTGCATGACAATTTCAGACGGTCCATTTGTCTGAACATCCCTCACTGGTTCAGTAGTTGGCCATTCAACACTAGTCTTGCACGATGTCCACAAGTCAGATGGGACCACAATGTCAAACAAAGTGTTCAAATCAATCCACAATACTTTCGAGATCTTTACAAACCTTTCTACCTGCTTATACCACTCTACTGGATTGTCCCTTAACTTCGGAAATGAGTTGGTAAATGCAGCTAAATCTCCTCTACTCCAGGGTACATGTACATAATTCCCATTCGATATTTCTCGCAAAGGAAATGCCTCCATCTGCATTACCCTTCCTTCCGGAGACATCACACTTGTGCTCCTTCTGACAGTACCCCTTTTGGACCATCTCTCTTCCCATTTGTCCAGATCTCTCCACACTCTTATTCCTGCTATCAGCTCCCTAATGTGTGTTTTTAATCCTGTAGTTCTCTTCTCATCTAAGTCTTGATCTGAATACTGCAACCTATGGTTACTCTGTAATGTCCTCGTTTTGGACAAGTCTACCATGTACTTGTCTGCCAGTCCAGACAGTTTCTTGCCTTTCGGGTAACATCCTTTGCTATGAACAGTAACTCATCCTGTTCATACAAGTCAATCCTTTCTAAGGTCAACGTCCCATCTATTATCTCATCCAGGTCAGATTTTAAGCTAGTGACATCGAGTCTTTTGGCCTTTATTGCAGCTCTCAGTATACTAGTTCTAGGGGGTCCATTCACATCTCTCCCATCCCAGCTCCGAGTCCTACGTCTAGGCTCAGGCGAGTTATGGGGAGTCCTCCCTTGTTCCCATCTCTCCAGGTCCCATGCAGTTCCATCCTCTCTGGGTGTATGGTGAAACACTTTCCCATTTCTCGTAGTCCCACCAGTCCCATCCTGCATGATTTCCCTAGATGCATGGTAAGACATTCCATTTATCCCCCTGTCCTCGTCATTTGCCGGTGGTCCCTGATCTCTCGACCCATGGCAAGATCCTTCACTGTTCCCCGTGCTCCCGCGACTCCAGTGCTGTATACTCTCATTAGGTGCATGGTGCGTACATCTAAACCTCTCTCTGTATTCTTGAGTCCGCTGATCTCCCTCGCTTTGGATGAGACGAGGTGTCTCTCCACATCTTGTACTCCTCTCCCTGCTCTCTTGCTCATTCCCACCGTCAGTATGACGTATAACCCCTCTACTCTCCGGCCTGTTACCTTCACACTCTTGACTACTTGCACTAGCCCCGCAGTGAGACAATGTTCCGTTGCCTCGGCTTCCCCATTCTGCTTCTGTTCTAGGTCTGCTGGTTGGTGCGTCTGTGGACCCCTCCCATTCTCTCAAATCGACCCTCAGCTCCTTAAAGGATTTCGGACGTGGTCCCCTTAGGTCCATCGGTCCTCTTTGACCCCCCTGCTCTGTTGCGGGACTCACTGTCGGTTCGAATGGGGTGTTCCACGTTACCGGTCCTGGCAATTGCTTCCAGGCATTCGTCGTGTTATTCCTCCTTTCCATCTCAACCCTTTCTCTGTCTAACCGTATCTGTTCTTCCTCTCTCACATTCTCTGGGTTGTAAATCGATACTATGGGTCCTATGGTAACGGGTACTTGGAGAGCATCTGGCAATCCAAAAGTTTCAGCCCTCTCTGCGGTTGGCGTTTTCTGTACCACAAACCTTCCGACTACACTCTGTGCTGTACTATGTTGAGGTGTCTCCCCACCTTTCATAGGTGTCCATTCCGATATAGGAAGTGGTACATACCCCTCTATGGCAGCCCCATCTTCCCTTGCGAGTCCTCTACTTTCAATCTCCCCAACTCTCGGAGGCGGTCTATCTATCAGCAATCTATTTATCAAGTTGTCCTCCGAGTCGCTCTCCTCATCTTCTTCCATGAGGTTCTTTTCACCTGCCGCCTCTCTCACTGTGTACAACTTATCCACCTCAATAGCCTGTACCCTCCACCTCTTGGCGTCCTCATCCCATTTGGAATCTCGCACTGCTCTTACTGATCGCGTCAGCCTTTCTTGACGCCTATTCAGATTCCTATCGTGCGCCGCCCTAATCCATGCGTTAAGGGCCTCAAACTGTGTTGGTCTAGGCGGGGGTTTCAATGCGGACATGGTTGCTTTTAATCGATGTAACACCTCTAATTTAAACGTCCCATACTTTGGGAACGACATTTCCTCATTCCCTTCCGTAATCTTGTTCCAGTACCCAATCCATAATATCGTATGCAGCCCAACATTCGCTGCCATATAATGAGCTGGTGTACCCTCTGGCGGTGCCTCTTGCCCGTAAAAAGACTCTCTCCTTTTTCTTTTAAAAATATCCTTCAAACATTTAAAACACTTCATTTTCAATCTATTAGTTTCTGTTTTCTCCGGTTTGTTTACTTCCTGATGACAATCCACCAATCTCAGCTCGGTTCTCGCCAACTGGCCTATCAGAACGTGACTTCTCACTGACGCCGCACCAGCCGCCCAATCCCGTCGCAGCTCTTGCCGACGTCACGCCAACCGTCCTATCGCGTCGCGGCTCTTCACTATCCACCCTATCTCAGCGCGGCTCTTGCCGACGTCACTCGTCCCCCTTCGCAGCAGTTCCCCTCCTTTTTCAGCTCGTCTCCGCGTTTATGCATGCGTCCCATTCATACTTCGAAAAAAATGATTACTTCCGTCCAAGCGATCACTTTTCTTTGACTGTACGCCCACAGTCGAATCTGTAATTGTCACCTTAACTGGCGAAATGTCTTTCCGTTTACGTCCAGACAATCGCCTTCTCTGATAGGTTACTTACACACAGTAACTTTCGACCAGCGTCCGTTACTCACACACTCACTCTTGCACTCCCACTATCTCGGTTCTGCGGCGGTCAATGGTACCTCATGACCTCCGTACTATGGTTGGCAATTACTCTTGAGTGTTCGATACACCCGGACCACTTAAGCTCTACCTTGAACTTAAGATTTTTACCAGGTTGCGCGCGCTCACAACCTTCTCACAATCACGCTACAGGCATTCAACTCCGCAAGACATTACAATACAAATACAACACAAAACACCGCAATCTGTTCACGCATGACCCTTGTTATACTCACTCTCCTCCGATACTGCTGCTTTTCTCGCACCGTCAGCACCCTCTTCGGCACGCGATTCTTCCGCTGCTCATCTCTCGATGTCTAGCTCTAGGGGCCTTGGGGTAAGCTAACCTAATCTAGATTACCTTCCTCAAGAAGATAACCATCCTACACTGCTACCAACTGTTAACGCGGGGTTTCTGGTCACTAGTTATCTTACCAGATCCCTAATCATGTCGACTGAATCGTTGGTACCTGTCATTGAGTAAAAGACAATCTACTACTAGGTTAATTAGGAACTTAGACCACTCTAAAGAACCACTTACCACTGGGAAAGGTTAAAAAGTTTTAATTCAAAGCCAAAAGTATCTGGAGATACAAACATCTCAGAATAAGATTCAAAAGGTATACAGGTATGTGAGAAGTTGGCCTGGTAGGGGATGTTTCCAGTTCTGGAACCACCTACTACCTGACCAAACAATCCCTTATGGTGTCTGGTTGTAAGTCAACCTTATTAGACAAGCTATCCTAGGGGTAGCATGGACTAAGCAGCCTAAAGGCTTAACTTAAGAGGTCGTGTTAAGCGAGCTGTTTTACCACATACAATCCTGTAATACCAAATGAAAGGACACCACACAAGTATATATTATAAAAATATATGTGTTTATTACTAAAAACAATCCCCAGTATTCTTTATGAATAAAGGGGCACAAGCGTTAAATCAAAAGCACTGTTTAAACATACAAGTTGCACAATTATGGATGAGGGCGGGTGGCCACTCAAACCATATACTAAACAAGTGGTATAAGAGAGGCCACTCGAACAGTGGTTAGGCCTAGGGCCTAGGGAATCGCTGGGAGCAGTCAGGACAAGCAATGCTGAAGTCGGGAATGGCCCTCGGGATTCGGGAGATGTGCGGAAAGCGCACGCATGCACCAATGTTAACCAATGGTGCGTAAAAGTCAAAGAGTTAAAGTTTAAGGACACTTCCGCTGAACCTAGAGGAACAAAACTTAACACACAGACCCTAGAGGTGTGCACCAGTGTGGGAACACCGGCGGAGCAAAGTTACCTCACCCACAGGAAGTGGGTGCACAGGGTCGAAGTGGCGTCGGGTTTTGACACGCAGGCTCTTGGTGCTTGGAGCTGAAAGGGCTGCAGGCGGGTTAAAGATGAAGTGTCCGGTGGAGTCCAAGGGTGGACTCAAGTTGTAGAGTACCTGAAAGCAGAGGGGACAGAGTCTGGGTCACTCAGCAGTGACCAGGGTGGAACCAGGATGGAACCAGGCAATGTCGGGCGCAATCAGGTGGTCGTCGAGGAGCTTCTCTCCGCTGTCACGTGGGCTCTGGGGCATCTGCGACGTCCAGGAGCAGGTCACGATCTGTCCCACGCAGGCTCTCACCGTCGGTGCAGTCGGCTTCAAGTTTGGAGCAAACAAGCTTTGGTAAGAGCAATCCACGCAGGATCGGAAGATTGCTTCTCACTCGGACCAGGAAGGTCAGAGTCGGGGCTCCTTTTCAGGGGAGCTGGTGTGGATCTGGAGCAACCAGATTCACAAGTCTTCTTAGGTAGTTCGTCGGCACAGGGACCACGAGCCAGCTGGCAAGTGACCGGGCCAACGCGTTGAGCCAAATCGTGCCAAAGGGCCCCACGCAGCACTCGTCGAGTGTGGAGGGCTGAACTTCGGCTCAGGAGTAGCTCAGGATGGGGGCTTCTCAAACCCCGGTGCACAGCTTCGACGGTCACTCGTGGGCTGCACGGTCAGCGTCTCGTGGTCACTTCAAGATGGCGTGCCCCACGCTTCCGGTCGCCTCCACGGGTCTCAGCTTTGCAGGGACTGTGGATCGGGCTGTTAGAAGCTGGGCAGGCTTGATCTCGTCGATCTCAGTCGCTCGAGTTCCGGCGGGAACTGCAACTAAGTAGACGTCGAGGGCTGGATGGTGCCTGCTGCTGCAGGGTGGTCACTCCTTGACCACAAGGGAGATTCTTCGGGCTTCCACGTTGAAATGGAGGGCGAAGGGTCCAGAATATCGTTTCAAATGTTTCTTCCAGGAAATCTGATGTGCATTGGCACTGCTCCCACTCTTATTCGAATCTGGTGGGCGTGATTACCTGCTAGGTCCCCTCCTATGGGTGGGACCCAGGAAGTGGGTGGATACACCCCCTTCCTTTGATCCAGGCCGCCCTGGCACGAGGGCTGGAGTGCCCCAGAACCGGTTTGGCCGGATTATGCAAGGGGCAGCCTTGTGCGCCCCAAGCAGTGTCTGGTTTCTTTCAAACCTCCCTGCTACAATACACTATCTCCTGTCTGGAGGGCGGTGACACCCTCCTGTGACAGGAAACCCTTTGTCCAGGACCCATTTGGTCGAGTTTCGGTCGACTGCAGGGGTCCAGACATTTGTCTGTGGCAGAGGCATCCATTTTGTGGATCTTAAGGCCTTTGGAGAAATCAACCGCATTAAAGTGAAGTAACATGTCTTACCCCTCTAGAGGGGTGGAATGCCATCCCCGTCGCCAGAACTGGCGAGGGGATGGTATTCCAAAGCGTATGACACCTTACACGACATGTTTTGATAAAGCCAAACCAAAGTTGCTAAATAACCGCGAGGATTATAAGGCACTTAATAGTATATGGTATGGCATTATCCTGAAACAGCTTAGGGATTTGTTCCCGACGGCTGCAGACAGGCTCAGCTCATGCTAGAGCTCCATCTCACATAAAACCCTGCACCCAGCCTCCAGGATTGGTGAGGCCTGACTATAGGAGTGGCTCACAGGTTTACATGTGTCCAGATATAGGTTTAGACATAGGTATACTATATCCAAGCAAGGGGTGTGTACACCACCTTACCCCAGCTGAGTGATCAGCCAGTTGTGTCAATTTAAGAACCAGCCAGGGGTGGCAAAAGATATGCTGCAGCCCCTGGTAGGCCTTAGTGGCCCCTATGCCCTGTGCACCTATAGTGCATTCTACAGGGGCTGACAAGGAGTCCATTTCCAATTGGTATGTGCCTATAGCACATGTGTCATTAATTTAGTGAGAGAACAGCAGGCTGGGGGTCTGATCAGCAGGCCCACAGCCTCAGTAGTCGAAAACCAGTGAAGCAAAAAGCAAAAATTTGGGGTGACCATAGGATAGCAGACCCTACTCTCCTACACAACCCCCCCCCCAAACGCAGGGACATTAAACTAACCTTGACCAGATAAGTCTTCATGTTCTAAGTGGAAGTACCTGGAGAGACCATCTGCATTACCATGGTCAGTCCCTGGGCGGTGCTCCACTGTAAAGTCCATCCCCTGTAGGGAAATGGACCACCTGAGCAGTTTGGGATTTTCACCCTTCATCTGATTAAGCCATAAGAGGGGCTTATGGTCTGTCTGCACCAGGAAGTGAGTTCCAAACAAGTAAGACCTCAACTTCTTTAATGCCCAAACCACAGCAAAGGCCTCCCTCTCAATGGCTGACCAACGTTTCTCTCTGGGAGTTAGCCTCCTGCTAATGAAAGCAATAGGCTGGTCTTGACCATCTTGATTAAGTTGTGAGAGTACAGCTCCCACCCCCAACTCAGAAGCATCTGTCTGAACAATGAACTGTTTGGAGTAGTCAGGACTCTTTAGGATAGGTGCAGAGCACATGGCCTTCTTCAGGTCTTCAAATGCCTTCTGACAGCTAACTGTCCACTGAACCTTTTTTGGCATCTTCTTGGATGTCAAGTCATTTAATGGTGTCACTATAGACCCATAGTTTTTCACAAACTTTCTGTAATACCCAGTCAGGCCCAAGAAGGCTCTGACTTGTGTCTGGGTAACTGGAGGAGCCCAGTCCTGTATGGCCTGGATTTTGCTTTCCAGTGGCTGAACCTGGCCTCCACCTACTAGGTGGCCCAGGTATACAACCTTACTCTGCCCTATCTGGCACTTTGTGGCCTTGATAGTTAGGCCTGCCTTTTGCAGGGCCTCCAAAACTTTCTTCAGGTGGATCAGGTGATCCTCCCAGGTGGAGCTAAAGACAGCAATATCATCTAGATAAGCTGCACAAAAGTCATCCAACCCAGTAAGGACTTGGTTCACCAACCTTTGGAAAGTGGCAGGTGCATTCTTCAAACCAAAGGGCATTACCACAAACTGATAATGTCCACTAGGGGTAGAGAATGCTGTTTTGGCTTTTGACTCCTCAGCTAGTCTGATTTGCCAGTAGCCAGCTGTCAGATCAAATGTGCTCAGAAACTTGGCAGAAGCCAATCTGTCAATGAGCTCATCTGCTCTTGGAATGGGGTGAGCATCTGTCCTAGTGACAGCATTGAGACCCCTGTAATCCACGCAAAACCTCATTTCTCTCTTACCATCTTGGGTATGAGGTTTTGGCACCAGGACTACTGGGCTGGCCCATGGGCTCTCTGATGGCTCAATCACTCCAAGCTCCAACATCTTTTGCACCTCAGCCTTGATGCAATCCCTGACATGATCAGGTTGCCTGTAGATCTTATTCTTGACAGGCAGACTGTCACCAGTGTCCACAACATGGGTACACCAGTCAGTTTGGCTGGGTGTGAGTGAAAACATTTGCCTGTGAGCCTGCAAAACTTGTCTGCAGTCCCTCTGTTGTTGGTCAGTGAGGCTGCCTGCCAAGGCTACTCCATCAACTGAACCATCATCAGGGTTCTGAGAAAGCAGGTCTGGGAGAGGGTCACTCTCTTCCTCCTGTTCCCCATCTGTGGCCATGAGCAAGCTCATGTCCTCCCTGTCCACAAATGCTTTCAAGCGATTCACATGGATTACCCTGTGAGGGCTCCTGGGTGTTCCAAAGTCTACCAAGTAGGTGACTTCCCCCTTCTTCTCAAGAATAGGATAGGGCCCACTCCATTTGTCTTGGAGTGCTGCTGGAGCCACTGGCTCCAGTACCCATACCTTCTGTCCTGGTTGGAACTCTACCAGCACAGCCTTTTGGTCATGCCAAGCTTTCTGTAATTCTTGGCTGGCCTCCAGGTTTTTGGATGCTCTTTCCATGTACTCAGCCATCCTGGAGCGGAGACCAAGTACATAGTCCACTATGTCTAGTTTGGGCTTTTTGAGAGGTAACTCCCATCCTTCCTTCACCAAACACAATGGACCTCTCACAGGGTGGCCAAACAAAAGTTCAAAAGGGCTGTAGCCAACCCCCTTCTGTGGGACCTCTCTGTAAGCAAAGAGCAGGCAGGGTAAAAGAATGTCCCATTTCCGCCTGAGCTTCTCTGGTAATCCTTTTATCATGCCTTTAAGGGTCTTGTTAAATCTCTCCACAAGCCCATTGCATTGTGGATGATATGGGGTGGTAAACTTATAGTTTACTCCACATTCCTTCCACATTGCTTTCAGATAGCTGGACATAAAATTCGTCCCTCTATCTGATAGTACCTCCTTAGGGAAGCCCACTCTTGAGAAAACTGTAATGAGGGCCTTTGCCACCACAGGTGCTGTGGTGGTCCTTAGGGGAATAGCCTCTGGATACCTGGTGGCATGATCCACTACCACCAGTATGAATCTGTTCCCAGATGCTGTTTGGGGGTCCATTGGACCCACAATATCAATTCCAACTCTCTCAAAGGGGACCCCCACCACAGGTAGTGGTATTAGGGGGGCCTTTGTTGTGCCACCTGACTTACCACTGGCTTGGCAAGTGACACAGGAGCGACAAAACTCCTTGACATCCTCTGACATGTGAGGCCAGTGAAAGTGTGGAACAAGCCTGTCCCACGTCTTGTTCTGGCCTAAGTGTCCTGCAAGGGGAATATCATGGGCCAAGGTAAGAAGGAACCCCCTAAACTGCAGAGGTATGACCAACCTCCTGGTCATGCCAGGCTTGGGGTCTCTAGCCTCTGAGTAAAGGAGTCCCTCATCCCAATACACAGTATGGGTACCTTTAGCATCCCCAGCAGCCTCAGCAGCAGCCTGCTGTCTGAGGGGTTCAAGGGAAGGGCAATCTAATTGAGCCTGCCTCAGGTCTGCCCTTGAGGGTCCCCCTGTCCCCAGAAACTCAACCTGGTCAGGTTCAAGTTCCTCTGAGACAGTCTCCTCTTGGACTGCAGAATCAGTTTCCTCTGAAACTTGATCCTCAACCTGGGGCAAGGTGGAAGGCTGGGCCTTTCCTCTCTTGCTCCTTCTCTTGGGTTGTGGCTGGTCTATTGTCTCAAGATCCACCACTGGTTCAGGAAGGCACTTCTTAGCCTGAGCCCTTGTCATGGCAAGGACATGCTCTGAAATCCCTAGCATTTCTGCATGAGTCCTGTACTCCACTTCTGACCATGCTGAGCTTTCAAGGTCATTGCCTAACAGACAGTCTACTGGTAGGTCTGCACTCACCACAACTTTCTTCAGGCCATCAACCCCTCCCCAGGAGAAGTTCACAACTGCCACACTATGGGAGGTAGTGGAGTTGCTGGCGTTGGTTACTAGGTAGCTCTCTCCTAGTACAATCTGCCCAGGGTCCACAAAGTCAGGTGTCACCATGGTGACACTGGCACATGTGTCCCTGTATGCTTGAGCCAGTTTCTCATTAATTAAGGGAGTCTGCCTGTATTTGCCCAGGTTAGTGGGGCTTACTGCAGTGGGCAACTCAATGTCCACATCATACAGGAGAACTGCCTGTGTAGGGACTCTGACTAGGCCAGATCCTACTTCAATACCCAGGGTCAACCCAGCTACACCCTTGGACTGTGTTCCACCACTGCTTACTGTACTTGGGGTTGCAGTTGCTTTAGGAGCTGTAGTGGTGGGAACTGGATTTGCCTTGGTGCACTCACTGCCCCAGTGGGAAACTGATTTGCAGGTATTACACCAAGGTGTCTTTGGACCTTTGTTCTTCTTCTTCTTGTTACCATTTTGGGAACCACCCTCCTTACTATTAGTTTGGGGGCCTGAAGACTTCTGGTCTTTTTCTTTATCTTTCTGATTCTGATTACCACCCTTCTGGTCTGTTTTCTTCTGGTCACCACCTTGGTTCTGGGGTTTCTGCTTAATCCTTGTTCTGACCCATTTGTCTGCCTTCTTTCCCAATTCTTGGGGAGAGGTCAGATCAGAGTCAATAAGGTATTGATGCAACAGCTGGTTTGTACAGTTATTAAGGATCTGTTCTCTCATCATAAGATTGTACAATCCTGTATAGTCTGAAACTTTACTTCCCTGCAACCAACCCTCCAAAGCCTTAGTGGCACACTCCACAAAATCAGTCCAGTCTTGAGTCTGTGCTTTCTGGGTGTCTCTGAACAACAACCTGTATTGCTCAGTGGTTAGGCCATACCCTTCAATGAGAGCACTCTTCAAAACAGAGTAGTTTTTGGCATCCTCAGGTCTAACTGTGAGGAGCCTGTCCCTCCCTTTCTCAGAAAAGGAGTACCACAAAATTGCAGCCCACTGATTCTCAGGAACCTGCTGTACCATGTAGGCTCTCTCAAGAGCAGTCATCCATTTGTGGATGTCATCCCCTTCTTTAAAGGGGGGCACAATTTTGGTCAGGTTTCTATTGTCATAGGCCCTGTCTTTTTCTCTTGGAAAATTGCTGCCACCAGTGACATCTAAGCCACTTAATTTCTGCTCTCTTGCCAAGGCAAGTCTAGCTTGAGCCAAGGCTACCTCCTCCCTCTCTATCTGGAGTTTGACAGCCCTCATTCTGGCCCTATGTTCTAGTTTTTGAGAAGCATTCATGCCTCTCTGTGATTCTCTGGAGGCACTAGAAAGATGAGAGTCCCCTGAGGGAGATCTCACTCTTCTGTTGCCTGGGAGAATAACATGTTGGGTTCTGGGGAGGTGCTGGCCCTCTCCATTCCCCAGTAGGTCCAAGTTGGCCTGGCTAAGCCTACCAACTGGAACCTGGCTACCCTGATCCTGTACTTCTAAGTCCTCAACATCTGAGTCCTCATCCAAGTCATCATCATCCTCCTCTTCAGGGGGATCAACTACAGGGGGGTTCCCTCCATTTCCTGTGTCTAGGGAAGCTGCTTTAGCCTTCTCTAAGTCATCCTGTTCTAGGATTTCTACCAGGATTAGGCAGGTGGGGCTTCTGCCCCTTTTTAACCCTCTTGCTTTGCACAAGGCAATCAAGTCTCTGCGGGTTAACTTGTCATATCCAAAAGTTGCCTGGGTAAGGTCAACTGTCACAGGAGTAGACCCTGAGGCTTTTCCTGTGTCAGACATGGTTACTAGTGAGGTGTAAGTGGTGCACTTACCTACACTAAGTGTTTTCCTACTGGACCTTGCTAGTGAGTTGTAGTCAGGGGTGTGCTACTCCCTTTAACCTACAACTACTAAGTTCAGTAGAACTTAATATGCTAAGCTTTTGATTTTATATGTACCTAGAGGTACTTGATGTGATCTTTCAATTTGATACAAAGATTGCAATGGTAAAACAACAGCAAGCTCAAATCCCACCGCTGCCACCAATGTGAGAAGTTGGCCTGGTAGGGGATGTTTCCAGTTCTGGAACCACCTACTACCTGACCAAACAATCCCTTATGGTGTCTGGTTGTAAGTCAACCTTATTAGACAAGCTATCCTAGGGGTAGCATGGACTAAGCAGCCTAAAGGCTTAACTTAAGAGGTCGTGTTAAGCGAGCTGTTTTACCACATACAATCCTGTAATACCAAATGAAAGGACACCACACAAGTATATATTATAAAAATATATGTGTTTATTACTAAAAACAATCCCCAGTATTCTTTATGAATAAAGGGGCACAAGCGTTAAATCAAAAGCACTGTTTAAACATACAAGTTGCACAATTATGGATGAGGGCGGGTGGCCACTCAAACCATATACTAAACAAGTGGTATAAGAGAGGCCACTCGAACAGTGGTTAGGCCTAGGGCCTAGGGAATCGCTGGGAGCAGTCAGGACAAGCAATGCTGAAGTCGGGAATGGCCCTCGGGATTCGGGAGATGTGCGGAAAGCGCACGCATGCACCAATGTTAACCAATGGTGCGTAAAAGTCAAAGAGTTAAAGTTTAAGGACACTTCCGCTGAACCTAGAGGAACAAAACTTAACACACAGACCCTAGAGGTGTGCACCAGTGTGGGAACACCGGCGGAGCAAAGTTACCTCACCCACAGGAAGTGGGTGCACAGGGTCGAAGTGGCGTCGGGTTTTGACACGCAGGCTCTTGGTGCTTGGAGCTGAAAGGGCTGCAGGCGGGTTAAAGATGAAGTGTCCGGTGGAGTCCAAGGGTGGACTCAAGTTGTAGAGTACCTGAAAGCAGAGGGGACAGAGTCTGGGTCACTCAGCAGTGACCAGGGTGGAACCAGGATGGAACCAGGCAATGTCGGGCGCAATCAGGTGGTCGTCGAGGAGCTTCTCTCCGCTGTCACGTGGGCTCTGGGGCATCTGCGACGTCCAGGAGCAGGTCACGATCTGTCCCACGCAGGCTCTCACCGTCGGTGCAGTCGGCTTCAAGTTTGGAGCAAACAAGCCTTGGTAAGAGCAATCCACGCAGGATCGGAAGATTGCTTCTCACTCGGACCAGGAAGGTCAGAGTCGGGGCTCCTTTTCAGGGGAGCTGGTGTGGATCTGGAGCAACCAGATTCACGAGTCTTCTTAGGTAGTTCGTCGCCACAGGGACCACGAGCCAGCTGGCAAGTGACCGGGCAAACGCGTTGAGCCAAATCGTGCCAAAGGGCCCCACGCAGCACTCGTCGAGTGTGGAGGGCTGAACTTCGGCTCAGGAGTAGCTCAGGGTGGGGGCTTCTCAAACCCCGGTGCACAGCTTCGAGGGTCACTCGTGGGCTGCACGGTCAGCGTCTCGTGGTCACTTCAAGATGGCGTGCCCCACGCTTCCGGTCGCCTCCACGGGTCTCAGCTTTGCAGGGACTGTGGATCGGGCTGTTAGAAGCTGGGCAGGCTTGATCTCGTCGATCTCAGTCGCTCGAGTTCCGGCGGGAACTGCAACTAAGTAGACGTCGAGGGCTGGATGGTGCCTGCTGCTGCAGGGTGGTCACTCCTTGACCACAAGGGAGATTCTTCGGGCTTCCACGTTGAAATGGAGGGCGAAGGGTCCAGAATATCGTTTCAAATGTTTCTTCCAGGAAATCTGATGTGCATTGGCACTGCTCCCACTCTTATTCGAATCTGGTGGGCGTGATTACCTGCTAGGTCCCCTCCTATGGGTGGGACCCAGGAAGTGGGTGGATACACCCCCTTCCTTTGATCCAGGCCGCCCTGGCACGAGGGCTGGAGTGCCCCAGAACCGGTTTGGCCGGATTATGCAAGGGGCAGCCTTGTGCGCCCCAAGCAGTGTCTGGTTTCTTTCAAACCTCCCTGCTACAATACACTATCTCCTGTCTGGAGGGCGGTGACACCCTCCTGTGACAGGAAACCCTTTGTCCAGGACCCATTTGGTCGAGTTTCGGTCGACTGCAGGGGTCCAGACATTTGTCTGTGGCAGAGGCATCCATTTTGTGGATCTTAAGGCCTTTGGAGAAATCAACCGCATTAAAGTGAAGTAACATGTCTTACCCCTCTAGAGGGGTGGAATGCCATCCCCGTCGCCAGAACTGGCGAGGGGATGGTATTCCAAAGCGTATGACACCTTACACGACATGTTTTGATAAAGCCAAACCAAAGTTGCTAAATAACCGCGAGGATTATAAGGCACTTAATAGTATATGGTATGGCATTATCCTGAAACAGCTTAGGGATTTGTTCCCGACGGCTGCAGACAGGCTCAGCTCATGCTAGAGCTCCATCTCACATAAAACCCTGCACCCAGCCTCCAGGATTGGTGAGGCCTGACTATAGGAGTGGCTCACAGGTTTACATGTGTCCAGATATAGGTTTAGACATAGGTATACTATATCCAAGCAAGGGGTGTGTACACCACCTTACCCCAGCTGAGTGATCAGCCAGTTGTGTCAATTTAAGAACCAGCCAGGGGTGGCAAAAGATATGCTGCAGCCCCTGGTAGGCCTTAGTGGCCCCTATGCCCTGTGCACCTATAGTGCATTCTACAGGGGCTGACAAGGAGTCCATTTCCAATTGGTATGTGCCTATAGCACATGTGTCATTAATTTAGTGAGAGAACAGCAGGCTGGGGGTCTGATCAGCAGGCCCACAGCCTCAGTAGTCGAAAACCAGTGAAGCAAAAAGCAAAAATTTGGGGTGACCATAGGATAGCAGACCCTACTCTCCTACAAGGTATTAGTACAAAAAGATACTCTCTGAATATCCTTAAGCGACAAAAGGAAATTATCAAAACTACTTCAAAGAGCCTCAGTGTTGCAAGAATCGCCGTGAGTTGCAACCTGAGAGTCATTTACAGAAAGGAAAAAATACAAGTTAGTCTGTCCCTACACTAGACTAAGTGACATCCCTACTTAACAAGATCTTTACCTAAAAAAGGTGTCAGCAGTGGTGACTTCCAAAGAAGATCACACACTTCCCTTAACTTTGTCTCAAAATTGAAGTCTGTTAGTTCTCTATCTGCCTACCCATCCGCTCTCTTAGGCTTCTCAGATCATCTGCTCTAACTCCTCCCCGGGGTGCTATCCCTAATACCAAATCACATTTCCGATAGGCACGCCCCTTGAGACGCCTCTCACGTGATGCAGTTTTGAGCGGCAAATCCCATCCTGGTGCTCCTCTGGACTCTTCATTAAAGTTGACCTTGCTTCCCAGGCTTCTCTCCGTCCAAGCGGTACCCCCTAAAATTCCTGAAGACTCCTACAGGCCTGTGCCTGGCACTTCTGAACAAGGGCCTATTCATTATTTCTGATTTAAGTTCCCCTTGCACCTGTAAACAGACACCCTCTCGGTAGGCCCCAGATTCCAGTCTCTATCATATCTCGGACCATAAAACATGTATAAGAATCCTCAGTTAGTGCCTAGCACATCTTTCCCCTAACGAGCACATTTTAGATCAAAGAGAATGACTTGGTCTTTTCAGGCCTAATTGATTTACATAAAGCAGGTCTCTGCCCTCTAAAACATTTCCTTTCTTTGGTTTAAACAGTATTT
Organism: Lissotriton helveticus; assembly: GCF_964261635.1. NCBI lineage: Eukaryota > Metazoa > Chordata > Amphibia > Caudata > Salamandridae > Lissotriton > Lissotriton helveticus. The sequence continues at coordinate 895,382,028 of NC_136059.1, forward strand.
TAACTAACACATATTACTATTTTATAATGCAACACATCTATGTAAAACATATACTTCAATACTATGCCTAATAATACATTTGCACTTAAATGACATTAGAATCCACGTCACTAAAAGTGTAGCAGCATCTTTCGTTTCCTGTGAAATGCCATGTGGCCTACACATTTCCATGGTTTGCCGAATTACATTTCGTTTTCACGTATTCATCTAACGTGTGACTCCAACATCATTTTAACATTTCTACAACCTCTACATTAGTTTTCCACACTTATATATGCATCTATTCTAATTAAAACAAACACTCATATATTTTCTCTATATAAATTAACACTCTTGTATATTCCACCCTAAGCTAATACTACGTGCTTGTAAATATGGTGTACTTATACATTTTTCAGATTTGTGCTCTCTCACACTCATCCATCCAGCCATTTACCCTTTCACCAATCCAGCCATCCTTTCACTTACTAATCCTTCCACCCATCCACTCTTTTAGTCATCCATCCATCCTCCCTTTCTCTCTCCATCGAACTTTTCACTTATCCAACCTTCCTTCCATCCATTCATCCACCCACCCATCCATCCATCTACTCATCCACTCATGAATCATCCATTGACCCTATCACTCATCCATCTATCATTTCACTCCTTCACACATCTATTCATCCTTTTATCCATCTACCCTCCCTTTCACTCACTCCTCCATCCTTACATCCACTATTTCACTCATACGTCCATTCATTCACCCTTGCACTTATCAATCCATCAATCCATCCATCATTTCACTCATCCACCCACCCACCCATCATCCACCCACCCAACCATCCACCCACCCACCATCCACCCACCCATCCATTCTTTCACCCACCCACCCACCTACTCCACTCATCCATCCTTTCACCCACCCATCATTCACCCACCCACTCATCCATCCATCCATCCTTTCACCCACCCACTCATCATCCATCCACTCACTCCTCATCCATCCATCCTTTCACCCACCCACTCTCCATCCATCCTTTCACCCACCCACTCATCATCCATCCATCCTTCCCCTCATCATCCATCCATCCTTCCCCTCATCATCCATCCTTCCACCCACCCACTCATCATCCATCCATCCATCCTTCCCCTCATCATCCATCCATCCATTCATCCTTTCACCCACCCCCTAATCATCCATCCCCTCACCATCCATCCATCCTTCCCCTCATCATCCATCCATCCTTTAACCCACCCCCTCATCATCCATCCATCCCTTCATCATCCATCCATCCTTCCCCTCATCATCCATCCATCCATCCTTCCACCCACCCACTCATCATCCATCCATCCTTTCACCCACCCCCTCATCATCCATCCCCTCACCATCCATCCATCCTTCCCCTCCTCATCCATCCATCCTTTCACCCACCCCCTCATCATCCATCCATCCTTCCCCTCATCATCCATTCATCCTTTCACCCACCCCCTCATCATCCATCCCCTCACCATCCATCCTTCCCCTCATCATCCATTCATCCTTTCACCCACCCCCTCATCATCCATCCCCTCACCATCCATCCTTCCTCTCATCATCCATTCATCCTTTCACCCACCCCCTCATCATCCTTCCCCTCATCGTCCATCCATCCTTTCACCCACCCCCTCATCATCCATCCATCCTTCCCCTCATCATCCATCCATCCTTTCACCCACCCCCTCATCATCCATCCATCCTTTCACCCACCCCTCCATCCATCCTTCCCCTAATTATCCATCCATCCATCCTCCCCCTCATGATCCATCCATCCATCCATCCTTCCCCTTATCATCCATCCATCCATCCTTTCACCCATCCATCCATTCATCCTTCCCCTCCATCCCCTCATCATCCATCCATCCCCTCATCATCCATCTTTCCCCTCATCATCCATCCTTCCCCTCATCCATCCATCCATCCTTTCTTCCCCTCATCCATCCATCCTTCCCCTCATCCATCCATCCTTCCCCTCATCCATCCTTCCTTTCATCCATCCATCCCCTCATCCATCCACCCATCCCCTCATCCATCCATCCATCCCCTCATCCATCCTTCCTTTCATCCATCATCCATCCTTCCCCTCATCCATCCATCCTTCCCCTCATCCATCCTTCCTTTCATCCATCATCCATCCTTCCCCTCATCCATCCATCCTTCCCATCCATTTATCCTTCCCCTCATCCACCTATCCTTCCCCTCCATCCATCCATCCTTCCCCTCATCCATCCATCCTTCCCCTCATCCATCCATCCTTCCCCTCATCCATCTTTCCCCTCATCCGTCATCCAGCTACACTTCCACCCATACATCCAGCTATTTACATTTTCTCTCATCCATCCTTCCCCTCACTCATCAATCCATCCATCCTCTCTCATTATCCATTTATTCACTCTTTCATTCATCCATTTACCCTTTTACTAATTCATCCAGCCATCCAGCCATCCCTTCACGTACTTACTCGCCCACCTTTCCATATTAATTTTGAGCTGAGCCCTTTTCAGAAGAGGCCCATCAAGAACTTCACCCTCCCTGCAGGAGCCATTCCAGGACTGGGACAGAAGCCACCCAGGGCAGAGACAGGAGCCATCACAGGCGGGGGGGGGGGGGGCATTGAGCACCTCTTAACAGCTCATCAAGGGCTGGAGGTGTGAGGGTTGCCATCCCGCTGTGTCTCTCCAATGCTGATGGGTATCTGAGCTCTGTAAACAGCATCCGAGTCAAGAAGGGAGGTGGGGGGCAAGCTGTGCCGGCTTTAGGGTGAGGCGACCGGTGCCCGGCTAAAATGACGGACAAATGGCGTCCGTTAAAGAATCCTTCACGGACAACGGACAGACGGCCAAAATTACGGACTGTCCGTGAAATTTAAGGACGGTTGGTCACCCTAATTGGTACCATTCGTAACCGGAAATCCCAGATTGAAACAGAAAAGTTAGAGTGATTGTATTTCCTTTTATATATGCTCCACAGTGCTGGAAATGAAGGTTATAACACATATGGTAAGTCAGCTCCTCCTTAAGGAGTTGCCTCTCAAAAGCTCTAAGAATTTGTCTTTCAGGAAGGCACTGAATATGTTGAGATGTCTATGTTTTAATTCATTCTCATCAGGGTGCAATACCCCTACTTCCTTTAGATAATTACATTATTAGAATCTATGCATAAAGACTTGTCAAGATAAGGCATATTCGCATTTAGCACAGAGGGGTTTAAGAATGTCCACCCATGGGATTCCATGGAACCCACCTAATGAGTGGTGCTGTGGTCATCTCCATAGATAAACAACATTTTGTGCTTCACAAAAGCACTAAGACATTTCTATTTCTGCCTTAGAAATTGGTTGAGCTGGACTGGTATAGTGGAGGGAGTTGAAAGAAGCCAAAAGAAGGATTTAGAATCCCCTGCATAACCAGGGATTCCCAGACCTGGATAGAGATGAGGGCAACTTCTGATTATGGGCCGAATCCCCTAACTGCAATATATCGGTGGATTTTGTTTGTTGTGACTGGATTGAAAGCAACTGCCTTTATTGATCACCATGCGGGGTGCACGGTCCACAGAGAATAGAATGCCTCCTTACAATTGCATAAAGTTTTTCTGTGGCAGCTGGTATCAGGTGGTTGATTGTTGGGGCTCTTAAGAGCTTTAGGGCTAGATGTAGGTAATTCTATTTTACCACTTCTTAAATACCGAATTTTACCGATTCGGTATTTAAGAAGTGGTAAAATAGAGGGGGGGGGGTGTAGGTATTTCGGAATCGGTAAATACCGAATCGTTAAGATTCGGTATTTACCGATTCTGTAAATACCGAATCGGTAATGCCCATTGATTCCTATGGGCATTGAAGCCCATAGGAATCAATGGGCAATACCGAATCGGTATTTACCGATTCGGTAAATACCGATTCCAGCAAGGGTGCAGGGGGTGTCACTTTGACACCCTCTAGCACCCCAAATACAGGCATGTGCGGCATGTGGCACACAGACATGCCCTAAGGGCATGTCTGTCTGTCACATGGCATAGGTGTGCATGCACAGATGTGCATGCACACCTGAATTCGGTATTTTACCACACAATAGGATTGTGTGGTAAAATACCGAATTCTGAAGGCCTGTAGCACTGTAAACATGGCTACCTACATCTTGGATTTACCGAATCGGTAAAATTACCGATTCGGTATTTTACAGATTCGGTAAATTTACCGATTCGGTAAATTTACCGAATCTGTAAAATTATGCCCCTACATCCCAAAAACCCATTTACCGGTCGGTAACGGCCGAAATCGGCCATTACCGGCCGGTAAATGGCCACCTACATCTGGCCCTTAGAGTGCTAACCTAAAGAACCTATTGCATTCTAAAAAGTGTTCCAAGCTAGGACGCTGCAACAATTAGCAATTAATAACTGATACTTCCTTATTAAAGGATAACATATTCCCCAGAGATCCTGAAGTAAACATGTTGTTGCCAACACAGAAGGTTTTTTAAATACCAGGTCGTCCAAAAATGAGCTATAAGGTAGAGGTTGCAAACATGCAAGAACAGCTGGACTAGACGGCAAGTCATGAATTTCATCCTCTGTCTTCTACTACCAATAATGAAAGAAATGATTGAGAAGTGGTGGTGGACATGTTATGTTATTTGTATCAGAATAGTGCACAATCTGCCATTGGTTTGGCATTGCTGAGCTTTCAGTTGTCTCAATGTCACTTTCCAAATGATTTAGAATTCTCTGTCATAGGGCAAAGTATGGCTCTGCCGCTTGAAAAACTGTCCAGTTGTAAATTTCTTCCTCAAATTGTTTGGTGTGCGTTTTGCCAGCCAAGACGTTTCGTTCCCTTATGGCGTGCAGGACTAGGGCTTTCTCATGGCTTGGAGCTCCTTTAATAGACATATATTGCTTTATCGCCCTGGAACAGAATGCATTATGACTAATAGTTGTTTGCGGACCAATTGTTTGCTGGATACTGACCCAAAACAATCAAACAAGAGCCATACAGCCGTACAAAGGCCCACAATTGACAAAGCTTAGGCCTGCATGCCATAAGTGAGCGAAACATGTTTGCTGGCAGAAAGTATTCCATGAACTTTTGCAGAAGACATTTACGACAACAAGGAACCTGAAAACTAAGAACGCAGTGTGCCTCATGTAAACACCTGAACTGATTAAAAGCATATATTTGCAAAGTAGAAATATAGTGTATTTATTTTGAGACTTTGTTCGAACAAACCCTCTATTCTACTTTGATCCAGAGTTATTAATACTTGGCTACTCTCTAACATTGTATTGAACATTTGATAAAGTATTGGCCTTTTCAAAAGTTGTGTGTGTGTGTGTATATATATATATATATATATATATATCAGTTGCACTCCTACCAATCAGCTTACAGATTCCAAAAGCAGGCACCAGCACCTTGGGATTTGAGGTCAATTATTTTAATTTCTTCACGACAAAAACAAGAGACGACGCGTTTCGATGGTAACTCCCACCTTGTTCGTATATAGAGATATATATCTTGAAGCAATGTTGAAATGAGCTGTCCATATGATGTCAGGGGTGGATACCCAAAATGTGGTGAAAAGTTTACGACAATCCCTCTTGCCCAACCGGTTAACATAAAAGGATTCACGAGGTCAACTGCTGGTTAACTGTGGAAGCACAACAAGTTTCAGGTTACCCGCACACGGATACTTAACCTGATCAGCAATCCTGTAAAAAAAAGGAGCTTGGCTTTAAAGTGAGCAATAAAGTTTGGAGAGTGCAGCGTAAATTGATCCTCCAGCCCATTCAAGCCCCCCTCGTATGTCGAGGCTGTTAGAGTGCACTTTTGGGACTGTTGGACAGTCCGCATGCAGCACTGGGCATGGAAAATCACACATTCCTGTCATTGCGTCCAAGCCTGGTCAGTTCTTCTGTATCTCTTCATTATTTAGGCTCCTGTTACCCATCACAGGCTTTGTGGTATTGCTCTTGGCGCGTAATCGCTCTAATGAAACACGTTTCATATTGCGCTGTGGCAGAAACAAGCTTTTCTTCCTGATTGCTCCAATAACCGCACCTGTAATCACTCAGTGTCAGACTGCGAAAGGGAATTACAGTGGAAAAGCTCGAAAGTGAACTATGACCTCTGGGCGCCATGATTGCAGAGCTCAGCAGTTGTGTACACTCTGCCTGACATTTCCGAAGTAATGAAAGATGATTTGCAGAAATGCAAGGAGGCAGCGGAAGTGATATCATAGATCCTTTTACCCCAGATGACATCACTGGATTGGCTACGTCTCTCACTGTCAGCCCCTCAGCCGCCTCCTAGTTATTGTTGAGTTGTAAAAGGAAGGCCAAAGAGTGTTCACCACAGACTCCTGAGACCAGGGGTAGCAAGCGAAGAACCAGAGGCATCAAAGAGCAAGCCCGGATGGCATCTGCTACCCCAGGCAGGTGGCCCCCTATAAAGTGTAGATACTTTGAGGAAGAATGCATTGATAGCACCCTTTTAGACATGCTCTTTACCATACATAGTTGTGTTTGGCTTTTAGCTGGGTAGGTTTTGAGGCGAGAACATGTTTCCTGGTGGCAGGATGTAATTGTAAATGTATTTATATAGCACTTACAACCCCAGAGGAGGCTATGAAGTGGTTTTTCAGTGAGTAGCAGAGCTACTCCGGACCCCGAGACTAGTAGTTACTAGGTTAGTAAAAAAAATGATTGTGCATTAGTTGTGTTAGGTCAGTGCTCTTGATTTCTAGTGTGTTTAGCAGAGTTTGCAGTAGATGTATGGAAATTCGACCATCAAATATTATTGACAGGACTGCTACACTTGGCATTGAATTGTGGGCAAAACGTTCTTTCACTTTGCTACAGGGGTGTTTGATAGACTGGGCAAATAAAAAGCTAAACATAGATGAAACCTGAAAACTGTCATTACTCTGTGATTCCACTCCTGCAAACACGGGTAGGCCTTAGGCCCAAAGCACAGTAAAGATGATAGCTCTGCATAGAGGGTGGAGGGTGCGGACAGAGAAGAGATCTTTGCGTTTACAGTGTGGAAATGCTCATATGCTGTTCCAATATTCAGAAGAGAGTTTGCGTATGGAACACAAATACTGTGGAGTGTTTTCTTTAGCACCAGGATCCTTCTTTGGAAGCAGCTGTTCACGCTTTGGACGTATGACTCCGTTCAGGAGTCAAAAAGTAGAGAATTTACTGTAGAAGAAAGTTTCTTTATTCTTTCTCGTGATTTTCTGGTCTTGTTCACAGTGGAGGACAGCCAATATTTGTTACTCCCCATCTGGCTATTATTGCCTGGGGCTTTTTCAAGACTGCAAGTGGTTGCGAATATAGGTATTTTTATGTTGAAACTTGAATTGCAAACGTTTTGACATTTCAAGCATTGCCAGCCTTCATTGAACTGGAGAACACTTTTACTATAAAATAAAAATGTATGTTTAGTATGGGCATAGAGCTTGTTTGTCTTGCTAGTGTATGCCCCATGTAATAACTGCTCTAAAAACATGTAATAACTGCTCTGCATCTCTGACAGTATTTCCCACGACATGATTTCCTTTACAACTTGTAGACAGACGCATTGCAGAACTTTTCATACTGCCAATGCCTGCTACTTTTCTTCACCAATGACACTCCTCCATGTAAAACCCGCCACGTGCAGCATGTATCGGGGCTCTTGGACTGTATTGCTGTTTCAGGTGTGTTGTTGTATCTATGCATGTCGTTGGGCATTCTTTCCCCCATTACAATGGCAGAGCCGGCCTCCTTTCATCTATCCATGCTGGGACGTCTTACATGATGGACAGGAGAAGATTAAAACATTAAGTCCCTGGACAGGGTGGGAGTAAGTGGTTTGGGGCTGTCTTGTTTCAGCCCAGGCAGCTGTCTCTCATCCGCATCAGGATGAAGACATATGGATCGGCGGGCGCAGAAGTGGGCTATGTGATCTTTAACTCTTGAACAGGCTTTGCTGAAATCGAATCTTTTTTTGATCCCAATGGGCTACATTCTTAATTAAAATACATTCTCTTCGAATGAAAGGACTGTATGTTATCGATTCCATCCCTTGCAATCGGAAGTATTAACATTTTATGAGAAAAGCAAAAATGGTCAATAGCCTCTAAATTAAATAAAATTACAATGAAATAAAATTCAAAGCCCCTCCTTGGGCGCATATAAAATTACCGCCTGCTTCATGAGAAAAGTACAACGCATACAACATCCTGTGTTTGCAACGCATTCATCATTAAATGCATGGTTATTCACACGAAAATGTTATGTTGGCTAGATGTGCGAAGCACCAATGTACATGCCCCTGTATGTGCACGTGCGCATTCGCACACACTCACACTGCCCCTTTCTCTCTTCTTAATCTTAATATCCGTATCCTCGTATTTCTTTACCTCTACATTCTTTGATAATGTATGTTCTGTGTCGACATTAGGTGTCCTCTCCCTGCAGCCCTGGCTTTTCTAACTACGCTTGGGATTCTGGGGATTGTAGTTTGGTATTTCTTATTATACGGGCCTACAAGTCCAAGCATGAGAACTACTATTATTTTCATCTACAGAATTGTCTTACTGTGGCGCCAATAGTGAAATGCAAATTGAAAACGATGACGTCAATTAATAAAATAATAATGTTACATCACGTTGGATTTTCTTGTCTTAAAATCGAGTCAGTCGAACTTCTTGGTAGCGCTACTCGGTCATTACCGACAGAAATGGATATTTATGTGCTCAGAGATCACCGCCACCAGCAGAACAGCAGAAAGACGTGTCGCTTACAAGCAGCATTTCCGTGTAGACACATTCGTGGGGTTGTTTCTGTCCGTCGCTGAGTGAGCTCCGGGCCTTAATTGGCCTTCGCTGCCCGGTGGAGAGAGACGGCCCTGTTCAGTCGCTGTGTACATTGGAAGAGTGTTTATTTGGACAAGGTGAAGACGGAATGAGCTATCAGCGGAGGGCAACAATGGCCCTCTTGCAGCACTCCGCCACGTCTGATGTTTTATCAGTGGTTTCCACGCCGGGCTCCAGTAATTCTCCTGCTAGGGGCGGCTTATCAGCGAGGAACCGAGAGGAGTGAGGAATCAGCCGGCGGGCGCGAGGACCGCTGACCCGGGGGCGCGAGGACCGCTGATCCGGGAGCGCGCACTGAGCGGGCCTCGAAGCGAGGAGGCTTCTATATGAAGGGCCCGCCACAAATGGATACAACAAACACAGTGCTGTAGTGTCCGCAGTCAGAATGGCAATGTTCAGAAAATTATATTGTATAGTGCAGGCAATTAAAGACTTTTGCATTGAAACGTGTCTGGTGAACTTTAGGGGCACAAGGAGAACAGAACATTCCACCCTCCTCCTCAAAAGCACTGCTCATCTTTGTAAATGAAACTGCATGTTGTTGCTAACGCAGTTAATTCTTATCTAACGACTGGTCCCGCGAGGCTCAAAAGTATGCACATAATTGGCATAATTATTGCTTGCTACGGCTGCCTCGCGGCCATATTGTTTCCAGTCCTAGGCTTTCACTTACCTCAATAATGCAGCTTAGTTTACTTGAACCCATTATAATAATAACACCCGAAGACAGAGGTTCGTAAAGACAAAGTTCACCACTGAAACCAGGGTGTGCATCCCACCCCCCAAACCAAACCAATATGGCAAAGCCACAATCTTTTTTAAACATCTTAATTAATTCAATATTAATGCAGTTCAAACGTTCTTCTGTTCAGCTACACGCCTCTGATGTGTATATGTATTGTGTTTTCCTTATGATAAATATATATATAACCCATAAATCAAAAATTGTGAATTCATACTACAAGTAATTGATTACAAGTGTACTCGATTTGAGTACCTGGTATTTCTATGTTATTTCCTACCGTTTAATGCAAGGATCCTCTTGCCTTTGGTTGAGCAGTTTTTCCTTATTTTCTCTCTCTACCAGGACCACTTACCTACCTCCTGTTGCCCGCTTCTTACCATCTACATTTGCTGAGACTTTTGATACAGATGAGAAGTATAGAGGTGCTGGGGTACTAAAGAAATGTTCCTGCACAATCACATTTGGGTCGAGGGAGGGAGTCAGCCAATGAGGCCTTGGTAAAAGTTTAGGACTTGTGAGCATGTCACACGCTACAGTTGTATACCCGTCACTGCAGTCCTTGAACATTAAACTGATATTGGTAACATTCGGTGCATTTTGATCGCAGCTTTATCCTCCATTCCATTTTTAATAAAACTTTAGATGAAAAAGGAGACACACTAGAGAGCAAACTCAGCAGGCAGATAGGGCCAAGATAAATAGTCCACAGCTGCAGGTCACACGCTGTAATCTTTGAACTGGACACATGGATGTTGATCAGAACTTCTTGGAGCGCAAAACGTTAACTTAACATGTTTTGGCTCAGAACTGAAGTTATTTTCGTCCTCTCTTCTATGCAGGAATGTACCAAATTTACAGACACTGTAAAATCTAGAGGTTGAGTGTGTGATTGTGTTATAGGTCTAGAATTTTGATCCAAAAAACGTTATAAACATTTTGATCAAAAAAGCCCTTGAAAATATACCTATATATATTGTATAGCTGTGCTTACTCTAGTTTTCTGTGCACTGATTCCCTTTCAAGGAGGCCTTGCACACTTGAATCTCATTTACTGACTATGTATTACACATTACATACAATACGGGAACAAATTACATTATCTTCCTTCCTAGCTAGCCTTTATGGGTGGAGTCCACTCATAGAAAAGGCTTCTCATATTCAGAAGTAATTACACTATGCATCAGCGTTAGAAGTTTTTGCAGAGAAGCCAAGGATTTTATGAGGCTGGAGTCTGAAGTCCTGCCTCCCCCACTGAGGGGCGGGAGAGTTTAGGGAATCTGTTGGGCTGTGCACGAAACCTGCCACTGCTGCTGAGGACTTAATTTTACAGTGCTCTCATTATGACGGCCTTCTTTTCTGACCCTAAATTCACCCAGGCTACTCCCTACGATCCAAACCAAAGGGCGAGCAATTGACAACACAGTGCTTGCCAGCACATTGAGAGGGAGATTGTTTTTACACCTATAACTTTTATATGTGTAGGCGTAATTTCGTTGATAGATCTAAACAATCTACACATAATGCAGTTTGCTCATACCGCGGCATCTGCTCCAGACATGCAGGGTGCCCTGGCAGCGGGGTGCCACCCCGGATAAGGAGGGTCGCGGTGGGTGAGTCATAGCAGGGCTCTTCACGCCAGAGTTGATAAGCAGCAGCCTGGCATGCGTCGGGTCCTCGTTTGGAAACAATGCGAGAGTCCATTCGGTAAGCCATTTGAGGGGCCTGGTGGGACGTTTAACCTTTGAGCTGCCTGATGTCCGAGGAGGCAAGCCATGTGGCCTTGCTGTTATCACGGCTGATGTCTGCCGCCAGTGCCGATGGTAATCCGGGGCTATCTGGAGCAGAGTCCCCCCCGACGCCCCAGAGCGCCTCGTCCGTCGGGAGGTTTCAGATGCTTCGCGGGTGGGTGGAAGGACGGTACGCCTCTTTGTGGAAATCCTCATTCTTCGACACGTCAACAACAGCAGTGGACAAGCTCAGTTGTAATATCGTACTACTAATAATAACACAATCAATTATAAAGTAATATTAGGCAGCAAGATGGCACAGCAAGTTGAGTGCTGTCACTGTGACTTGCACATCAAGCGGTCGAATGTCAAGGCCAACTCATACTTTCATCCTGCACGGTCGATACATTGAGTTCCATTTCACTGATGATAATAATACACTTATTTAAATCCTCTAGCAACTGCGAAAAACCTGTGGATAAAACGGTGCATAAAATGATCCTTATTACTGAACTTGTGTTTAGCTCTACTTAGCTCTTCTAGTCACGCTGGGTCCTGGGGCTGATTTGACGCTTTAGGGGTATCCTAGAAACAGTGATTAGGGGCCTATTGGCAATAGGTGTCATTGCCCTGGATGACGCAACCACTTCCTATTGGAAGTGGTTGCGTCATCCAGGGTGTGGATCTTATGGAGATGAGAAACATGCATTGTGGGCTCTATTCTATGGCAGATGCTGAAGCTCCCGCTTTTGCTTACATTATTTCAGATTGCACCACCCACATATGATTTGGCACTTTATCTCTTGGAAGCGAAATCAAGCGGCGAGTTTTTTTAAGCCAAGTGCTCAAATTCTGACTCAAGAGAATCACTTGTGGCACTGGCAGATCTGTGGAATGCATGTCATGATCTGACCCAGCGACCCAGAGCTCCAGGCTTTCAGGGACATTTACCTACGTGGAACAACCCCATATTTTGCTGGTTCTATGAAATGGCTACATGGTCACGCTGGTTAAATTCGGACCTTCAATTGCTTCACCAACTCCACAGCCAAGGGGTCCTTAAATCATGTAAGAATGTTAGAAGTGGATCTGGGTTACCACATCAGGAATTTGTAAAAATATTTATAGATCAGTGATTTATTTACTAAAAGCCTTAGTACAAACCAGATAGAGTCACCTGCCATCTGCCTGACCACACACAACTCTCCACAGTTCAGAATCTCGTAATACCACCAGACATTTTCTAGTAGTCTAGAAGACCAGATTATACTGTTGGCCCAAATGCCGAAATCGGCTAAGTGCATAAATTTACCCAGATCTTTTTTTCTCAGTCATGTAATAAGATTTCCCTAATATCTAATGTTTTCCAAACATACACTTCATCAATTCAATGTATACATGTTACCCCTGCCAAAATTCCTAAGTGATACCGCACCATGGTCACATCGGATTTATTTCCCGGATGCCAGAGCTATGCTGCTAATCTGGTGTATGTTTAGCACATGTTCAGTTTTAAACAAATACTGGGAAATAGCCCTGAAAGAGTATAGTAGCCTTTCTTGGTTTTGCTATTAAATCCGACCCCACGCTGGCTGTGATGAGGTCACCAAGAATCAGCAGAATGATTCTCATATTTGATGACACTATTGGCACAGTCAATGGCGTCACACATCAATGGTGGTGTACTCACCCTGGCATAAACATCTAGACCCACCAAGTACTAGCATCCTATTATTGTGAAGAAAGACAATATCATAATAGCTAATAACAATGCTTTAAACTCTTATGGTGGAAATGTAATAAGGAATACTTTCTAAAACGTTTCTATCCAACGGGGAGAGAATTGTTTTCAATGATAGCACTCACTTTTTTTCTTCTTTACCATGTTTTATTTTGCAATGATGTTTTGCAATGCAAGACAAATAAACACGGCTCACGTACAATGAATAACCCCTTTCCTTTTCTTTTTTTTCGATCTGCACCTATCTTGTGGTAATCCAACAATTATATTCTACCTGGAATAGATTATGACTTGAATACTGCAACTTTTTCTTCAACTGTTCTATAAAACAATCTGACCTGAAATATTAAAATGTTTTAAGCTAGAACACCTCTCAAGGTTGTCCCATCACACACTGCCTACAGTGTTGCCTCTGGAGGAAAGAACGCATTGTTCGTAATTTTCGTAATTTGTGGAGGTGGTGGATTACCTTGGGTCAGAGCATGGGCTTCAGGGCCCTGCGCTTCGCTGCTCTAATGTCATGGCCGTGAAAAAAAAAGAACATTGTTTTTTCCCCTTGCTTTGACGTCAGATCAGTAAATTACCTGGTTTGAAAACACGTGCTCTAGATATCGGTCTCCTATGGAAGTCATACATAGCCAAGATAGTACCCAGAAAATTAAAATATCCCCCACTTTGAGCCCAAGCTCTGATGACACCAAGCAAGTAAGTCATGTACACCCAAACCTACCTAGAAGAACTCCCTTGTCCCTTCCATCCAAGAATCAGTCTGTTCTTCCTTTTACCCTTCTATCCACCTGCTGATATTCACCATTTCACCTTTTGCATTCTCTCATCCATTCATCCTTTCATCCATCATTCAGTCTTTCACCATTCCACCATCCATTGGTCATTCCATCCATCCATACAAACATCCATCATCAATGCCTGCATTCATTTGTACATCCATCCACCCCCATCATTTGACTAAGCCATCCACCAATAAATCCTTTCGTCTGTCAATTGAGCATTTTGCCCATCAATTCATTCATCCATCTTCTTCGATTTTCATGTACTTTGCCATCCATCATCTCAAATTTCAATGCACTATGCATCCACCCATCCTCTCAAATGACCATTCACTTTGCCCTCCCTCCCTCCCTCCCTCCATCCATCCATCCATCTATCCATTCACCCTCTCAGATCCCCATTTGCTCTGCCATCCTTTAATCAACCCACCCACCCATCCTCATATTTCCCATTTACTCTGCCATCCTTTCATTCACGTATCCATCCATCCTCTCAGATTTCGATTTATTTTGCCATCTTTTACCCACCATCCATCCTCACAAATTCCCATTTACTCTGCCATCCTTTCATCCACCCATCTAGCTATCATCTCCCCCACTCATCCACCCAGCATTTTATCCACTCCCCTACCCATCTCTCACCCCCTCATCAATCAATCCTTTTGCCCATCCATACTTTCACCAACCCATCCCTCCTTTCACACACCCCTCCGTCCATCCTTTTGCCCACTCTTTCTTTCAGCCACACATCCATTCTTTTACCCACCCATTCCTCTATCCACCATTCATCCATCTTTTCATCCACTTATACTTCCATACTTTCATCCACTCATCCTTTCACCCACACATCCACCAATCGTTTCATCCTTCCATCCTTTCACCCACGCATCCATCCATTCCTTCAGCCACACACCCACCCATCCTTTCACCCACTCATCCTTTCACCCAATCATCCTTCCATCCATCCTTGTACTCATGCTGCCACTCGCCCATTCTTCCTTCCTGTTTCTTTATTTCTTATTTTTAGCTACAATTATACATTTTTACCTGTCAAGTTGCAGACAAGAGGTCCATAAAGAAGCCCACCCCTGCTGTCGCTCGTAAAGCGAGGGGTTCAAGACGCAAGACGCCCCTGTACATAGCTTTACTATTCTACATTAAGACCTAAAAATATGGGGGGGGGGGAAAGCTTCTTAAAACGTCTCTTGTGGGTTGGTGGGTATGCTAGGCACATGCTTCATTGATGCATGAGTGACAGAACTGATATGAGTCTGTCTTCCAATTCTTAACAATTTCTTTCTCTTCATCAGGTCTTTTGGTTACACCCATGCCTGCACCCTCTGCCCATGGCATGGGGTCTTGCGACATCTCTTGTAAAGCAGCTCAAGCAGTCTTACACATTTCTTTCCATTTTGTTGTATTGTATTGTAGAAGCTATATCTTGCTTCATACTCCTGAAGAAGCTACAACGCTCTCTTATTCCCATTGCATTTCGGGATGCCCTCTTCCCAATAGATCTTTGTAAGGGTGCTGGGTCTGCTGATGTGGGAGGTGTTCAATGAGGTGGATGAGGTTTGGAGATGTGATTGAAACATGGTGTGACGGCAGCAGTGCTTCATAAGCCTAAGGTCTTGCATATCTTAGCAGGTTGATATCTTAGCAGGACCTTACTTTAGAAGGACCTTCCTTCAGTGCCTTGTGCAGCTGTGCCATGCACCCTCAAAACATAGATTTTACTTCTAGAATCACGACTGACTTACTGCGTAAATTTTTTAACCAACTCTTTGTATTCTGGGGTCGAGATCCTTAGTTTTAGCTGAGGCCTCTGAGTCTATTGTCCGATACTTCTGAAAGTCTGTAAATACAGCTGTATGGAGACTGAGATTTGGGGCTAGGCTCCGCCACGCCTCCTCTAATGCCAGACTGCCCATTTTTGGTTTAATTACTCCAAATGTTGACGTTAGGATTGATTAAAAAAAACTGCAGCTTAAATATTTGCCATTGTGTGCAGTTCTACAGACACTAGGTCTAAATCCTAAAGATAAACAAAGTCATGCACGCTCTGTTCATTGGACGCTTCCGAAGAAGAATTTGGAATGGTGACATGAACTTTCTGCCTCTTCCTACCCAGTGTATTTTTAAATGGAGCACTGTATATCAAACCGTTAACAGGGGAAGGCAATTAATTGTTTAACGAGGCAAAGTTCAAACGTAACTATCTCTAATTGGAAAGATGTTGACTCTTACAGGTTCAGAAAAGGTTCACTCCTAAGTCCTGTATATGTATCTTTCATTCTACACATGGCAGGCATCCGTGTCACCCTTCTGGCCTCACCTGGCACCCTCCAACTTGTAATATATCTAGTGTTTGTTTTCCTTATTTGAACATATACTGCCATTAGGCTTTTAAAGACACCAGCATTAGACTCCTCCTGTACACAGGCTTGGCCCTTTGAAGATCTGAAAGAGGTTCACTTATTACATACGCACACCTACCAACAAAACCACCCACCCACCTCCCTCTACAAATTCAGAAAGAACATGCTGTAACTTTCACTGAATCTGTGTCTTAGTTGTTCTTCTTGACTTCTGTCTTTACATGCCAGGTTAGCTGATATATTGGTGAATATGTGTGTGCTCATTAAGAGCAATTCGGACAGCACTAGGTTTCCCCAGCAACTGGGCTCTTCAAAAGTTAGTTTGACTTAGGTTTGCCCAGTCAGCACAGCTTACTGGCCTTTGAGCCATTTATTGTACGAAGAGTATAATAATGTAATTTATGCACCAACACAGGTTTAAGTTTAAATGACTTCTTTAATTGCCGGAGCGCCGGGTACAAATGACCGTTCTCGTAGCGGTCGGCGCCTCTGCAAGATGGCCGCCTTCCGCTTCCTCCTACACCCCTTCCTGTTCCGGCGGCGGAACAACTAGACCGTCACCACATATCTTCCCCCCTTTAAACAATGCAAAGGATATAACATTAGTGTCCTTACTTCCAGTTCATGTCAAAATCCTTGAACTTCTCAGGTACCTTTACAGTCCTTCCCGCTCTGGTTCTCGCCGCTTCATTACCACCTTCTCCCAGTTCCTTTCTGTTCAGACTGCCTTCCGCACTTTCTCTCTCTCTTTCAGTCACTCCCTCGTTGCTCTCTTCCTTGCACCAGCTCCTCGTTCCCTCGTTCCTGCCACCTTCACCTTCGCCGTCTTCCACTTGCTGCATTCCTTCTTCAACCTTCCCATTGCGCTTTCCGCTACATGCTTCTTCACCCTCATCTTCTACGTACTCTGCGCCTTCTTCCGATTCATTTTCCCACTGGATGATCTTACTGCATTTCGCCATTCTGTCCTGTGACCACACTTTCCCATCACTGAGTAGGGCCGAACGTGCGTAGGGCTCCAGTACTTGCAAAGGCGGTGAGAACTTGCTCTTTCCCTTTTTCTTGAGGACCGCTAACTTCACCCTCACCCATTCACCCTTCTCCAGTTCTGCACCTTGCACATTTCGTTTCTTGTTGAAGTGCGTCGTGTATATTTCTTGAGCTTTCTCCAGATTTCTTCTGACCACTGCAGGTGACCATCTGCTCTGCACCACTAGTTTTCGCCACGCCAGGTTGTCTCTGGTGAAGGCCTCTCTTCCCCTCAGGACTTTAAATGGGCTGTATCCCGTGCTTCCTGGGGTGATCCGATAGGCCCAGATCATTTTCTCTAGTTCTTTCTCCCAGTCCAATCCATCGTTTATTGCTGCTTGAATGGTGCCCATGATTACTCGATTGAAACGCTCCACTTGACCGTTTCCGGCAGGGTGGTAGATGGGCGTGTGTTTGACTTCTATCCCATTCCTGGTTGTGAAGGCACTCCACTTGGCGGAGGTGAATTGTGGCCCATTATCGCATGTGACAACTTTTGGAATACCTTCCCTGACGAACGTGGAGCGTAAGAAGTTCACCACTGCTTCCGTGTCGACGTTCTCCGTTATTTCTACCTCCGGCCACTTGGAAAATCTATCGATGAGGACTATGGCGTACTTCTGTGTTCCTGTTTTGTTGAGGACAGGCCCCAAGATGTCCACTGACAACATTTCCCACGGACCATCCGGGACTGGGAACTTTCCCAGCGGCGGTCTTAGCATGCTCTGAGACTTGTCTGCTCTGGCACATGATTCACACTGCCGTACATATCGTTCCATCTGAGCATCGATGGCCGGCCACCAGTACGCCTGTCTTGCGAGGGCCTTGGTCTTTGTGATGCCCTGGTGTCCTTCATGTAGCAAGGCCATCAAGTGATTAAGTATGCCACGCGGTGGGACCACTTTGTCACCTCGCAAGAGGAATATCGGGTTCTCTGCCAACGACAACTCCTCTCTCACTTCCCAGTATTTCCTAAGTTCTTCTTTGAGGTGCCTCTTTTCCGGCCATCCATGGACCACGTACCCCTTTACGGCCTCCAAGTCGTCGTCCTCCTTATAGGCTTCTTCCCATTCCTGGGCACTGATTACGTTCTCTGTTTCCTGGATGGTGGCTATGACGTATCCTTCCCACCTATGTTTCTCGTGGTTGTCAGCCCCTTCCATGGCCGCTGCTCTGCTGAGAAAGTCCGCCACCTTGTTTTGTGGCCCCGGGATGTGCTCCACTTCGTACACATAGTCCAATAACCTAAGTGTCATCTTCGCGATTCTAGGGGTCGCATGGGCATGACCGCTGGAGGTGAGCACCTTGACTAAGGGCTTGTGGTCTGTTCTGACCAGGAATTTCGCACCCCACAAGTACTGCCTGAATCTTTCCGCGGCCCACACCACTGCCAGCATCTCCTTCTCGATCACGCTAAACTTCTCTTCGTTGGGCGCGAGTGACCTCGAGGCAAAGCTGACTGTAGACGTGTCTCCATCCTCAGACCGCTGCATAAGCACCGCACCCAGCCCACGGTCACTGGCATCCGTCGTTAAGATAGATGCTGCTGTTGGGTCAAATCCTTTCAGGGGAATGGCGGCTCCCATTTCCTGTTTGAGATTGTCGAATTCGGTCTGTTCCTCCTGGCTCCATATGAACTTGTTCCTTTCCTTCAGCAGCTGGCGCAAGAGATGTGTCTTCGTTGCGAAATGAGGGATGAACTTGCTGTAATATTCGGCCATTCCCAGGAACGACCGAAAGTCCTCCTTCTTGCTCGGAGTAGGAGCATTCAGAATGGCATCCATGTTGGTTTTCTTCGGTTCAATCCCTTTTTCACTCACCTCGTGACCTAGGTAGGTGACTGATTGCACTCCGAACTTGCATTTCGTCAATTCAGCCGTTAGCCCATTGTCCTGTAATGTGCGCAGCACTTTATGCAGTTTCTCGTTGTGGTCCTGCTTGGTTCATCCCATGACCAAGATGTCATCTTGGAAGAACTGTACATCTTCCACGTTCCTCAGCATCCTGTGCATCATCTTCTGAAAAACAGCCGCCGCCGAGGCCAGGCCAAACGGCATTCTCACGAACTCGTAACAGCCGAAGGGCGTGATGAAGGACGTTAGGTGGCAGCAGGATGGATGTAGTTTTACTTGGTGGTAGGCCGACGACAGATCAACCGTTGAGAACCACTTGATGTTTTTGGTCTTCGCCAGCATCTCGTTTATGCGGGGAAGAGGGAATCTGTCGATCACGATATTCTTGTTCAGTTCCCTGAGATCGACACACAACCGCACTCTGCCGTTGGGTTTCTGGGCCACTACCAGTGGCGAAAGCCATTCTGCACTCTCTATGGCTCTGATCACTCCTTCTCTTTCTAGCCTGTCCAGCTCCTTCTGCACTTCTTCTCTGCAACGGAACGGGATGTTCCTTACCTTATGCACTACTGGTTTTGCCCCTTCCTTCAGTTTGATGAGGTGTCTGTACTTGGCTAATTCACCGATTTGACCGTTGAAAACTCTAGGGTACGCTCTGTGCCACGCTTCTGCATCATCATTCTCTTCTCTGTCCAATAGTAGGATCTTCTCAATGCCTCCCGGGTTGAGTTGTATTCCCAACGCACCCTGGTCCTTCCAGCTGAGTACTGACGGGCCTTTCTCTGCAATGTATAACTTGCAACTTGCGTGGTGCCCCCTGAACTCAAACAGTAGGGGGCAGTATCCCAACATGGGGATCTTCTGTCCGGTATATGTGACCGGTCTCAAGTCCATCGGACGTAGCTCTTCCTTCATGTTGGGGGCAAATTTTTCCTCCCACACACGTCTCTGTATGATGGAGATGGGAGCACCGCTATCTGCGATCATTTCTATGGGTACCCCTCCGATGTGCCTGTCCAATCTTGGCTTGTCCGACTCAGGCCCATCCACCTCTAGTACTTGCACGTCAATGTAGAGAATTTCTTCCAAATCACTCTCTTCCTCTTGGTTGTCCACGTTCTCATGTTGCCCTTGGTCGACGTATCTGACAATGGCCCCTTTGGGCTTGCGGCGGCACACTTTCTCATAATGTCCGAACACGTTGCAGTATGAGCATCTTACTCTGAATGCCGGACATGCCTTGTCGTTGCCGAGGTGCGACGTGCTCCCACATCTGTAGCAACTCGGCCGCCCACCTTTGCTCGTTCTCTGGTCCGATTGATTGGATGGGGCTGGACGTCGTCCCTCTTGATACTTCCAGTGTTCTTTCTGCTCTTCCCTTGCGTCGTTATCTTGCACACTGTTTGCGATCCCCCTGTTTCCTTCTTGGCGGCTTGTGCACAACGTTTAGACAGTTTGACTTTTTTCACCATCGCCCAGATCTCCTTGAGGGGGGCATCCCCATTTACCCACAGTTTTTCTTGGACATGGGTGCTGGTTGTGTGCATGATGATTTGGTCTCTGATTAAGTCGTCATGCAGCGCGCCAAATTTACACGTGAGGGCTAACTTTTGAAGGGCCACCACGTACTCATCCACAGACTCACCGCTCTTCTGCTTTCTTTGGAAGAAGTTGTATCTGTCTATGGTGACACACACCACGGGCCGGTAGTGTGCGTCGAGATCTTCAATGGCGTGGCTGAACACATCTGTATCTGCGGCGTCCCTTGCCACTTTAACTATGGTATCGTATACCCTAATTCCTTCAGGGCCCAAGTTATGCAACAATATCTTCTTCTTCCTCTTACTAGAAAACGGGGCATCGCCTTCCTCCTCCAAAGCATCCAGGTAGTTCAAGAAATACCTCTTCCAGTCTTCCCAAAGTCTTTCCGGTTCTCCGCTCTTCGTTAGAAAAGGCACCAGCTGAGTGAGGGAGGTGGACTGGACCGCCATTTTCTGTATGCCTCTCTGGTTTGCAACAGCTGGGATGACCCGACCGGGTGGACTCCCTGGTGTGGTTTGCTCGGCTGCGTCCCCTTCGCTGTGCTCACCGTCGCTCTCTGCTCCGCCTTCCCTTCCAGAGGGACCTGGTAACGCCTGTAAATTGCTCCTCTTGGGTGGGTTTGAAGAGCCTAACGCCTCTTTGCTTGAACGCTGCTCCGCCAGCTTGCCGGGTACACCTTCTATCGAGCTTAGGTGACGCCCTCCAGTGAGTGGCTAGGCACCCCCTGTCTTCTCTCACTGCTGCACTGCCTGTGCTTGTTACTCTGCAGCCCCTGCACCAACCCTGGGTGTGTGCATCAATGCTGGCTCCTTGGTGTCTCCCTTTTGTCTGCCTGCTGTACAGTGATGCCCTATTTCCTCCCTTGGGCCTTCCCTTTACTGGCAGGGCTCCAATTGCTTATTTGCTGCCTTCGTGGGAATATTGCCTGAGAGCCGGCGCCGTTTCGCGCCCTTGCCTGCGCAGGTCGGGACCTCTGCCACGCTCCGGTTTCGGTTTCTCCCCCAGGTGGCGCTGTGCTCGGGGGCGTGTGGTGCACAGGGTTTCACATCCCGAGCCTCGTCGCCATTATAATAATGTAATTTATGCACCAACACGGGTTTAAGTTTAAATGACTTCTTTAATTGCCGGAGCGCCGAGTACAAATGACCGTTCTCGTAGCGGTCGGCGCCTCTGCAAGATGGCCGCCTTCCGCTTCCTCCTACACCCCTTCCTGTTCCGGCGGCGGAACAACTAGACCGTCACCACAAAGAGGAGTCAGAGAAGGCGCTGTACAGCCTTTGTCTGTCCACGCATTGGCACCCTGATTTCCAACCCACTCCTCAATACTATCTAAATGTCTCATCAAGTGGTTAGGCTATCCATAGCGCAATGAAATCAGATGGAATCCTTGCATCTAGCTCCATAGGAAGCTTAGGGTCCCAATAAGAAATATTTAACTTTTCCTCCACCATCTCAGCAGTCCATAATGTAAGTCCAAGACTTGTGAAGGGGTAAGTGTTCACCTCAGTCAAGAATTATATTAGGGATCCAGGTACAATTCTGCAAAGGCCAAGAAACTGCTCAACAAATGTCAGTACAAAAAATGCGCACTCCTACATGTGTCTAGATGAGCGGTCTTTACCTTTTTACTTCGGTGGACCCTTGCGGTATCACTGCTGGAAGCAGGGGACCCTAGACTATATCATTTCTGTGATTTAAACCTTAAAACAGCGCACCAAAAGACCTAAACAATTATACATTAAATAAATGCAGAAATTAGGCAATATGCTATTTAATTCACAAATACAAAATCTGCAACTGTAATGTTAATGGAAAGGTTGGAGCTTTTCAAAATTGGTTATATTTCTAAATGACAAAACAATATGCTAAACTCTAACATCTTTCACTTTTTTATACTAGAAAATGCTTTCTTTAGGTCTCAGCTGTAGACCGCACATTTGCTGTAAAAAAAAGTCACTTTTTTTAAATTGCATAATTAATTAAAATTATTACAAATTCGCATAATAAAATAACCAATGCAAGTTAATACCATTTCTTAAATTGATGCTTCTCAAGATCAGATACTGTTAAAAGTGATGCAGATTAAAACCAATAAAAGGAACTTCCTCGGGCACTAATCAGTCTATCTCCGGGTCTCTTTTTCTTTTCCCAGTATTCGACCCTGGAGTAACTGTTTCCCTACTGGTCTTTCATCACGATAATCCCCCTGCTCACATTCTCTTAAGCATTTACTGACCTCTGCCAGAAATTTGACTCCCCGGCAAATCAAAATTGAGGAGGAACCTCCCAACCAGCTTGTAACTGCATGTCTGCATGAGCGAATGTTCATCTCTTTAAAAACAGATTTCAAATAATGTCGTCTCTGTCCTATCAGTGCCGGACATACACAGAAAAGATGGGCTAGAGTTTCATATTTATATCCACAGAGTCGACATTGCTCCGACTGATAGGCGTGTTTCCAAGAGGGTAGTAAGTCTTTTGAGACATGCATGCCCATCCTATAATCTGTGAAAACTTTTTTTTAAATGACCATTGAAATGGGATGTAAGATAAGCAAGCGGTTTTAGTGTTGTAAAAGAGTTAATGATGGTCCAGCCGTGACGACGATTTGCAAGGGAATGTTTATCCTCCAAAAAGGATTTCCTTTTCGCTGCCCCATTGGCTAGTCTGCTTAGGGTTGATTTGTCTGTCCCAGCTTTTCAGGCTAGTTCCAGGTTCAGATTTTCCACACAGTGTTTCAGGTACTTCCCCCATGTGTTTCCAGGATCATTCTCCGCCCGTTGTTTGATTTCTTCCCAACTAAGCCAGTCCATTGTATCTGGATCTGCGGATCGAAGTTTGTTACAGATTTTCACGAAGCCGCTCATGCTACGGAAACGCTGATTTTGCAGTCCAAATTCATGCCTGACTTGGGAAACTGAGGCGGATTTTGGGAGATTGAAGACCGCTTTATAGATTTTAATCTGTAGGTCGTTTAGAAAATCGGCCTCCTTGCCACACCAAGTAACTAGGCCATAGGATAAGGTGGGCAGAATTTGAGCTGCCATGACTTTTAAAAGGTGCTTGTGGTTTGGGCAGTCCATTTTTCCTTTTAAAGATCGATACGCAAAAATCAGAGATTGGGCTTTTGCTTGAATTACAGCTTTATGCTCCTTATGATTTCCACCTTTTGATATTGTTATTCCCAGGTATTTGTATGACTTTTGTTCTTCTACTATATCCCCCTTTGCCATCCATTTGTACTTAAGTTTTTGCGGCTCTACTAGGCGTACCACTTTTGTTTTGTCTTTGTTTAATTCCAGCCGTTCCCGATCCAAATAAGATGTCAATTTGTTGATGGCTCTTTGTAGGCCAATAGGTGTTTTACTCAACAGACCTATATCATCTGCATATTGCAAAAAATATATTGGGTTGTTAGCCAAAAATGGAGGATGATTTTGTGCCGATTCCAAAGCACTTGAGAGGTCAGAAAGTAAAAGATTAAATAGGGTAGGGGCTAGTACACATCCTTGTTTTAAACCTTGATGCGTAGGAATGCTCATGGTTGTACTGCCCCCACATTTGCTGTCTTGAAATAGACATGTGGATCTACTTTTGGGCTTTAGCCCGCCCATAGGCTTCCCATTTGCTGGGTCCATGGTCGCTCCATTATTCGTTTTCCCTATTTGCTGATGGCATGCATGCGTCATGCCTCTTCCAGGGTTTAACCCTCCTCGAGAGAGGCAGCCAACTACTCTTAAACATACGCAGGGGCATTTTAGGGCATTGTTTTTGCACTACTTTTTTTATTTAAGAGCGCTTTTCACCAGCGCTTCAGTTTTTACTCGCACCACTCATGTTACAATGGACCACATGATAAATTCATTGACCTGCTGGTCATCCATTTGCTGAGCTTGCTCTTATCTTTCTACGCTACGTTATACTGTCTAAACGATCTAGGAATGTCAATGAACCATTGATTTGTATCGGGGAATGATGGAAGCCACTCGGCTTCTACTAACTTGAAGACATGCAGCACATACTCAAAGCCTGGCATTGCCATGGGGTTAGATAAAGGTGCATTGTTCTGCTAAAAGTCAACCCTATGACTGCATTATTCTCAGAACTGCTGGTGAGACTGTTGCATGCCGTTACACTCATTTTTAGGAAAACCCACAATACAAAAATAGCATTTTGAGATGGTAGAGATTTTCCTTCATTTCAGCTGTTTTAGTTGGTCTTTCAACATGAAAAAATATTTTTTACCTACCATTTGCGGGAGTTTATTTCATTCTATTACTTGCTAACCCTCTTTCATCCATCACAAAAAGACAACTTTTGGAAAACTATATGGCTCCCACTTCCTCCAATAACAACACAAAGTTGAAAATGTTTGTAGAAACCCTAGCTGTTTCAAAATAGCCGCCATGCTGCCTCTCTATTGCAGTAGATTTTGTTAATCAGGAAGACCCACCCTCTCAAGCTCTAACACGCCCTCTCTCCCCTTTGGCACCAAAGTGGGAGGCGACATGTTTATAACTGTTGCTACACCATATGGCGGGACAGCTGAGAGGGTGGCCTTGAGAGAGCAGCTTAAGGGTTACTTTTCTGCGACGCGGTGAAAGCTACCCGCAAAGCGCAGTGAATCGCAGAGGTGCCGGGCCAGGGTCATCTTCTGCTGCACAACAGAACAATACACTAATTAGGAAGGCTGAGATGAAGGTTCCTCTGGACTTCCCCTAGGAGGAGGCAGCTGACTTTGACAGTAAGCAGTAGTGTTCAGAGTGTTTTGTGTCCCAACATGCCCGGCTTTTACTGTGGGTGTGCCTAAGTGTGCCTGCGTTGTACACACTGACCTTTTTTGCCTGTGTTGCTTCCAAATACAACAAATGTAATTACGCTGTACCTGGGTGTTTATTTCCTGTGCAACATCTATCACACCACACACCCCTTGTCACTGGTGGGAGGAGGAAGAAGCAGCACTTCATCCCTTTACGGTCATCATATGTCACGTTTTACCCAGTACAGTTGAAATGTCAGTTAATCAGTGAAATTTCTCATAGGTTAAATTGATCACATATGGAATTTAGTCTACCCCTGAACTTGCTTTGAAGAAACCTGTAAGTTGGTACAAGTTTGCATCTCAGATAGATAGCGTTTGCCCTGTCTCTTTGAGACATTTTGTACATACTTTGTGGGCTGCAGGGCAGGGTCTTTTTCCGAACATCTCTTGGATCGCCTCTATAATGAGGCACTCCCATTGCAGAGACCAATTGGGTATGCCAATTTTATTAGTACATACCAGTGCTTCAATTGAGGCTATCAGTCACCCCTACTAGATTCTGTTTGCTATACGTATGCTGCTCCCAATAACTTAGCTGAGGATACCAACTTATTTTAAGCCTCTAGTATTAAATTACCATCACAATTGCCAAGGGTTAAGAACTTTAAAAGTTACATTTTGCTTCTTTATGTAAAAACACTGTATTAATTGACAGACATTATTTAATTTTCCAAACAGTTGCAGACCTATGGAGTAAGTGTTGTAGACAACCAAGGGTCTACGGATCCCAGGTTAAGAACCACTGGTGTAGATCATTAGGCAACTTTTTCAAGTAAAAAAAACACAAAATTCAGACTCCATTTGCATGAGCAACTAAACTCAATTTTTTTTATTACTAAAGAATTTTCCGAAATTGTTCAAGGCAAACAATTTTGAAATGAATGTGTAACGTCGGTATTTATATAGCACCGGCTACGGCAGTGCGTTTTTATTGCCAGGATTAGAACCGTGCATAGATCAAAGCAGTGCCAAATCAGACTTCGTGCATAGATACATTAATGCAATAATGTTCTATTAGTTTTTTTATCACAAAAGTAGAACCATTCTGCAGCCATACATAGCAATGATATTTCATTGTCTGTCTTCCATAGATTTCTAAGAACTTCCAGGGGGCGTGGCTGATCGCAGAATTTGAAGCACTCAATTGACATAACAAGCTCCCGAACTAATACTGAGTCTAATGCTGAGTACACACATGCTGTGTGTCTGTGTCTTTGCATGTGTATGTGTGTGTACAAACCCGTCCTTTGTAAAGGGTATGAAAACGCTGCCAACAGTCAGCAAGAAGACTCGTGATCTCTTCATCTTTCAAGTTTGTTTAATTTGTAAATATACACGATTAGTTGCCAAAGTTTGCTTGAAGATTTGTGTTCTGTTTACCAGGTGTAGGAATTTGTTTCCCTCAAAGGCAAACCTCGTCATACCTACAAAAAGAATATTTGTTTCTGATATCTTTGAGCAATGAAGTTGTCTGTCTGTGGAGCAGCTGACTCTGTTAGCCTTTTAAGAAGTCGGAAGTGTTTGTAAATGCCAAGTGTTATTGAGGCAGCTTCGGGGCACATAAGCAGACAGGAATGGGAAGAAGAATGAGAAACTTGACAGAACTGCCCTGAAGGAAACGCAGCATGTTAAAGTGCTTTAACTTAAGAACTTTCTTCAAGTGGAAATCATCCTCTTCCTTGATGTGGCTATTGGAAGCTGAAACAGGTGCCCCCGGGGGACCAGCCTGGGCGGGCATGCTGGGAACCCCATGAATGACCTAGCGCATGAAGTCAATACACACATAGGAAAGTTAGCTGCCGCGTCTGACCCTTTCACCTGCTGATGTATCTGTGCTTGCCTACCTGGTAAGCAGTTTGGGAGCATTGGTTGGTCTATGTGTTTTGTTGTATATTAATGGTCATTTCCATTTTTAGTGGCAGGCTCATGTTTGCTACTCTAACACACTATTTAAAGTGAGTGGTAAGACTGGAACAAGAGAATACATTTGGATGAAATGGAGAGTTAAATGAAGGACTCATCCTTTGGCCCGTTAGCGTTACTGCCCAGCCAACCCAATATGCCAGTGGGAGTTTATTGTGGTAGGTTAGGGCATGGTGGCTAGAAAAGAAGACAGCATTCTCAAGAGGGACGGGCATGTCTGTGGTCGTGTGGGTCAGTGCAGGCAGTGCATAGGGTTAGGAATACCTTTAGTACTAACCTAGAGTACATCTCTGCAAGAGGAAGGTACAAAGATAGCCTTCTGACATCGAGCTTGGAGGCCTTGTAGGCAGCCAGTGAGTGGCAAGGGGGAGCCACAGCCCTCACGAGGCAGTGGTAAAAGACTTTTGTTTGGTGACTGTAGCAAGCGTTTTGTACTACACCACAGGTAGAGAGGTTCCGCATGAGTATATGGTAAAACAACGAGTAAGAGTTGCAGCACCAGAGCTTCAGAGCATCTCAAGCATGGACATTTGACTCTTTGGTGGTACTTCTTTCTGATACATGTATTACGTTGGCTCGATTGTTGCTTCCAGAGTATAATTCACAGGCGCTTGGAGAGGATTAACATAAGAAACTAAAACTAACCGACTTTGACAGTGGAGAAAATAGGACCTCCCTCCATGTTTAATGAAAG
Organism: Lissotriton helveticus; assembly: GCF_964261635.1. Lineage (NCBI taxonomy): Eukaryota > Metazoa > Chordata > Amphibia > Caudata > Salamandridae > Lissotriton > Lissotriton helveticus. The sequence continues at coordinate 895,410,150 of NC_136059.1, forward strand.
CTCCATGTAACGTCCTTTTGATGGATGTAGTTTCACGCTAGTTTCAGAAGTTGTTTTATAGGATGCCGTTTCTATTTAGCCCTTTCTGCTGTTGCAGTGGGATACTTGCTGGAAGGTTCGCTGAAGACATTTTTAGACCCTGCTGTGGACCTCAGGCTAATTTTGAAGCAGCTGTGTCTAATAATTCACATATGTGGTGAAGCCTCATTTAAGTGGATGCAACTTCAGGGGCTCGTGGATTAGTTGGCAGTTTAAGAAACTCCGCCCCAAAATACAGTCTCTCGAAAGCCCGCAAGGTGTTAGTGAAAAAGAACCGATCTCTATACATAGATAACCTTAAAATAGTACTTAGTGCTTTAGTCGACTGCAAATTATGATTGGCCTCAGTCTATTAAACTTCATATCCATTTCCAAAGTAAAATTTCCAGCAGAGCATTTTGTATCCGAGAGCAATTTATAGTTTAAAGATGGCTCTGATTGTTTGTAGTGGAGGGCTCAAATGAGAAATATGGGAACACACATTTAACATCTATAGATGGTATGCTAAGTGGAAAGCAAGCCAGCTGCTTGCTTGATCACCCAGGGGAATGGGTTGTGAACTGGGACAGGAGTCGACTTCTGAAGATTAGTATGTGTATATATATTGTGGTATTTGTACTGTGCCGCCACCCTGGCCTAAATGCAACAGAGCACTCTACATTGTCGGGTGCAAGCATACAGTCACCGAGCGATGAGAGAGGTAGCTGATTTGTGGACTGTTACTGCATTGTGATATAGTGTCCTTTAAAGAAAAGCAGTTTCAACTCTTTCCTAAAGAGCACTGGGGTAGGCCTCATTGACATTCGGATGTTGGTCGTGGGTGCATAGATCGAAAAGGCCTTCTGCTTTTACATTTTTCAAAATGTTTACACTTCTTAGTCTCCAGTATGATGATGTCCTTGCTGCGGATGTGCCAAGAGCCTCCAAAGGCTGTGAATTTGTCTGCAAGATAAGCAGTGTGGCTGGCAAATGATGTAACTGGTTTTGAAGATGGTGGGCTTGGAAAAGAGAGCCAATGGAGTTCCATCATGATGTGATCATATTTCTTCAGGCCCTGGATGAGGTGTGCTATAGCATGTGAGGTGCTCTTAAGTTGTGCAATTATGGAGTCAGTGAGGCTATGTATAGCACACTAGTCCTTTAAATTGCTACTTTTCTCACAAAACGCAAGCCTACCAGTGCTTTGTCAGAATCTGTGATTTTACCTCTATCGGCAAATTCACACGGCTCTGTTTGCAAAACACTGAAATCTACTCTACTGGGTTTCGGTCTACATTTTAAGAAGGATTCTACTTTTTGGGGAATCACAACCTTTTCCAGGAGTACTTCTGGAAAACTACAACAGTCATGAATTTCCATGCTTACTCCTACTGGTCAACATCTAATCATAGATTTTCCTCTAATTGGATAATCCCCGTGACCATGTCCGAGAGAAATATGCATTCTCACGCTAAACTTTTCATTTTTTCATCTTTTTTTCCTGCGGCGAATGTTTCTCACCTCTTCCGCCTAGAATGACCCTTACTCTAATGTTTTCTGTTGAAGTTACTTTACAAGTGTTGCATTTGTGGGACTTGTAGGACTGGCTATGAAAACGTTTGTGGATTTTCACAGACTTAGTAGTTCATGGGACTTCCATATACATTTTGCATGGCCAACCCTAGCCCTGACTGTACAATCTTGCCACAGTTTTGGATATTCCACCATGTTATGTGCACATTAGGATTCTACATTTCTATTTAGCAGGATATGGAGTTAACAATACCTAATGCCATTTGCACACCAATCTTAGACCTATGTGTGCAAAAAATGGTTGTGAATCAGGCTTAATCTTTGGGTAAACTCATTGGGTTTTACTCTTGAGTATTTGTAATAGATTCCAATTTATGAGGAGATTGTTTGAGTTTTGCTATGTTCTTAGGTATCGTGGATTATACTGCATTTGTAATATTGGGCTGATCTAAACCACTTTCTACATAGGTAATCTGTGTCTCCTATTGTAGAAATAGATTTGAGTGTCCACTCCAAGATTATAATTAAATATTTGACCTTATAAAGGTTCAGGCTTTCCCTGGAACAGTGTATAACTTTTGTATTAATGTTCTGCAAAGTGCTAGCGCAACAAAGCCTCAAAGTCACCTGCAAAAAGTCCAAGGTAAGTCAATAGGTGGCTATGTAAATACAAGTACACACAATGCTAGTCTCAAAGGTGACATGAACACATTTTTAATTTTAGAGGATGAAGGTCTGTGAATATCTATGCTCACAAACTCTTCATAGCACAGTGAACATTCTGCCAGTATGACTTTTTTGATTTCCATAAATCTTTATTGACGTTTTATTGCGGCTATAGTAGGAGGTTTATGGTTAAGGGTGTGAAGAGGAGTGGTCCTCCTAAAGAGGTAGGGTTTTAATTTTAAAATGTATTTAATGCAAACATGGCAGAAGCTATGTGGGCATCCACAGAGCTTCTAATTGGTGGTTCACATTAAGTTTATAAACAATGAAGTAAGTGTGCAAACTGATTATGGGAAAACCCCAAACACATTCATAGTTCATGGAAATGCAATAGAAGGGGCTTCTCTATCTTGCATAAGGTTTTCTAGGTAGAGGAAACATAAATCTACTTTTAAGTGCATTTGCACCATGAACATAACCATGAACATGTGGATTTCTACCAGAGTATGAACATATATTTATGATTTTAATTGTTCATGGATTTAGGTCCATTGCTTTTGGGAGTTTTGTGAATCCTATAATAAAACTTCGTTTCTGAAAATGCCCTAAATAGTTCTCTTATGTCTCTGACTAACTGTAGTTGGTGGAATTTCACAAGTTGGCCCCTGCAATTGCAGGCTATAGCATGGACAGTTCAAGGCTTTATGAATATTTTAAATGTTAAGGACCTGACCACAATGGGCCTTGTCATTCTCAGAGTGCAAACTCCTGTGTACACCCGAAATGTCTTTTCTTCACAATTTACTGCATGTTAAACTGCACAAATTACAGGAGCGCATAGTGTTCATTGGCATGAGAAATAAGAAGCACAATTTATGTTATTCCTCATTTCAAGATGTCACACTCGTACAAGAAAGAGTATTTGCCCTACGTGACCCTGGCACAATCACACATTATTGGGTGTGCAATTTGTACCTGATTTTTGTAGCCAGATTATTATCAGGCTTCAATAAGTCACTAAGGGACATTTTATTCACAAGTAAAATAACAATACCAGTGAACTTTAATTTTGCGATATTGAGCACTCACTGCAGCATTTCAAGAGAGTTATTAGAGGTTTTATGAAAACAGGATAGTTGAGGCTAAATGGATGCTGCATGTCAAATCCGTTGTCACTGATGGATGTAATGAAACCAAAAGTTGTACGAGTGTATTGTTGATCTCCGGGTATGCAATATTGAAACCCTTTTCATTAAGATGCCGTTGAAAGCTAATATATTAGACACTTGATATCGGCATATCCGCTGTCATTGACTTTTAGAAGGAACTGTTTGATGTGGCTTCCTCGGTATCAAAAGCACACTGTTATTTTTAAGTATCATATATTTTGAACTTGCAAACAAGAGCTAGACAACTTGTATAAATTAGTGGTAAACTCAAGGCAGTGCGGCCTGAGACTGAAACCTCACTGCTCCTAGTGAAGAAAGACTTACTTCTTGAGACTACATTCAGAATGTTTCTTTTTCTTCTGAGTCTCTTTCTTATCATTAATGAGCTGTTTAAGTGATTTTGCATTACAACTTTTACTGGGACATTCTGGCGTGCCAGGTTACTCACCGGTAATCTTCATTACACTGAGTCCAGGTTTTTCCATTCCATTCTTGAGCGCCTCCCTTCCCCCCTTGTATCTGTTTATGGTGATAGTTCTTGTTTTCTTTCTTATGAGTATCTTTGGTTGAAAAAGTCCCCAAATATGGCGCTGCTTAACCAGTATGCATAATGGGGCAACCACATCAGAAGGATAACTTTTTCTTTTCTTTCTGTGCTGCAAATCTGTTAGGTCGGGTAAGTTAATGCTTTTTATTTCAAAATATTTCGTTTTTTCCTATTTAGCGGTCTGCGTTTCGGGTACCTGGCTGCCCTGCGCAGCATGTTATGGGCTGCGACGCTGAGCGTCCTTATGCCCATTTTCGTCCTCTGATGGTTATGGTGCCACCGAAAGCAAGATTCGGACTCCCTAACTGCTATGGCTCCTGCTTCGAAGGGTGTTTTTATCTCAGCAGGAGCGCTGTTTTTGCACTCACTGGCGTTTCCTGTATGCCGGCGGCTCCTGGTCCACTGCAGGAAGTTACCGTGTTTGTGTTTGTTGCAGAATGGAGCATGCTGCTTCGTGTAGTTACTGCAGGGGTTTCTATATGGATGCGCTGCACCTCTTGATTAGTGAGGCTGTAGAGGCAGCGTTCAGGACCAGGGAGGCTGGCGGATGTCCTGCTAAGTTGCCAAGACCTAATCCCATGGGTGGCAGGGGGCTGAGCTCTCTGATCTTTTTACCCATGTCTTGGGCAATCTGTGATTTCCTCCTCCTGTGGTGCAAGAGTTGAAGGATGACTGTTTTTTACCCAGTACCACCACCCTGATTCAGAAACGTTGTCTTTGCAAGGTGCGGTCCACAAAGTGCTTGCTCACGAATGGCAGGACATTGATAAAACTACATTCCCTCGGTTTCTGGGCAGCGTTATAGTTTTTGTTTTTAGGAATTCCCTCGATCAGTCAAAGTGAATAACCTGATGGCTGGCCTGTCTTCCCAGGGCATGATGCTTTCTGATGACGCCCTTCCTTCCGACCCTGTGTATAGGAGGGGGAAAGGGGCAGTAGAGGTCAACCGCCACCTCCAATTTATCCATCAGTGCGACGGCCTATACCAATTCTATGGTTCAGTCCCTTTTGAAGGATTTCCAGGCCCTGATTCTGCAGATGACTGAGGGTGGGTATACTTCCTATCTTTTGGCTCTGTTGGAGCTCCAGGTCTGCTACGTGTCCGTAATCTCCTTCAATAACTTGTGTGCTGCTGCTGCGGCTTCAGGGGCTTCCATTGCAGCTCGTCGCCATTTATGGATGTGGGCATGCAAAGCGGTGTCCTTGCAGAACTCAGTCCTTTTGAAGTTACTATTTAGAGGTTCAAAGGTTTTTGGTCCACAGCTTGAGGAGATGGTGAACCAGTTAGTCGAAAATCAGAAGCTGGTGGCTCACTTTCACCCTCCCTCCTATGGTAGAGGGTTTGGGTTCCACCACTCTTTTGCTTTTCCTCAGGCCAGGAGTGCTAACCAGCCCTTTTGAGGCATGGGTCATCGCGGGGGCCCCTTGGAAGTGACAAGTCCTGGTTTCTGGCTGCTGGTGCCTCCCCCTCTCCTTCTACAAAGCAGTGAATTTCCACCCCTTCCAGTTGGTGGTTGGCTTTGCTTCTCTTGCCACCAGGGACGGGGGATTTTCCAATGCCTGAGTTGTTCAACAGTGGCCTTTGGTTACCTGATCAAATTTTCATCTCGTCCAGCTCAGTGTTTACGGAGACTTCTCTATCCCGGAATCCTGTAAAGCGGGTGGCTTTGCTGGAAGGCGTTTGGCTTCTCTTGGAGAAGGCAGCAATCATTGAGGTTCCACCCCTGGAGATGGGGCTGGGATATTATTCTAACCTCTTTCTTGTACAGAAGTCATCCGGCGACTACCAGCCGGCTTTGGATCTCAAAGGTTTGAATTTACACATTCCTCATAGTCACTTCAAAATGGCGACTTTGCAGTTAGTCCTACAGATGATGCATCATGGGTGCCTCCTCCCCTCCCTCGACCTGATGGACGCCTACCTACATGCTCTCATCCATCTGGTGGATCAGAAGTTTCTTCGCTTTGCTATGGGCTTGAGACACTACCTGTTCCAGGTGCTACCTTTCAGCCTTTCATCAACGCCAAGGTTCTTTTTTTTACAAAACTCTTGGCCCCCTGGTAGGTATTATCCTTTCTCAAGGTATTCATGTCTACCCTTAACTTGATGATTGGCAGATTGTCTCTCCTTCTTTCTCTAAGGCAATGGTGGAGGTATGTCAAGTCTGTCATCGTCTGGAATCTTTAGGGTTTCTGAGCAACCACAGTGAGTCCTCTCTGTGCCCCTCTCAGTCTCTAAAGTTCATCGGGCCCTCTTCCGGATTGATGTAGTGATGGTGTTCCTGTCTCCCGAAAGACCGTTCTCTCCCAACCTCAGGTGTCTGCCCGCCTCTGGCTGTGGAGTCAGGGAGAGATGACCTCCACGCTGCAGGTGCTCAACTGGGCCCACCTCCATTTGTATCTTCTCAAGGATTACCTTCTACGCCACTGGAATCTGGCTTCTCAAGAATACGAGGCTCTCATTCCTGTGACACCTGATATTTGGGGGTCTCTCCGGTGGTCGTTGTCGCCTTTGACTGTCTCCAAGGGTTTCGATCTCAGTCCTCCTCCCTATGTGGTCTTGACTACCGATGCAAGCACCAAGGTGTGGAGGATAGTTCTGGGGGATTCCAAAGCCCAGGGCAGGTGGTCCAGTTTCAGTGCTCTTCAGTCCTTGAACGGGAGGGAATTGATGGCGGTGTGGCAGGCGCTTCTTTGGTGCGTTCCTCTCCCTTATCTTCCGTGGAAGGAGAATGGGGGTGCAGATTCTTTGAGCAGGGTGTTCCCATCAGCTGTGACAATATGTCTGTCACTCCTTCTCTTTCAGCAGATTATCTCCAGGTTTGGTCTTTCCTGGCTTACCTGCCTCTGAGGAGACAGCCCTTCTCCCTCAGTTTTGCGGCCTTATTCCCTTGAGGTTGGCCTGGGTGATAGATGCTTTCTCAATCCCATGGTTCCAGGGGCACCCATTTGCTTTCCCCTATTTCCCTTGTTTTCCCAGGTCCTCAGGATAATTTGGGTCGATCAGGCAGAGGATCTTCTGGTTGTTCTGGAATGGTCTCTGAGACCTTGGTTTCTCACTCTTCAGGGTTTGGTAGTGTGTCCCTATAGGAGATTTCCCATACACCCATCTTTGCTGGTTGCTCCTCTTCTCAGCACATCCTCTCTCCTGTACCTCTGGCTGGGGGTATAGCACTTGAAAGGTTGACCATATTGGCTCAGGGTTGTTTCTGGAGGTGGCTCAGAACATTCAGTTGTCTTGCAGGCCTTCAACCCTGAAGTCTTAAAGTCATAATTGGAAGAACCTTGATTTTTGGTGTAAATGGAAGAGTCTGTGTCCAGTTTCCAGTTTCTTGTGATCTTGCCAGGGCATTTGATTTTTTACAGGATGGTTTTGTATTGGGTGTAGCAGTCTCCACTCTCCGTGTGCCCAATGGGCCGCCATTCTGGCCTTTTGGGGTTCAGATATGTCCTCTATCTCTCTCTTTGTTGCATGCCTTTTGCAGAGTTTTTTGCTTCAGTGTCTTGTCTCCTGCTCTCTGGGTCCTGACTGGGATCTTCCTGTAGTGCTTCAGGTGTCGACTGGTCATCCATTTGAACCCCTGGTTTCCTTTGACCGTAAGCTTCTTTCTGCTAAAGGTCTTTTTTTGGTGGCAGTTTCTTCTGCTTGCAGGGTTGGTGAGATTGGGGCTTTGCTGGATTTTCCTCTTTCTTGCGTTTCTGTCCAGACAAGGTGATTTTGCACCTTAGTCAGTTTTTTCTGCCCAAGGTTTTGTTTGACTTCCACTGTCAGGAGGTTATTATTCTTCCGGGCTTTTATCCTGATCCGTTTTCTCTGGAGGAGGAGGTTCTCCATTCTCTGGATGTGTTGAGAGCCCTTCGCATCTACCTGGCCCGTAGCAATGAATTTAGGTGGGTGGATTCATTCATTCACCTACGGTCTCTCTGCAACTGCTCATGCGTAAAGAATGAAATGGGAAGATGGATGAAGAGGTAATCTTCGTTTGGAATTCAACATTTCTATTGTGAGTAGAATTTGTACTCAAGCAAAAGACTCAATGGTTTTGACATCAAGATTAGAAAATGTGCATAAGCGACATTGTAAGTTCCACAAAATGTATATACTTAATCAATTCTGCTTTACATGCGTTTTAAATGGTTTGTGCTCTCAGGATTCATGAGGTAGGTTTTACAGTTTTTGTGAAACAATTCAATTGATTTTGATTTCACCTAGATTGAATAAAAATTGTAGTGCCATTTTATGGAATGTCCATTTTTAAATGTAATTAATTTATGCTAGTCAATAAGTTAATAATTCGGCCTCTTGAAAATCCTAGCATTGTTCTTTGCCTTGACAGGAAATGAGGTAAGTTACCCGAAGGAAGTGAGAAGTTTTGAATGGAAGTGATGCATAGTAGAGCACGACAGTGTTTGCTGGTATCAGGCCAAGTGGAAAGTGGCTGCATGTCAGGACTGATTAGAGAATTATGCGTTGTAAGTGAACAGTGCTTCATGCTGGTGGAAAGAATCCTTGGGAAGTTTATGAGTAAAATGCAGGTTTGGGCACATGAATTGTTGGTTTCATCCGTGTGAACGCCAAAGAAAGATTTAGCTTAAGAGTAATTGAAAAGGAACAGCTAAATTCCCTTTTTGTGGTGTGGTTTCGTAATATGCTGGGCAGATCTCATTGTTCTGTTTCAGGATCCAAAAATGATACGCTGTATTTTTATTTACTGCTATTTCGATGTTCCCTGCTCGGCTTAGTTGTGCCTGTAGCGGGTTTATTGCTCAAATATTGAGTTGTCCAGTAATTATTCTGATTCTTCCGTAAATGGTTGTACTTTCTTGCTGAACAGATTGTTGGCCTCTGAAATATAATTTATAGAATGTATGCTGTAGAACTAAAAATAAGACTGGGCACAATCATAAGCCTTGAAAAAATATATGTACCAAATAAGGTGAGCTCTTATGAGATTTCATTGGACACTATTCACACAAAAAATCGTTAATTTACTTGTGATACTCCAAGGAAGCTACTGCAGTCTTCTCTTTCCAGGAGTGCTGCATTTATATGTATTTACAAATGGCTACATGTGAATGGTACAGGTTTCTACATGGGTAAATGCCTAGAGATAGTGTGTTTGCCTTGCGGTCTTGTTTTTTCTTCACAGTGAAAATACATTTCCCTGCCTTCAATTGTAGATATGTAGATTTGTAATTATATGTTTGCCCAACAATACCCCTCAATGGGGCCCCCATAAACAAACAATGCCCAATATAGTAAAAGGCAACGTTGAGTTGGATGTTGGGTTTTCCATCTGGTTGTGGACCGGGAGACAGGGGGGGGGGAGTAGGGGAGGGGGGCATTGCGATCTACTGGCCAAACCCATGTGAGGCTGTGTTGTTTTAGGGTTGTCTCTGAGGGGTGTATTGTTTTGAGCCATGTGACCCAACGCCAAACCCATCTAAGCTGCGTCAGTTCACTTGCTTGGAACGCCTGTTAGGGTACCACTGTACTTGCTTGGTTGTTAAAGGAGTATTTCTGTGAGATGGGACTGAATGCATTGTGAAGAATGCTTATGATGTTTCTAATGTCAGACTGTTGGGTTGTTGATCTGTGTAATCCTAGAGTAATGGTTTTAACTTATTGTCTCAGTTAATCAAAGTAGGTTAGCCTCTCAGTAGTTGTGATTTGTTCAGGGCAAAACTATTCCGATGATTTTTCTAATCTCGCGGCATCTGATTCCTGTTCCATCAGTACTTGGGGGAAATTGTATAGCACAACTATCACCCTCATGACTGACAAAAAAGCTAAAATACAAACTTCGCAATGATACGATTGCCCTGATCACCAAGGCTGTGCCGCACCCATTTATTTTTGTACTCTCTGTAAAATGACATTGAATATTGATCTTTCTCATCCAACTTGTTACATCTGTGTGTAGGAAAGCGGCTTCCATAGCAAGAGAGAATGGATCTTTGCGTCAACCTTGTAGTCTATCAAGATCTTCTTGTTAGAAGACTGTCTGAATTAACTGTTCAACCATCACAAATTTAGAGCCAAAATAAACACCTTTCATCACACATTTTTGTGATCCCGGAACCAGAAGACATGACTGGTTCTGGTACCAAAATGTCTTTACTGCAGAAATGTCAGTAAACTCTGACTCGAGATATAAAATTGCAATTGCTGTAGAAAATCTAATGTTTTGTAATCATCTGAAGATATTGTGGTGGAGGTAATGCTGAGCAAAACCAAGTTTTTTAACACCTGGCCTTCACCTGTACGTTCACCAGCCATTATTTGTATAAAACCCAGCTAGGTAATTACGCCGGCACTTGAAAGGTATATGTGACAGCCAAGGTAGGCGTGCTTTGATTTGTCTTTCTCAACAATATGGTCATGTTACAAATCCTGTAAACCTTTCAGTTAAGTAAAAAAAGAAAATGCCGGGGATCGTATTGTGTTCTGTGTACATTAGGTTACTTTCGCGGGTGCGTTCATGATCTTAGGGATAAAGAAGCCTTTTGTCGTACCAGCCAAATAAGGTGCATTTCTTTTTCTGATGATGTGCCAAGCTTTTACCTGTCCGTAAGGGGAGAGTGTGCAGCGTGCTAGTTAATTCAATAGTGACAGTCTAATCATATGTCGAATGTCTGTTGCTGCTGTCGTGAGGCCCTATGAGTACAATACAGCAAGATTCCAGGGAAGAGTAGAGACTGCTAAAGAGAGGTATTTCCTGCAGAGTTCTCTAGTAATTTGATGTGGTAATTCTGTATGTAGAATTACTAAGACTGCAGGGTTTAGGTTTCCCCCGCTGCAGCATTACCACATTAGCTCAAAATGGGGTATACCATGGTGATACTGCATGCGTTGCCCCCTTCTGAGCTCCTCTGAATGTCAACTTCGTACATTATTCCATGTGGCATTGATGGGCATGGGTGGACCCTGGCTTATCCAATAGTTCACTCTTTCCCCATATCTCCATGCCCTGATTATATGCAGCCCCTTTTACAGTTGAATGCTTAATGATGCACTGCAACACTGAAACACGATATTGGCATTGAAGCAGCTGAGACCTGAGGGGTGCAGTGCAACTTCTTTACAAGTAACAGTCAAGGCTGTGCTGGGTGCTTGAAAGATAACATTTACTTTTATTTTAGATGGGACACTATTATCTCCCTAAATATACTTCAGCTTTATTTCTTAGTGCAGGTAAATTCCAATGTCTGAACACACCAGAAATATTACATCACTACTTGCTTGTAATAGAACCTTTACACCTGACACCTAACTTCCTGTTCGTGCTATAAACCACTGCTGATTGAGAACTCAACCACTCCTAACGCTCACACCCATATGACCTCACCCATGAGATGAGAGTGCATTACAAGTTCTTCAGGCTCCAGAATATGCAGGTCTTGTAAGCCGGTCCCTGACATAGAGCTTTCGCCGTCTATCTCACTGACAGGTGAAGCTGCGGACTGGCTGTTCTGTCACCATCAGGCAATGACCAGGCCACAAGCAAGCCAGTCTGGCTACCTGCCTCACACTTCCAGTTCCATTGATGCACTCAACCAACCACGACCAACTGCCACTACCCACTGCTCACCCAACAGCATGAAGGGAGCAGGAATGTATTGGTAAATCAAAGTAGGGTGAAAGCAGAATGTAAACCGTAGACAAATGTAAACATGCTCTAAATCAATGTTGACCTGCCCAAAGCTCGAAAGGTTCATTAAAGTGCATGCTTCCCTACTGAGAGCTGTAAGGATGGCGAGGAGAAGCTTTTAGCAAACCTCTGGCCTTCAACCATGAAGCCCAAGAAATAGCAGTGCTTTAAGTTCACTGTTGATGTAAGGAACACATCATATGTGGATTGGGGTCATTGCCATTCTTGGATTTAGCAAATTTCTAGCTGTTTCAGGTTTTATTTGTGTTTCGTTACTTTATTCTACTATGTCTAAATCTAAAGTACGTGGTTTCGTATCAAGGGAAAACCTTGTCCGGGACCTATAAGGTCCATTATAAGTCACTGCCTCAGCTGTGTATATCAGCTTTTTCTAAATTAAGCAATTCTTTTTTTCTAGCAGATTCTAATATATGAAACATTTTCATTTCCATGCTACATTTTTCATTTCATTTGTACTCTGTTTTTAAACGTCATACAGGGCTTTGATATAAAAGTGTAGACTTGTCTGCAAACTGACGTTCAGACCAAAACAGGGTACTCAATATTATACTTTTCTGCTTCATTTTCAGCTACATCCACTTGAAGCATTTGACCATTTCATAATGCCTTTTAAAATGTATATTCTGTGTTTAAAGCTATTTTTGTTTAGAATTAATTTATCTTGATGGTACTCTAGACTTTTAGTATATTTCCGCGCTGTTCACCGGGGACTTTGTTCTAGACTGTTTTCAGAGCAAATGCTGGTGTAATGGGGGTAAAAATCCTAGCTTGTGGTATTATATTTCCTTTTTGTGCATCACCTACCCGTATCTGGCTGCTTTCTCACTAACAAGTAACCTGCAGTCTATCGGGCATGGTTACACTTTGCACAAAAGGCGGCCTGTGTATGGCAACTGAGCTGGAGTTTCAGGGCTGAATGATAAATGCAGCCGTTTGACTCCATTTTACTGGTGGCGAAACTGGAGCTCATTCCATTCACTTTCTAAGAGATAGTTCTCAGAGGAGACAAGGCAGCAACAACTGCGCATGGTAACAAATTCATGCCTGCAGCATTTACTTCTGCCACTGGAAAGGCTGAAAAGAACAGTATCCAAGTTGTGAAAACAATTATTTACCAAATAGCTTGAGCCTGATGGGCATAGTTAGTTAAGAGATCCGCTGGTGTAATTTTATCAGTGCCTTCCAAGCATCTTTTATAAAACAGTTTTAGGTCTGGGGATTAGGAATATCCCCTGAAGGTTGGTAATGAGAGTAAAATTTCCAAGCATATCATTATCAGGTCCTCGCTGTTGGTCTGTTCGTTGTGCCCACCAACGCTTCAATTCATGTATTCAAAGTATGCGGCTTCCTCCTCCCTCTATCGCTATTATCTAACTTTAATGAGAGGGTGTGTGTGACTGAAAACCCTAGAAGCAGTGGTCTTCAGCTGCAGAAGGAGAAAGTGTTGCAGAAGGACATCACGGTGATGTTCTCCAGCAGATTGTGATACTTCGTGCAGAACAAACTTCCTTTTGATAAGGGTGAGGTGCGGAGGATCTTGAAAATAAAGTCTGCACATGACTTCGTCTTTATTGGACATGTAGATGCTCAGAACCTTCTTGCTGTGAAGTAGATGGTTCTTGCACGAAATAACTTCCCCAGTTACAAAAAAATGGATTACACTTAAGTATATGATTATTCTGCACCCTACTAATTTGGTGCTCATGTAAAGCACTGTAATGTCTTTGGGCCGAGTTTGTGCTATATGAAAACTAATATATATATATATTTTTTTTTTTCACCAAAAAGAGGTTACAGGGATGTTATAGTTAGGCTCAGATTTCACTCTTACAAAAACCATTGACATTCAGCAGTTATAATTACCTGTGCTAACTATAACTTACGCCCCAACAATGCACTGCTTATGACCTCACATATTACAACACTCATTACATGGTCAGTGACATCACTGAAGACATCATCCACAAAGTTTTATTAAACTACTAGTCTGTGATTCTTTTTTTTTTACATTATTTTTTAACTTATATTTTTGGGGTGATCAAATTGGAAAATACACAGTATGAAATACATTCTTTTTCCGCAAAAAAACATGTCTACTTTTACTTTTCTACATTTTACACCCCCCAAAAAAAGGTAAAAATAAAAACAACCATGCACAGATCTTGTACTTTATGGGATATTCTGTTTCAGATAAACCACAACCATCCCATAGGTGGCATTGCACTCCCAGATGTAGAGCAAAAGCTCCAGGAAAATGCTTAAAAACAATTACAGTAAGTTTTCCTGGGGTTATGCTTTGAATGACCCAGGAGACTTACATTTTTTCTCTAGTGTTGCTGGGGGCCTGCAGAATTCGATACAGCATTAAAAAATATTGGTTATGTCCCTGCCCCTTCTAAGGACATCACCAAAACAGAATATAGTTAAATTTCTCTCTCATGGCATTATGGGCACGGCTTGAAGGAGCAATGAATAATAAATGAGCTGCTGTGGCAATTCATTCATTGTTCCCTTTTTAAAAAAGTTTGCTTGGCGGAAGTACTCATCATGGGCCCAAACCCCGATGCCTGGAATGAAATCTGGTGGCCCTCGGAAATTCGCCCACCCCCACGGACCACGTACGCAACCTGGGAATTATCCTGGACTCCAAGCTCAAAATGGACCGCCAGATCAACTCAGTCATGTCCTCCTGCTTCCACACCCTCCGCCTCCTACGTAAGACCTTCAAATGGATCCCCCTTGAACACAGAAAGACCGTCACTCATGCCCTGGTCACCAGCAGACTCGACTACAGCAACACACTCTACGTCGGAATAAACAAAACCCTCATCCGCAAGATACAGAACATCCAGAACGCTGCCGCAACACTTGTCCTCAACCTGCCAAAACACTACCACATCTACCTGCGCATACTCCACTGGCTCCCCATTGGGGCTAGAGTTACCTTCAAGTTGCTTACCCATGCATCCAAAGCCCTCCATGACACTGGACCAGCATACCTGAACAGCCCACTCAAAATCCACGCACCCCAAAGGACCCTATGATCAGCCCAGCTCTCCTACGCCGTGGTCCCACGCACCAGAAAAACCTGATTGGGAGGCCGCTCTTTCTCCTTCCTCGTGCCAAGGCCTGGAACGCCCTTCTGCTCCACCTCAGACAGACAACATCGCTTCCCATCTTCGTAAGAGACCTCAAGACGTGGCTCTTCGACTGACCCCCTCGATGGACCGGAACCTGCGCCCCCACCCCAGTGCCTGAGACCCTTACGGGGGAGTAGTCACGCTTCGACAAAGACTTGATTGATTGATTGATTGGATGATTGGATGTCTCAGTCCCACATGGCACAACCATTTGCTTTTTTGAGAAAGAGCTGCGTGGGATGCCCCAAGGATCCCGCGGCCGCAGCTGCATTTAAAAAAAAAATCAATAGTGCTGTTCTCTGGTGCCTACCCGAGGCACCCCAGACAATTCATTATTTTTGGGGGCCACGGAGCCCTGTGACCCCAGCAGCATTTTCTTTTTCTTTTTTAAATAGTGGCATGCTCCGGTACCCACCTGGGTCATATCACTACTTGTCTTCACTTTTTTGGGGGGGGTTGCCCCAGTGCCCAGCCAGGCTACCTCACAGCACGTCCATCATTGAATGCTGTGGGGTGTGATCCAGGGCCCGTGCAGCACTGCCGGTTTCCCCACATGCACCTATTATGGATGCAGTGGGAGCTGGCATTGCTCCAATCTAGCTGGAACAGTTTTCTTTTACTCCCACGGGATTGGAGCAATACAAAGCATTTTCCTGCCCGAGAGTGTGGCCAGGGAAATGCTTTGTGCTCCCGCCCAGGGGAAGAACAAACAGACGGCCGGTGTCCCAGGGGTGTGGAACCCGGGACACAGTCACAGAGTTGGCCCCGGGGGAAGGGATCCCGTGGGCCATTCTGTGGCTCAGGGAGGAGGGACGCACAGCCCCCTCCCCTTCAATATACTTACCAGCCCTGGGGGATAGGGTCCCTGGGGCTTCTTGTGGCCCATGGAGGGAGACTGCACCCCATCCTCCGGGTCCCGGTGTGATTTTCAGGGGAGCCGTGCGGCCCCCTCTCCAGACCTTTTTAGGCTATGTGGACTCCATCCTCCGAGGCTTGGTGTCTTTTTTAAGGGGGGGACTCCTCTCCCTGTGCCTCTAAAGGCCCACTGGACCCTATCACCCAGGGCCATGAAACTAAGTGAAAGGAAATTCACCAGTTAGAGTTCTCTCAAGTAGCTAAAACTCATACTCTAACGTAACTATAACTCGCACCCTCGCCATGATCTGCTAATTACCCCACATATTACATCACTCATGACATCTTCTGAAATCATTGATAATATCACTTTGTAGGGAAACTACTGATGTGAAAACTGTGCATGGTGGGGAAGCTATGTTCGAGTACAAGTTATAGTTGCCTGAAATAACTATAACTGCTGAATTTCTGTGTTTTTTAGAGTTTAAAATGTTATATTGTTACTGAACATTTCACCTAACTATAACAGTACTTTAACCTCTATTTTTGTATCAGTCACCACTAGGTAGTTATAGTTAGGTCTGCTTTTCCAAAGAGGCTATGTTTTTTTAAGTGCCTAATAACTTTGGCCCTATTTGATGAATCTTCACAAAGCTTTCTAAAAACAACTTCTTCCACCTCAGCCCCTTCCTGGAAAGTGTCAGGGTGAACCGTTAAGCGGGGGGATGAAAAAAACAAAAAATCTCTATGCATTTTCCATAGACTTTTTAAAGGCAGGGTATTACAAAAATTGCTGCACAAAGTGACACCAAACTCGGCAGGAAGCTAGACCTTGGTCTGCATATTGAGCTTTTGTAATTTGGCTTAAATCCATTACGTAGTTTTTGAGACATTAAGAGTACAAAATATTTGTATATTTTGGCAGTTGGGCTCCTGCGAGTCTCTGATACACTTGTGGGTGCGCCCCTTCCCCTTTACTAATTGGCCAGGCCCCGGGGGATGGGGCTCTGGGGCTGATATTGGGCCGGGAATGGGTGCTATGTGCCCCCTTCCCTTTAATGAGTGGCCAGGCCCTGGAGAATGGAGTCCCCAGGGCTGAAATCGGCATGGGGTGGGGGATGCATGCTCCCCATATTAAAAAGGTGCCGGCCCGGGGGGATTTGGTCCCCGGGGCTGTAATCGGCCCGAGTATAGGGGGCTGCACAACCCTTCCCATTTACTAATTGGCTGGGCCGGGGATGGGGGAGGCTTTGTTCCTCTTTTCCCCATAAATTAAGCAGTGGGCCCCGGGGATGGGGTCCGCAGGAGTAAATATGGCCTGGGGAGGGGGACCACGTACCCCTTACGCTAAAAAATTTGTCAGGCCCTGGGAAATGGGGTCCTTTGAGCCAGTATCGGCCCGGGAGGGGGACTGCGTGTCCCCCTCCCATGTTGGCTACCTTTCGGGGGGGTTGGCCACAGGGCCTCACCATTTCACTGCACGGCCGGAGGCCATTCGCGGCATAGGGTTGGCTGCATGAAGCCCGGTCATTTGCTGCAAATATGTTAATGAGAAAACTGCATAGCGGGGTCTTGTGTTACATTAGGACATGCGTTATAGTTACTTGAGATAAGTATAATTATAACTGTTGAATTTCTATGGTTATGTGTGTGTAAAATCTGAACCTAACTAGAACGTCCCCTTAAAATGTGTTTCTTTGTGTATGTATATATTAGTTCAGGTCAGACCTAACTCATGCCAGATGTGTCTATTAGAAACCAACACATTAATATTTCTAGCTGTCAAGGAAATTGGGCTAAAGGGCTATTCAGTGCATATATTTACCTAATGTAACTGGTAGTTTGATATTAGCATAAATAGATGTGATTCGGAAGATCATTGCCCTTGTACATTGCAGTTCTATCACAATAAAATCAATTACTTTTCAAACTTCCATACATTGGAGTCTTTAGTGGCAATTCAGTTATGCTTGGGCTGCTGTTTTGCGGACCAGCACAGGGGCGTAGCTACGATTGTTGCAGCAGATGTAGTGCATCGGGGCCCAAGGCCGTGAAGGGCCAATAAACCCTTACAATTGCTTTGTTTACCATCCTAAAAACAGGGAAGGAGCAATTTTCCTGGCTCCCACTAGGGTCCATTGCATACCTGCTACCCTACTAGGCCAGTGTAACAAAAAAACAAAAATCTCTTTGATGTTGTCCTATAACTGATAAATCTGCTGGCGGTGTCTTGGAATTAGTACTTAATCACACAAGACTTCAACATATGGGTGATAGGTGACTATGATATACATGGTCACTCATTATTATTCCACCAGTGGGTACTAGGATTCTTTTCAAAGTGTAGGTAAGCATAATATGCAACTCTGATCACAACCAGGGTGATGTTTTTAATGAAATAGGAATCTATCAATGACTTGACTACCTCTGATTTAGACTAGTCAGATAATTTTGGGATCCATGTATAATTATTACACAAGCCCAACCTTCTATAAATAGCAACTGATTTCTGGAGAAAAAAAAATCTGATTCACTAGATTATCAAGACCCTCTTAAAATGGGTGGTTATATAAATGGTAGTAAAAGGATTTACAATGCTGCTCAACAGCATAGGAGGCTCCAAAATAGCTTAACCACTGATAAACAGAAGAAAGGCAGGGGAGGTATGCCCTCTGAAATTGCTTTAGCAAGTAATTTGAGAGTTCTGAAACTAAACTAAAAAAAACCTGGTAAATACCTAGAGGGAGTTAAAATCTAAAAATGATAAAGTATCCATAGGAGAGGTAACGCATGCCTGCAGAAATTGAATCATGAAAAGCTAAAATATATATGTCTGTCAGTCCCAGGAATTGCGTATACGTGCCCCGAATAACTGTATTGGTCCGGCAGGAGGTGATAAACTCATGTTTTTTTAACTGAAATAAAAGCTGCTGTAGATACCTGTATTTTGAGTGAACACTTTTTTTTTAATGTATAAGATTTAACGAATTTTGACAAAAAGCAACGGAATCGCGGTATACCTGCGACTTAAAAATCATTTATAGAAGAATCGGCTTTTTTCTGTCAGTGAAGCGATTATTCCTGTCAGAGAAGACGGGGGACCCCCAAAAGAGGGTTCAGACAAACTTCTGGCGTCTGGCATCAGAGCTGTTACAGACACCAGCGCTGCCTTAAGAAGAAGGTCGAGCCTCTTTTTTTTTTTTTTTTTTTTTTAGGTCGTATTTTTTTTTTGTTCAAAAGGCTTGCTGGGAGGACGTGCAGCTGAAGCAAGGCCTGAGCGGAGGAGATTCCTGCGGGCACGTCCCGACACTGCTGCGTCCAGCTGTGCTCCACTGCATAAATTACAGCTCTGTCAGCAGTTCCCTCTTTACTGCGGTGAAGACAAAAGCACTTTATTGCCAAGGCAGGATGCCCATCTTCTCCAGTGGATACAGATTGCAGACGGAGCTCTGCGCGCAGCGCGCCACCGTGCTGGCCTGTCAAGGCACATCTTTCAGGAGGGACAAGGAGGCAGCATTCAGGGCGTAGTTTGCGCGTAACCGGCTCTTCAGCACCTGAGTGATGTCCTCCACACCCCTCCATAGTGTCATTGGTATCGCCCCAGGGCACAAGTCCTAAAAAAAGAAGTGGGGGGGACGCTGTCACCAGAAGTGACGTCACGACAGGAACTGACGTCACAAAAGGTGGCGTGCACCATCGGGCTCATTGCCTCCCCTCGCTCACCCCTGAGATGCGGAAGGCATGACTTTCCTGTATCTGTGATGCACAAGGGAATGTCCACTGTGTGAAGAATTGCAGGAGCTGAGCTGTGGCCCTGATTGTGCGCGCGTGAGCAGCGTGCTGTGAGCTCCGATCTCGTCCCACAGAGGCCAAAGAGTGAAGTCCCGCTGTTTGGCAGGGGGGGACGGTGTCCACCCGGTAAAATAAGTGGTGGGACGCCGTCCACCCGCGTGGTATCCCAACTCGAGCCCTGTATTGACCACTCCTATATTCACTTTAACAGGAGTGACAAATAACAGAGTAGGCCAAATATACTCGTGCACTCCGGCCACCCGGACTGTGAGTAAAGTACCAACTACACCCTGTTTCATATACAACCATTTACCAAGCAGACTACGTTGTGCTTCAGTTTTTTCATAATTGCACAAATCATGGTGCCGGCTCTCAGCTGGCCACATATTTAAAGTTTATTACTAGCCATCACTTTGAGACGATCAAATGTTCATAAGGACTTCAAAAGCCCCTCATACATTTCATCCTTTGTTGAAGGGGCCCCAATTGTGCCCATCATTAAACTTAACTCATTACCTTGTGTTGTAATCCCATCCTCGTCGCCAAAATGTTGTAAATAGGTTAGGTAGGCAGCAGGACAAGTCTTAAGGTATTAAGATAGATTTATTAAGTTACAAGATAAGACAGCAGAGCAGTAAAACCCCACAGCTGACCAGACCAACTGCCAAGGCTGGAATCCACACACACCAGATAGAATACTTTTAGGTACTATGGGAGATAGAGAAGGTAGGAACACTAAGAAAGGACTACAGACACCAAGTAGCCATATTGAACCAAGTAAGAATATACAACACCTTGCCAACCGGTTAGCAGGCTGTCGGGGGTGCCTGAGCTGCGAGAGCCGTGTTCTGGTCAGGGTACTCAGATGTATTTTTCAATACCAGCTGGCCGTGCAGTTAGGCACCCCTCTCCCGTCTGTCCTCCTCTCCACCTTGGGTATGCCCTTTACCGCACATTCCGCTAACACGGTACCCGATCAAATCTGCCGAAATTTACCACAAGTAAAATTCCAAATAATAAAAAAAAAGATACTTCGGCTGTTAGTCCTCTAAAAATTTGTAACAGGTGCAATTTATCACACGTGATACATTCCCACACCCAGTAGCTGGAGTTTAAGAAATATGGCCCCAAACTTCAGTCACCTGTAACAAGGCTCACAGATGGCGAATATGCATTTGGAACTCAAAGTTAGGCTCAAGGGATTACCAAAGGGCATTAAATGGGTAGATGCTTTAAGGTACTAAATACCTTTGCATCTTTAATTTGAAAGGGGAGTGCCAGCAGATTATAATAATTTTAATGGGCGAGTACTAACACTTCTCAGAAGCAAACATATACTCTGCGATTACGAGTACCTGCACTTTTATAAACATCAAGGTCAGCCTTCTTTTTGAAGAATGTTTTATCAGTCGTCTGATATTGGGTCCCCTCTGGGCCTGTATGTAACTACATGTACAGCAAATCACTGCAGTGGGCGTGGATATTAGTCAGTGCATACGATTTGGAGAAAGTAATGCTAAGCTGCATTCCCTGCACCACGATTAGCACCGTTTGTGCAGGGAATGCAGCTTGTATAGTATAATACAGGAACTTTAATACTGCCACTTATTATGACCCAAGTCCTCATAGGTACAGAGCTCTCGAATTTCTAAGGCCCATGTACAAGTATCTACGACATTTCAGCTTTTTTTCCCACTGTATCCTTGGATTTGGTGTCTTGTTTGTCCAGTTATAAAATCAAGACTACAAACCCTAGAAACTAAAGAAAAATCCGGCAATGGAGGAGCTAATTACTCATATAACTGGGGAAAGTAAAGGTGCTGCCCAAAGGACTTATTTACATTTGTAAGTGGCATCAGTCAATGTTATTGTTCTTCTGTAAATGCACTATGACACCCATGAGTAGCATAGAATTTATATATATATATATATACACAGATCGGTGCTCTTCGACTAACCTATTTGAAAAATCGAGTCAGGTTTTCAAAATGACCAACAATTATGCAAATAACTTACATTAACATTCAATTCGTTCTTTTCAATTTTATTATGGTAATGTTTATGTCCTAGCTACATTGTCTATGTTCTGAGTTGATTAGCTGTATAGTTTATATAATAATATTCCCAGACGCTGTTCAGTGTCGGCCAGACTAAACGTAACAAAAAGGATTCAATTCAAAATTGTATCTCCCGTTCACAGGGCAGTTTTCAAGCAAGGTCCCATCAGCATTCAGATTCTTTTTTCCCCTTTTACATTCCTACTTGATCTTTAAGGTTGGCTAATTTTTTTGTCCTACAATCCTCCATGTTTTCCTTTACTAGGCATGGTGGCTATTCCTTAGCAGTGTTCGGTGCTAGGCATAACTTTGAATAACTTGCATATCTCAATTCACAGGACCTCTAATCGTTCACTTTTTTTCTGACAAACCTGAAAACTTGACTGTTTACTCACAATTTATAGTTTTCTTTCTTTTGGGCTTTTCTGATACAGTCAGGGTTTATCTCCTTGAAGCTCTTTTCTGAGCATGTGTTGCTCTCTGTAAATTCATTTAATTATATTTTTTAATTTGCTGAGTCATATAAAACAGAAATGAATTAAATTAAATTAAATGGAGGCCTTTCCCGTACATATATCAAAGTAAGGCACAATGGGGTATATTTTTGTGTCATTCTTTTTCAGACCAGTTAGTTGTGTTTAATTTATCTCTATAAATCTACTAGCATTCAATTGTATTTGAGAGTACATTTTTGAAGGTAGTATTTTAAAAAATATTCAAACCATTGTAAACCTCTGCTGGTGCCTTTGACAATAAAAGGCTCAGTACTCTGCTAGTTTGGTGGTATTGCATTCTGACTGTCACTTAGACATCTTTTTACACAGGTGCATAAAATACTAGATAAGCACACCACCACCAGTTTCCCTATAATCCGATACCTCATTCTAGCCAGAGACAGTCCCAGTCGCCCTGCTGTATTGCCTTCCAAATTTTCAAAATGTATAAAGATGTTCTAAACTGACGTAGTTCTTTTTAACTGCAACTGTCTTTACAAGGCAGAGACCTTTTTTTCTACACTGAGGGGCAGATGTATCCTCACCATCATTTGCGATTCCCAAATAGCGATTTTTTTTAGAAATCGCTATTTCAGAATTGCAATTTGGGATTTATGTAGAAAATCGCTATTTTTTAGCGATTTCTTAAAATTCCTTAATTGCGATTAGCAAATTGCTAATCGCAATTAAGGAATAATTTCCCATTCATTTCTATGGGCCAGGAGGCCCATAGGAAGGAATGGGAATTTATACTCAATTTGCGATTCACAATTTGCTAATCGGAAATTGAGAATAATTTCAAGGGTGCAAGGGGTCTTAGGGACACCCTGCTGCACCCCTGAAATTTCCATGTGTGCGCATATGGCGCACATACATGCCCTAAGGGCATGTATGAGCGCCACATGGCACCTTTACAAATACTAAAAAGTGCATTTGTAAAAGAAATCGCAAATTACCACCAACTACAAGTTGGTGGTAATTTGCGATTTCTTAATGTGGATTCGCAAAAAAATGCTTGATGCATAGCGTTTAAGGAATCACAAAATTGCGATTCCTTAAATACTTGAGCAAAATAAGGAATCGCAATTTTTGCGATTACTTATTTTGCGATTTTGTTCATACATACCAAAACACCGTTTGCGATTCGCAAACGCCGGAATTCTGCGAATTCTGGCGTTTGCGAAACGCAAACGGCTTCTTACATCTGGCCCTGAGTGCTTTGTTGGTACCCTGGTTAAAAAATGCTCCATCCGACAGTGGACTAATTGATCAGCATTAGCGCTAAGTCATCAATAGTCAATTGAGGTTTATGAACAGCCATCTCGTGAAATTGCTGCGGCTCCCTCAGTGCATCCATGTTGTTAAAATGGACGACGGGTGTCAACATGTTGTGTTTGTCTACCCGAGCGCGTGCTGACACAATAGGTAATTTCTGTTATGGGTGGCCCACATTTTTCCAGCAGTACTCATTGAACTGTCACTTTTTGTGGGCACATCCCTAAGCCTCTTTTTGGTGTTACCACAAATCAGGTGAGTAATGAGCGTTTAAGGTGGCAGCGCTACCCCCAGCACAGTTTGTTCTCTTGTCTCTTGCCTGGGGCAGAACGATGCCATACAATCATTTTTTATTACTGTTTTGACAGCAGAAGGATTCGTTGAAGTATCTCAAATAACTGAGAGGCAGCTTTGGGCACACCCAGCTGTTGCCCGAAGGAAATTGCAGCAGTTTAGAAAGACAGCCCTCTTCAAAATGAGAAAGAATTACTTACAAGAATGGGTGATGTAATTGACCCTTGCAAAAACGTGATTACCCATAATGCTCTATGATCTAATCCTAGGCCTGTCCACAAGCACCAAACTGGTAATATAAGCAAAGGGGACATTGGATGTTGATTATTTAGCTAAGAAACCTCATTGGCTACAATAACATTAGTTTATTTAATATATAATTGAAACATAACTTTAATCTAGGTTTAGTGCAATTCGGTATTTTAATGACAACCAGGTGGAGATGGGGTGGTAAGAGTTGTAGTTTGCAGTTCTGATCAGTGGCGGCTCGTAACATGAAGTAGTGATGGGGTGAGCCCACACATACAGATAGCTATCTGCATGCACACTCCCACCCATCCATTCACAAACCTCCACACAAACACCTACCATTCCCAAGCACACATGCACAAACCCATTCAAAGCATGCTGGCACAAATATACTCAAACATTCAAACATACACACAAGCTCATACAAAACATTTAAAAAAAGTATCTGGCTAGCGGTGATCTCGGGTGGCGGGTGGGAAGATGCCTCATGGGATGGTGCAATGAGCTAAAAAACGGTGTTGGATCTAGCCCTGATCTCTTGACTGGGTGAGAGTACTCTGCTTAATTCAGAGACTCTGTCCATCACCACCCCCTTTTTGTAAATTATCATGGAAGGTGAAACAGGAGGATCCGGCCACCTCCTCTCATCATTGGCTGACCTTGTCATAGGTCAGCCAAAGAGAGAAGGACCTTCCATTTGTCATCATAGAGTTGGATGGGATCAGTGAAACTTGCTGACCCCAACCCACTCTGAGGCTAGTCACTGATAGACACCATGCCTGGGCACTTCAGTGGTTAAAACTAAAGCACCAGGTCTGAGTCTCAGTGATGAACCCCCTCATTATGAGGGGGAGGGCCTTGCAGGTCTTTGCCAGGCTCAGGAGGTCACGCCTGTAGGGTTGTGAAATCTTCTGCCCGGCAAAGTTTGGCTCAGGCAGCCAGGCACCTGCACATTTACAGGATATACAATAACTGGCTCCCCTGGCTCGAACAGGACTCTTCCCTAAGCCTGACAGTCAGTCTTCATTCATTATGGAAAAGGTGTATTGACGGGCCGCGCCTGGTTCTCATGAACATTATTTTCTTTGTACACCAGTACAGAAAAGTTGCTGCTCCTTGGCAAAGATATTGTGCTTGCTCATGATTTGGTGGCTTAAAGTGGGCAGCTTGTTCCTCTTACATAACTCATTGATCAAAGCACATGGAGAAATCAGTGTTTGAGGGACCGTTCTACTTGTGATGTTGTTATTCAGTCTTGTGCTGCTTAACTTCACTTTGAGTTTTACCTCCAGTGTGGTCACGGAGGCTCTCCTTAGGTGGGTAATGGGAATCCTGATTTGGGTGCAGATGGAAGTTTGTGTCTGAATCAGCAATCCAAGACACTCCTCATGTTTTCGCCTGTATAATTTTTATCAGAACAATACTTGGTGCAATTTCTGTAGTTATCCGAGGTTTGTCTCAGAAGGGAAAACACTTCGGACCCCCTCCCCTCCCCCAATTCTGACAATTAGCACACACAATAAGGCGCTAATGCTGCAGCCAATAAGCACAAGAACCCATGGTGTCAGTATTTGCCTAACACGGTTACATAGCCTCAGAATAACACCTCAGTTTTAATATTGGTCTAAGATGCGTGAGATGACTTAAAACTGAACATATCCACCAGGTTCCAACTTTAAGCAGACCCATAACAAGAACAGCATTGATAATGTACCTCCTATAAAACAGTGCTCTTTGGGGAGGGCCAGGTTCCTGGGTCTACAGAGAACGTTTAGGGTGCCGGGAGTCTCTGGAATGAAGGGAGTATGAGGCTGCCTAACCCACACAAATATAACAATGGTTTTTGGTCAAAATGTCTTAGATGGTTTGTCTCCTGGATCCCAAACAGTTTGAATTGCCCAAATGTTTTTCATGATTACATTCTTTGTGTTTATTTGAGAATAAATTACCTCGTGGATTGTGCCAATGTCAAATCATCATTTAAGTTTGTCTCGGCTGGAGAGTGAAACATTGCATATATTTAATTGGAGAAATTACTGACCACTTCTGTGTATAGATTCATGTCTTCATTTTTCCAAGACAATGTCCCAAACCCCACTACAATATTTTAGCTTACTTACTATATATAATGTTTTCTTTACTTTTTTGTATTAATGAGAGGCTATTGCTGTTATGTAATCTGGGGACTTACTTAGCTCAAGAGGGTGGGCATGTAACAAAAATGTTTGCTGGACAGTGCTCTAACCCAACCTGGATCAGGCAAACCTCCAGTGTGGGTGGGTGTGGGTGCGGTGGGAGCTGCTGTTAATGGTACCTGAAATAGAGTGTATTAAGACATTGCCATGAGACCTCATTCACACGTAGGTGAAATCTTAATAATTGATTTAGGATAAACTCTGCTTATAATGTTTCCTTATTTGTTTTAGAACTTTGGAATGTTGGGAGCTCCATTGAAGACAATGGAGTGCTCTGGGCTTCTAATGGCGGGTAGAAGCCCGGAGCTCCAACATTCCGATATTTGTTCATAGCTGTTGCTGTGAACAAAAGGCCTCACGGAGCCCGAGGGGATTTCAATCCCTTCGTACTCTGTAAGGCCTTTGTTTTACAAATTAGTACATTTTGCCCTCCAGGGGCAGAATGTTCTAATAGCCTTAGATCCCTCCATAGTGGGCTCTACAGTCCATTAAAGGGCCGCAACTTTGTTAAAGTCCCTCGCCTTCAGGTTGGGCCTTTAACTCTGGAGCAGGTCTTTAATGGCCAGTAGAGCCCGCTACGACGGGCTCTAAGGTTATATTAGCAAATGACCGTACTGTGTAACGGAGCCTAAAAGTGGCTTAGAATCTCTGTCCTCTTGAAGAGATAGTTCAGCAGCAGTCATGAGGTCAGAGAGTGGAGACCAGTAGACTTCGTTATTTTGGATACTCTAGGAGAACTGGTTTTGTTATCCCAGAATAGGGACAATGTATGCTGCTTCAAGGGGGAGTCTGTATGCCCTATTGGCCCGCTAAGTGCATGTCTAGTTTTGCCTTGTCCTATGACATGGTGAAGTATCTCGGTGAACAAATGCGATCTGAGTCAGTATTATTGGTAGCTGATGAGATTTCCAAGAGTAAGGGACTTGGTGGGACAATACGTAGTAGATTGAGTAGCATAATAAGAAACGTCAACTGTAAAAAGAGCTAGAAATGAATTTGCTAGGGAGAAAAAAAGGCCTCTCTGTAGTCTCCCTACACCCTGATTCTATGTAGCATAATGAGAGTATGTCCCTGAAGATGAAGTGGTCAGGCCTGATTAACTGTCTACATTGCACAGCTTTAAGCCATGGGGTGCTGCTGCCTGGTGGACTCCATTAAGTGTAATGAGGCCCTGTAAGGATGCATGGTAGGGACCTATGTAGAGTTTATTTTGTGTGTGTATGATTGAATATAATGTGTACAGCCTGTAGGAAGGCCTGGAATATCTGTAAGCAGACTCTCATCACGGAGTTGCTGATAGCAGCGTTTGTTCTGTAAAATGCACAGATTATGTGTAAAGAGGGGTTCTTCATAGGTTTGTAAATAAGTTTGTTTGGTAGAATCTTTATCTTTTCTTGCAGTTATGGAGCATGAGAGTATGTCTGTACTCCTAGACTAGGAGATACAGTTGCTCACCTTTCTGGTAGTGTCAGAGGGCAGTTGCTGCAGCTTGTTGATGTCAGTTGCTTGTAGGCTCATGTCAGTGCAATCACATGAGTAACAAAGTAACATTTGCCTCTCCTCCTCTTGAAATACGTCACAGGTCATCAAGGAGGGAGAAATACCACAATGCCAGATATCTACTTTCAGCTGGTAAACTTGCAAAAGTGACAGACGTTACAATGAAAACCTGAAATGCCTGAATGATTCAGGAATTTTAGGCAGCCAGCTATTCAGTGTCCGTGTCCTTGTCCTCATTTAGCTTCCCTGCAGAGCTGAATTTATGTGGAATGTCCACTAAAGCAAACACTAGTATGGAACCCATGCAGCGATTGGTATGGATGAAAGGGATGAAACAAAGGAGTGGTGCTTCTTGCATACAGTGGAAACACAAGGTATTGTAAGAATAATGACGCATATGCTGAACATTTCAATTCTACTCGAACAAGAACATGGACCCGCAGCCCTGCCAGAAAAAGTAGAATCCTTAATTTCATTATGTCATCATCATCAAACAATGGGAGAGTGGCACTCCTTAAGATGGTGACCCTGCCACGGCTGCTTTATTACTTTAGGACCCTCCCGATCTGGATCCCGGCGAGCTACTTCCGGCGGATAAGATCGTTAGTAATCGGCTTTCTGTGGGGGACGGGCAGACGCAGGGTAGCGCACAGCACACTTCTCCGCCCTAGAGGGGAGGGTGGGCTTGCGGTACCGGACTACGAGCTGTATTACCTGGCGGCCCAGCTGCAGTGGCTAACGCAGTGGGTCGCACGAGCCAGGAGAGAAGGCGATGACTCTGCGGAACCGGCGGGCCCGGTTCAGGTGTTATCCCGGATTGTCCTGGGGCTCCCGATGGGAGATTTCCATCTCACTCAAGAATTTGCGACGGTCCGGAAGTGCTGGAATAGATACCGCCGAAGAGGCCGCATTGGGGTGCCGTACGCCCCTGAGATCCTGCTCCGGCTGTGCGGGGCACTGCCGCATGGGGGCTCGTGGCACGGGCTAGGGGACTGGGAACAGCAAGGACTCAAGTCCATGGGGGACCTCTATGAGGACGGGGCGATGCTGCCTTTCGACCTACTGAGAGACCGCTTCGAGCTGTCGGGGGGAGATTTCCTCCTTCACGCGGCGCTAACGTCGGCAGTCCGCAAGCACTGGAAAACGGGTATGACGGAGCCGCCACTGTCGCTGGGTTGCCAATACGTGGTGATGATGGCGGGGACGGTCAAGGCTGTCACGTGCCTGTACAGACGCATGGTCTCGGAGACTGTTGCTCCTCTGCTGGCCCTGAAGACGAAATGGGAGGCGGATCTGGCGATGGAGATCCCTGACGAAGCGTGGACTGGTATTGTGGCGCGGGCCCGAAGCGGAACGCGCAACGCTAGGTTTCAGCTGATGCACTTCTATGTCCTACACAGGGCCTACCTGACACCTGACAAATTACATAAGTACTTCCCAACGCACCCGGCGACCTGTCCGCGATGCCCGGCGACCTTAGCTGACTTCCAACACATGTTCTGGTCCTGCCCAGAGTTAGGTTCCTTCTGGCAGGAGGTAGTAGACACCTTGAGGGAGGTCACGGAGAGGGACTTGCATTTATCCATGGCACACTGCATCCTGCACTGGTTCCCACACACATCAAAGAACAAGATCACTAGCAAGTTCTTGGACCTGGGTCTGCTCCTGGCGAAACGAGCCATTACATCCCAGTGGAAGGCGAATAGGGGCCCTGGGGTGGAGAGGTGGAAGGCTGAGCTGCTCAAATGGGCCCGATGTGAGGGAGAACTCCGTATGCAGGCTGCGCTTAGAGTAGGTAATGACGCGGCGCTGGAGAGGGCCAGGGCATGGGAGGGGCTGATCTTAGACCTCTCACTTGTGGGCCTGGAGGAGGAGGACACCCCGGCACATAGCCCTGCCCCGGCGGACCGCTTGCCCGGAGAGGTGGCGATCTAGGCTTCCTCCCTTGTTCCCCTACTTCCTGAGTGAGGACTACGAGTTGTTTGTTGGTTGCTCCTGATGACATACTTTGGGACTGCATTGGTCGGGTTGACTGTGATCTCGCACTGGTGATGAGCTGGCACGCCTGGGGGGGTGGGGGGTGGGGATGGGGGGAAGGGGGGTTAGTTCTGGAGGGAGTGAAGGGGTGGAGGGGGGCAAGTTGGGTTGAGGGGATGGGGAGTTCTTGTTCGGACGTATAGAAGGGACCCTCCTGAGTTTAATGGACAACGCGCTTAGGCGGGGGAGCGAGAGGACTGAAAAGCAGCACTGTCTTTCCCCAGAAAGCTGATAACAACTGTTCCATGTTCTTTCACCCTACACACATGTTTCTCTGCTGTTGCGCTGCTCGACCTCCGGGGTGTGAGCTAAATAGCTGTGTAATGCACATGCCGAACATCTATAAGGGGAATGTTTACCGGGGGAAATGGCACATACAATGTGAATGCACAAATAACTATGCTGCAATAAAAAGATATTTACCAAAAAAAATCCTCATCAAACAACTGTATTTCGGTTCGAAGAACCATAAAAGCACACCAATGTGAGCAAATACAAAACTTTCATAAAACACAATAAATTACAAAACTCCATTTGCTGCAATGTAATTGATTGAACTAATACAAATTGCGACCTTTCGCACAAATGGTTAGATGGATCCAATGGAGGGCCCTCAATAAAATAACTACATACTAACTCAAGGTGCCCGAAAAAACAGAAACCTCAAGAGAAAGCCCTAAAATGGCTCCTGATGGATCCGTTATACCATCCGGCATACTGAAAAGTACCCGTAAGAGGAGACTCAAAACCACTGGCCATCACGAAGGAATAAAGTGCATAGTGCAATAGATCTAACTCACACATTAAAAGAGTAAGATTAAAATTCATTTTAATCTGGTTGCCTCGCGAGGATTCACGCATGATTATAACTATATGTCTTTTGTCCCTAGTACCTTGAATTTTTCAAGATGATTCAATATTAAACTCCCATGAAAAGCTGATTGCTGTACTGGTGAGAGAGGCAAAGGGTTCTGTCATGCTCCCTCCTGTCTGTGATTTTAGGCACTCGGGAAAATTTATTGAGTGTGAGAAGCATCCAACTGTCCTGAGGCTGCGCAGGCAGCATATATGTCATATATTTTTGGACGAAAAGCTGCAGCTTCATTTAGAGAGTCTAGGAGAGTGGTAGAATTGCAGCCGCTGCAACTAGCATTTTGTGTGTATATATGAACCGGGAATTAAAAATTACATTTGTACGCTGCGCTCTTGATTTATTGCAAGGCTCTCCGCTTGGTGCCGCCAGGTCTCGCTTTAAACGTCATGGCATGCTGGCAACTGATTTTTCAAAATTGTTCTGGCAGCCCTGCTTTTCTGCTGGTGTTCTCAACTTCCAGCTAGTTGGCTGCCCACAAAGATACCACATTGTGTATAAAAAGATTGATGGGCCAGCATACGCTAATGAGGAAGGTCGACTACTGTTGCGATACGTGGCCTTTTGTATGAAACTACTGTACAGCTCTTGTACTTCAGTCTCTTTCCTGCCAAGTTACGGCTGCATGCCTGTGGCTGACCAGGATGTATGTTGTACTGCATTAGGAAACCCTGGCATTACAGTATGTGGTGTCCAGCACGTTGTCGAGGTGCTGCAAGAGTGTAATACAAGACATTTTTCCAGAAGAAAATTACAGTTTATGGATTTGTTTCGGTCGGTGTGTACGGAATGTTGAATAATGGGCTTACCACTGTTGGAGTGGCTTTTTTTGTTTGTAAAAGTGACACAGCATCCCACAATGTTCATAAAGTTCCCCTGATCTGCTTCTGGATCGGCGTTCAGCGCCTTGACGCCTTTGGGCATTGTTGCGCTCTACAACTCTATATCATTCATGATGTCAGATCAATCATCTCTCTTTACTTTAAGATTTTTTTTGCATGGCAGCATTGAATCATTTAAT
Organism: Lissotriton helveticus; assembly: GCF_964261635.1. Classification (NCBI taxonomy): domain Eukaryota; kingdom Metazoa; phylum Chordata; class Amphibia; order Caudata; family Salamandridae; genus Lissotriton; species Lissotriton helveticus. The sequence goes on from NC_136059.1 coordinate 895,441,536, forward strand.
CATACGAAACTGAACAAAAGTAGGGACAATTCTTCCTGTTCTTAGGTGCATGCTCCATTTATTTAACTGTTCGTCTCTATTTTTCCACTCACTTGTGCTAAAGTTATTTTCGTGAGCCCTGTGAAGATTCCACAAAATATATTTGCTTTTTGAAACCAAACTCAAGCACAGTGTTTTGCTAGTCGTGATTTTTGCTACTCCGGTTTGGACGACGGCCTAGAAAAACATTATTTGCAGGTTCTCGTTTTAAATCGGCCAACCACTCATTAAAATGGTGCATTTAAATAGCCCTGCAGGTAAAACTATGGTTGGGTTTCCACTTAGTTTAGGGTAAGATTTTAGTCTCGTTATTGTAGGGCAGGGGGTGTTAAGATGCAGTTGCCATGAAACGGAACATAATCAACATTGGATCGGATTCTGTTGAAATAGCCCAGCTTTGGGGATTCTAATGGTCTGATAAAACATATATTTGCCATATAAAAGAGCTCTTGGTGATAGTTAGCTACTTATATCCATTCTTTCAAACGTGAACGTCTTAGGAACAAGTATCTCCCCTTTAGCGTCTGAGTGCGAAACTCGTCTAATTCCTGCAGTGAATTGAAAGTGAAACCAATGCTGGTTTCTGGCCTCTTGACCTATTGCACCCGTGTGCTACTGATGCTTCTTACAAGAATTCATCTTCCATTTCTTTGGCCTTAGAGCAGGGCTTCTGCCAATAAACGTCAGTGATGCTTCTTTCACAGGTAACCTGCCTGAAACTAATTGCAGTTCTGTTTCTGAGCAATAAACTGTTTATTGATTGTAACTTTCATAGGCAGTGGCATAGCGAGGGTTCATTGACCCACAGCGCAAGCCGGTGAAACTGCCCCATAGGAGCCAGTCCTGGAGAAAAAGGTATTCACAATTGGTTTGCAGTGTGTCCCTTGCACTGCTAGGTCTTGGTCCCATTGCATTTGTTACGCTAATACCAGCTTCGCTGTTGAAACAACTCAACATCACACAAGGTATGTGCTCACAAACAGTCCAGGCCAGTGACGGCCACGGCTGGATTTCTTTGCAACATTGTAAACTGTTTATAAAGTTAAATCCATGCGTGAGTACAGTTTGAGATGTCAATCAGAAGCATAAGGCAAAATGAGGAGATCCGCCACCCCCTCAGGCTTCCCTGCCTCGCGAATCTGTTGAGGGGCCCCTGAGACTCTCGTACATTGCAGGTATTTGTAGTCATTAGCAGGGCTTTAATTGTGCGGGTCCTGCCGGTACCCAGCACCAACAGTTCTAAAAAGCAGGTGCTGAGTCGGGACTCTATTGGGCTTTACATTTTTGTCCTCACCATCAGGGTGAAAAAAAAATCTTAACTCTGCAGCAGTACCACCCCTCGCTGCCTTTGAATCCCAGTCAGAGGGCACACTATGCTAAGCACAGATTTTTAGCTTATGTGTTCTTAAGCCACGCCCTTAAATACAACGACCACGCCCCTTTGAGAGAACCCCCAGTTTTTTCATACCACTTAAAGCCCTGGTCCTTATCTGAAGCGAGGCCCCTAAAAAGTGCCCCTCCAACCCTTCCACCCTCCCAACCGCTGAGGCTGTTTTGGGCCTTCATTATGCCCCTGCTGCAAATCAATCAATGTAGGATTTATATGAGGTTCTTCTTGCTTTGAGCATGTTGGTCCTGTTTTTAGTCGTGGGGATGCTTGTCTATAGCTGCCCCACGTTAGTCCGCGCTCTCCTTTTAACTGGAGAAACTCAACATGAGACATCTGTTTTAACTATTCTATGCACTTCGAATGTTCTCTCTTGACATGGGAGCTGTTAAAAGCACAGTAATTATTACTTTTATGGAACTGACCTCCGTGCATGCATACTGGGGTTTGAATGCCCCAATAAAACAAAGCGTTATGAATTTCTCGTTTCTCTTGCACCTAGCGGGATCCGTTGGACTTGCTCTGGTGGTGTGTTTTTGTTCGGTGTACGGCAGAGTACAAGGGGTCCTTATTCCAGCGGTGGCCCGTGGTCCTGTTTCTCGCCCCTGCTTTGTACAATATTGCCGTGTGTGGACTCTGATGAATTGGTGGTGGTGCTGAGTCTTTCCATAATGAGGCTAGAGACCTGTGCACTTTCAGGAGTTGGAACTCCTCCAAAGAAAACTGCTGCTAAGCATTTCAAAGTGTGTGACAGCAATTAGTAGAAATGTTGATTTATACCAAATTACTGGCTAGCTGGGGTCAGGTTTCCTTAAAACCTACCTTGCAAAAAACAGACCAGTTAAAGTGTTTCCAAGTACTTTTGCTTTTCGTGAAGAATTTGCACGTGGGTGTGCAAAAACTGTGACCTGAAACTTCCCTGTGCTCTTGTTCCTTTGCTTGACTTGAATACTTCGTTTGCGAGTGTGCCTGTGTAAAGGCTCCAAAACTACTGATGCCTTTACCTTTGGGATTCCGGCCAAAGTCTACTGTTCTATGCAGCAGCAACACGATCAAGATTTGTAGGAAACTTTTATCTACTTCGTTGTTGTTTACTGTGTTGTTATGCCTACGTTGTTGGTCATGGTTGGCCAAGATAGACCTCACAGTTTTTTTGCACTTGTCTCTTTTCGCTTGCTGGTGATTTCCATGAAGGCCAGCGAAGCTTTTCTTTTCAATCTCGCTGTGGTTGGAAGTCAGGGATGGTGGAGATTTGTGAGCTGCATTCGAGAGTGTCATACCATGCTATTGGGAGATGAAAAATCGACCAAAACCTACTTGTCACCTTTTCATAACCCACTGGTAGAACCTTTAACATGGTGGTTAATATCAAAAGAGGGATTAGACATGTTTGTTTCTTAGAAATACTTTTATGAGGATTCTTCAACACGTGAGTTATTTAAAGTTGTGCATCGAGGTAGGCATGGGACTTTCACATGGTATTCGTGTAGCAGCTCTGACTTAATCATGCAGTTCAGCAATTTGTCTGAAAAGTTTTTTAATTTTAATTCTGTTTACCTGAAAATGAGTAAGAAAATGCCTCCTCTGCTCTCCATCCAGTAACACAACTTGCTTTTGTTTTCCACTGCTCACCCAGAAGGACCCGGAATACAATCTCCGGTGCCCCCAGGGTTCATATTCGCTCATTGCCTCATGGGCAGACCACAGCTATCTGTTGGTCGTGCATGTTTGACTTTTGATGGCTGTGGTTTAACCATATTAGGAATTACACATCAAACTGTGTAATTCCTAACCATGACATGCAGTTCTATAGTCTGTGTCCTCACTTCAACAGCCATCCCTCGCAGGCTTGTTGCCCTGTTTTGGCACCGCTGCCCACTCACTTGGCATATCTTATTATCTTCCGCCTCCTCATATCAATCTTTGAGTAACCACCTGACTTCAGTGGGCCCATCTCCACCCCTCAGCGGTCTCTGCTGCACCCCTTCATTTTCATCGCACACCACTGAATGCAAGAGCTAAAAGTGAGAAAATCTAAAATTCATTTTGAGGCATTTTATTCTCATTATTTCAGTCGAATAATAGAGAAAATGTCTTAGTGTTTGTAATTGTAGTAGGAGTTCTAAATATAGGATACATGTTTCAAATGACAGAGATCCAACTGCGTAAAGACATTATTTTTGTTACCCTGCGAAATAAGGTAACAGTGGGATTTTTTTTAATTTACACATAATGTTTGAACTCGAATGCTAATTTAATGATTCCCAAGATGTCTCATATCTAGTCTTTTAATATTAATCCTCCTAAATTTAAACCCTTAGGATGAACTCACATGCATACCCCGGCTGTGTTTAAATATGGTGTGTCCGCACTAAAACTCTTTTCTCTTCATTAATGCTTGCTAGTAAACTCTGAACGATGCCCATCCACATATGTAGGAGAATATATTGTTCTTCTTATTTTTTGATGGTCAGTTTAGTGGGGGATGAGGGATACAATGATATGCTGATGCTGTCTTATGATCAGTGGTTAATGTTGGTCACCTGCCCTACATTCACTCTGCTGCATCAACATTCAAGAGCATGTTTGTAACTCGTGTTTCTTACTCGAAGTGTGTTGGTCTGCTTCATGCCCACGTGTTGCACTCTCAGGAAGTGATGTTCCAGCACAGACGTGTCACTCAATGGGACCACGGTTATCCCACCCTTCTCCGCTCTGAATGGCGCTCCCAAGCACATTAGCTGGGAGATCTGGGCCTGTGCTCCATCATTCCATGTATTCTCCCGGGGCATGCTGAACAATTGAGAAAGAACGAGATAGGTCCTTTGGTGACTTCAATAAATTGCCCTTTATGTGCGTAGCTCTGTTGTGCACGACTGTAAACACTTAATCATCGAGCTCATGTTGATGCCTGGCTCGCAGAAACCTCAGGCCTTAAGGTAATAACTTTGTCATGTGTTAGCACTCAAGTAGGGGCTGGAAGGTTGCTAAGGAACAGTCACACGAAGACAGACTGCTATTGGCTCAGACCGTTCTGATGATTTCAAGCTATTATGTGGTTTGCTTCCTTGCAAAACAGGATTCCAAAGTGGCTTTTTAAAATGTTTCTGTGCCCCAAACTATCTGTTTGGAGAGAAGAAAATATATGGCGTCAGTGTAGATTAAACGCCGTGCACGCTTCACTCAAAGAAATGGTGTGATGTGCGGTTTGCGCCAACTTGCGTGATCTGTGTTGGATAAGGCCTGCGTGAAGCTTCAGGACTGCCCTTTGCAGAGGACCTGGGAGGGATTAGATAAAGAAACCAGAAACCTTAAACCGCTGCTGTCTTTGTAAATAAAAAGAATAGGAACGAATCTGAAACTTGGCATTAAAAGGAGCACACGAAGGGAAATGTGGCTTGGACTGTTCTACTTTAGATTTATGAAATAATGAATGGAAGACCTTGTAATTTTTTCATCACAGTTGCCTTACAGATATTGCGATTTTGCTCAGCATGAGGTGTACTGTTCCAAATTTAGATTTTTCTGTCATTCTGATGTGCACATTAACATTTCACCCTGAAAGCCATTTCCCTCATTCCCATTCTGCCTGTGCTGCCCTCACCACAGCAGATGGTCTGGGCAATTGATCCCAGTTGTAGTGCTTTGTGAATTACATATGCTTGCTTAATGTGACCATGTCCCCTTGATGAGGTGTATTAAAACAAATCTGATGTCGACCAAATAGAATCTATGGATTGGAATTCATGCCCAGAGAACGGAAATGTGCACTGATCCGCATCAGATCGAAGCGTAAAGAGGGGATGCACAACTCAAATCTGGTGTTGGGCAATTCGCTTTTCTCACGTCAAACTTTCTGTGCTCCGAGCAATAGGAACACCTTTTCCCATAGACACGATATTGGTAAATCCCTTTGATACATCTGGCCCTAAATCTTGGCTTCTGAAGTGAGAGCTGAAACATTTTTGAATGTGATGTGCTTGTGGTTATTTAATTGACTAGTGGGGACAGAAATGATCCCATGCGCTTTCCTTTTAAGCATTGCTTTCTATGTTATGACATGAATGCATTGATTGGTAAGCACGTTGTTCAACATTGGGGCTGTGAAAACATCAGAGGTAAACCTCATTTGCTGGGCAACATTTCTCTCAATATCTTAATTTGATTAAAATATCATCTTCAGTAGATATTAAAGTAAAATGTTCTCCCTCTCAAGGGCCAATTCTCCATATACTAGGCTTGAATGGAGCATGCACATTTCTCCAGTTCTGTGGTAGCCTTGTGCTTTGTTGTCAGATGGTTAGTCTTGTAAAATATCCGGTGTAGTGCTTATGCAGTAAACCTTACTTTTTCAACAATTTTAGAAAATGTGGTGATTACTGGTTAGCGCTCAAGTCAACTGAGATATAGCTCTAGAATCAAAGACAAGTGATCTGCGCTGGAAATGTTGTGGGCAAGGCCTGTTTCAATTTTTGCGGTGCATTGTGCATACTTCTATGTGTTAGTTGTTATTTCGTTAGGTCGTGTGATCAGTTATATGTGGTGGGTATGTGTGAGAAAATCTTGCTATTCTTGGTGTTTAAAATGAGTAATGTAGACTGTTGTATGGTGATTGTCCTAAGATGGCGCAACTCTAAGTATGGTGGAGACATTTAAGCTTTTTGTGGTGTTTATGCTTTCCTTACTTGAAAAAAAGACTTTAAGCCTATGCTTTACTGATTGTTTCTATACTCTCCATTCAGAGAGCCTAGGTATATTTAGGCAACCATCAATCAATATGAGGAAGCCACCGCTGGTGTTAATATCAGGCTAATTTACCTGACTCTCGCATTTATTCTGGGATCTTTCCAGTCTGCAAAGACTGTATTTCTTAAACTAGAACTGGAATTTAATAATCCGTTTATAAATCCACTAGTGTATGAGCTGCAGCTCCATCATTTCAACAATAGCCAATTGGAGGATGCCTTTTTTGCCTCCTCCCCTGGTCATATTGTCCCTGTGTAGTGTACACATCCCATCTGTTCCTGTAGATCTGTCATATCTCTCCTTACTCTTGTTCTAGTTTTCTCTGCGATCTCCTTGTTTTCTGTTCTTCTACGTTCTTGTCAAGAAGAAAGTGTGCCATTGTAGAGGAAATCTTAGCTTTTAGGCGAGCCCTACTACAGAGGATGATTGGGTGCTAACAATTGTACCAGTGAAGATGTCCATGCTCCAGACAAATTTAGAATCATTGGGGTCTCTCTTGGATAGACGCCTGGCATTGATGCTTCTGATATCATAACCTTTACTTGGCATCACTGGCAGCATAGAAATTATAGTGCAGTCACGGTTGTGTTTGTATTGTTTCTTGGTCTCCAGAATACTTTAATTTGACAAATTCTTTTCAATAAAGCCAGCGTGAATGTTTAAGATGGACATCAGTTTCACTCTTTCTTCCAGTCTGTCTTAGGTCTTGCCTATGATCGTGAAATATCTGAATTGCTAATGGTTTGAGATCTTAGGTCCAAGGCTATAATTTTCCACTCCATTTTGAGAGCAAATATCACAGTGAAAAAACTGCCCTTTCCCAATTTTCTGGTTAGATTCAGATTTGTCACAATATATGGTGTTAATTCTCACCATCTTATTGTGCTTCTTTGGTGTTTCCAATTTCTGCTTTCTCTTTGCGATTCAACACCGTGGAGTGATAGTCAGCCATGGAGCGGTATGAGAATATCCAATGCTTAAGTCTTAGGTGAAACACACAAAAGGTCATGGGGGGAATGCTTGCAATAGTTATAACCACTGGCAATCGCTCGGGGTAGCATTCTAGCCAATTGTTCTTTCTTTTGCCCAACATGCCACTTCCGTGTTGACCCAGCCATATGCAAATTGGTCTGGACCCCGCTCCTATAGGAGCAGTACAGCCTAAACTGCCATGTCCAGTTCTCTCTAAACCGCAATTTAAGGACTTTATAAGTGCACTCTTCTCATTCAGTACGTACTACTTATTGTTTCTCTGGAAAGTTGAATTCATTCCACTCACGTAGAGTGAATCTTTTCATATAATCTCATATGTAGCCATGGTCTATTGCCAATTGTGTCATCATGATGTACTACAATAATCTTGGATTATGTCTTTTAAGTGACATTTTATTTCATTTGTGCTCAAGTGGGTCATTGTGGCCAAGTGAAGTCTAAATTATCACCGGTCTTCCAGCTTAGCACTTTCCCACATCACTAATACATTGTGCTGTAGATAAACAGTAACATTTTCTAGTGGAGAAAGAACCTTTAGGTGTGAACTTAAACAAAGTTCAGCTATAACTTGAATTAAATTATCAGGGAGTGGTACAGAGTCCGTCACCCTTCAATCAACAACCACAGCAAAGAAGCAAGGTGAGCATTAGCTCACCCCTCTCCGTTGACATACCCCTTTGATCTAATTAGTGTGGGATAGGCAGTGGTTTCTTTCGAATAAACATACATGGTGTGGTTGCCTGTGAGTCCTGCACTGAGGGCACATCTTCCTGCTAGACCAGATGGCTCTCTTTGCGTCTTAATCATTATTGTCTCCAAGACGAAGAACAGATTCTCTCTGTGACCAATTCTTTGTTCTGGAGACAAGGTTGCGAGCTGCTAACCTAACCACTGTACTAAAGATTGCAGAGCTGCATATCTTACATTGCGTCGATCTAAAATGAGTGTTTTGCCTGTACTAATTTTATTTTCTTCAATTCAGAAATCACTTAATGCCTAGATGTAGGATGCAAGGATAGGTTCTGCCAGAGGTTCTGGAAGAGTTTCACTTCTGAACAGTTGAAAAGCAGTGTCCCTTGGGGCCTAGCCTTTTCAAGGACGGACTTCTTAAGTGACATATATGCAGCATTATTACTCTTTATTATGTTTCTAGGGAATTTCCGAGACTACCAACCATGTGCACCTTCATTATCCCTACAGCAAAGTCTTTTTAGGTCTCGCGTGGCGTACTTCGCACATGCGCAGTCGAGCTTGCAAGATTTTATGTTTTAGAGTGTACTTCACTAGCGAGGGTTAAGCCCACCCCTCTTCTCCATTGGCTGGCCTCCTAAACAGTGGCCAGCCATTGGAGAAGTGGTCCTAGTGACGTTCTCCTTTCTCGCTAAGCCCCATCCTTTTCAGACTGGGCTCCTTGACTTACTGCTGAAGTAAAAGGTTTCTTATCTTCTTTATGGGTCCAGCTGGCCCCATAAAGTAGATAAGGAACCTTTTACCACAGCAGGAAGTCGGGGCCACCCAGTCTGAAAGGGATGGGGCTTAGAGAGAAAGACGGCCACGCAAAGATACGCTCCCTCCAACCTTCTGTGTGACCTTGTGTGTCTCTTTGAACGATACGTGGGTTCAATTGTTTTTGTTCCCATAATTCTTAAAGGGCGCACAGGTAGCTTCCTGCAAAGCCGGTCCCTGCCTCAGCGCCCCCTCCCCCTTCCTGAGGGAAGTCCCGGTGTCCCCCCTCTGCACTTCCTTCCCCACCTCTGCACTTCCTTCCCCACCTCTGCACTGCACCGAGGAGGAGACAGCGTGAGAGGAACTAGCTCGAGAGGAGGCGGAGGCAGAGTGCGAGGAGTCAGGCTTTGAGAGTGCAGGAGGAAAGCCCAGTGCTGGAGCGCCGTGTTCCGAGCCCGGTCGCGGCAGATGGAGTGAGGAGCTGGAGAGGCACCCGCAGGAGGAGGGGGCAGCCGCTGCTCGCATGGTGCTGGAGGCACCCAGCGCTCCCATGCGCCCTGCCACCAGCGGAGCCCAGAATGGAGATGAAGATGCCGCCCGTCAGCGCGTAAGGAACGGGCCAGTGTGGGGGGTGGCATCCATGATTTGTTTATTAATGTGTGTCTGAGTGTTCTGTACATACAGTCCACACGCGCATGAAATTAGCGAGACTTGAGGACACAGAAAGGTTTCTAGGCGAGAGGTTGGCATAATGCCTCAAGGCCTCTTACATGCACCATGTGTCATTTGCTCACTCTCCTCCCCCACATCAGACCACAACAAGCACACCCTGCAGCGCAAGGATGGTGTGTAGGCGGCTCAGTCCCTCTGATCTCCACATGTTCCTCTGGTGCCGCTGTTTCTGAATATGGGCCACGGCAGCCAGCACAAGTTCACATTAGGGACATATGAGGCAAGCGTGAGTGACAGACGCCAACTTCCTGATCACAAGCTCTGCGCGCGCTGCTTTTTCTCAAAAGCAAAAATGGAAAAGCACCAAAACAAACCACCCTACTGTCCCGAACAAAAGCCCCCGTGGCAGAGGCATGCCTGACAACTGCAGCTGGACAGAGCTGCCTGTGTTGTGTTCCGGTACAGCTGCGCTGCACGCAGTACGTCATACGTGTTTTCTTTGTGTGTGTCTATCTGACAGTTTAATTTTTCCAATGGGCATACTCAAGTGCCTCTCGGATCGATAGATAGCACTTATGAAGAGCCTGTCCCGATGACCGGCATCCCCCACCTTCCGTGGCAGAATTGTTATAATTTTTATTGTAAAGTGGTCTCAAAGGGTTGTGATATAGTCTTCAGGCATTAATGGGAGTAACACGAAGCAGGCGCAGTCCTTCCATTCGGGATTGAGCTCTCAAGGGATGCACTCCTGGTGCAAGTGGGGTCCCATTGCAGTCTTCCTGTCAGGCTTTCTCCCGAGGTCACCCTTAAAGTAGCAAGTGCTTCCGGAGGGTCACTCACCTGCGCCTAATCACTGACAGGTGGGACAGGTGAGAGCATGATGTAAGGCACTTTAGAATACAAATAAGGACAGGTTATGCCAACTCCACGTGAAAGGAAATGAATCCACACACTTAAGGAGTGCTCATTGCCTGTTGCTTGCAGCACTTCTTCCTCCATTACCCTCCAGGCCCACAGTCTTTTTTTCTCCCAAAAATGTATTCACTTTTTGTATGGGAGTGACCAGGCAGGCGCTCTTTTACACTATTTTTACACGTGCAAATACAGTTACACGTGTCTCACACCACACTGGCGCGCACACAGACGCACACAAGTATGTGTCCTTGTATATATACGGACACCCCCGCCCAATTGCCTCTGTCTATTTAGCACCTAGTTAAGGTGAAGCCTTGCGCCCACCGGTCATTGTGAGTAGTTAATGCCTCCAAGGATGTCCCAGCGCACTTTCCTGGACACCTTTCCTGCTCTACAAAAGAAGTCTGAAAGGAGCCACTTCTGATCGGGGATAAAAGCTGCATGTGTACAAAGCGCCTTCTCCCTCCTCTAGTAACGTGTGGTTCCTGTCTTGTGCGAGTGTCTGCTTGAGATTCCCATTGTCGCTAAAGATGGTAGCGGGGTATGGCGAATCTGCACTTTGCATAAAATAAGCAGTCCTTTGGCCCCGCCTGCCGCTCCTGTTCCCCAGGGATCTGTTGTGAGACTGACTGCAGTTGTTAGGGATGGGGGCGCCTTCACAAATAGCTTGCTCATTTATATCCGTCAGGCAGCTCACATGTGTAGCCCATCGCAGGGCCATGGCTGTGTGTGTGTGTGGCTCTGTGTGTATGTGGCTCTGTGTGCGTGTGTGGCTGTGTGTGTGTGTCCGGCTCTGTGTGTGTGTGTGTTTGGCTGTGTGTGTGTGTGTGGCTGTGGCTGTGTATGTGTGTGTGTGTGTGTGGCTCTGTGTGTGGCTCTGTGTGTGGCTCTGTGTGTGTGGCTCTGTGTGTGTGGCTCTGTGTGTGTGGTTCTGTGTGTGTGGCTCTGTGTGTGTGACTCTGTGTGTGTGGCTCTGTGTGTGTGGCTCTGTGTGTGTGTGGCTCTGTGTGTGTGTGGCTCTGTGTGTATGTGGCTCTGTGTGTGTGTGTGTGTGTGTGTCTCTATGTGTGTGGCTCTGTGTGTGTGTGTGTGTGTGTGGCTCTGTGTGTGTTTGTGTGGCTCTGTGTGTGTGTGTGTGTGGCTCTGTGTGTGTGGCTCTGTGTGTGTGGCTCTGTGTGTGTGGCTCTGTGTGTTTGTGTGGCTCTGTGTGTGTGTGGCTCTGTGTGTGTGTGGTTGTGTGTGTGTGTGTGTGGCTGTGTGTGTGTGCAAATGCAATAGGTCTCGCATTTGCAAGAGATTAAGCTATTGGCATTGTAAATGACATTGCCATTTATGTATCTGTTTTCAAAACGAACACATACATAAAAATGTTGTCATTTACAATGCCAATAGCTCTAACTTTTGCATAGGCGAGACCGTTGCATTGTAATTGCTTGTTTAAGTATGTCCCTGAAAAGAACTATGACATAGACAAAGAACCCCTCCTTCAGTGTTCTCTTTGATTGATTTGTGACCAATATTTTTGCTTCTTAACCTTTCCTCCAGATCATCACATTTATTCTGTGTGGCGTCTGAGGGATTTAGGCCTCTGCCAGTACAAGCTCCTGCACGACATGCTGTGATGTAGAAATAAGTGGCATCCCTACGCTTTGCAAATGCACATTGTAAGTGTGCATCAGGGTGAGATTTTACATATTTGCCCTTGACTGGCCAAATTTTTTTTGAAGGGGGCAACCATAGTGGCTAGAAATCAGAAATATAATTTTGGGTTGCTTTCCATGATTAATATGTATATTAATTTAGGTGTCCACAAATGATGTGCAGGACATGATTAGTCTAGTGTTTTCCCTTTTTTCGAATTTTACAGACATATTTTGTCAGTTGCATACTTTCTGATACTTTCTATTGCATCAGCTTTGTATAATTGTATAAATGGTTGATGGCAGACTCAATTTTATGCCTACTCTCTAAAGTGAAAGCGACATTGGCCCAGATATACAAACACACAAATGTAGCCACAGGCCTGGCTACAAATGTGCTCAACCCAAAATGTTTTCATCCGTCAGGGTTTAGCACTGTTTTCTGTTCTAAATCCTTTTTCTTCTGCTGGGCCTTGTAGTTTTGTATTAGGAGTCAAGGAGCAAGTTAGACATTGCAAACTTAATTTCATTAACAGTTGAAGTTCAGTCAATGGTGAGAGTTGTATTGTCGTTTCAAAGTTTTATTTCTCATTAAAAGATTAGTAAAGTTATTTTCTTTATTGTTGGTCTTTATTTAGTTAGTCCATCAATCAAATAAGTTTACAGAAATCTCTTCAAAGAGAATCGTTTCATAAAGGAATAAGTGCCCTGTTCTATAAATCACAATCAGAGCTTTAGATTTTAAGAACCCATGAACAGATCAAGTTCAACGGAGAAGAGTGAAATCAAAGGAGCATGAAGCTTCAGAGCCAAATTAGAATAGCAGAACTTCCCATAAATAGTTCATAAGACTCAGCTGAGGTTCAATAAATCCAAGTAGGTCAGCATTCAGTTGCAGTAGTAAACTGTCAACTGAAAATTATCAAAGTAAGACAAAGAGGGAAACAGTAGCAGCAGTAGCCACAAATGTTAAAGGTCTGGGGCAATCCACCCAAGTAAAAGAGTTCAATCTGCATAGGAGAACACACAAATATTAAAGTTTTTAAAAAATCTCGAAAATCAATGTAGCGGGCCTCTTCCTCCACGATCCAATCAGGAGACAGAGTACCTTGGTAAGCAGGTTTAACTCCTCCGTTCCCAGGGAAATACATGCACATTAGACTTTTCAACGTATGGTTAGCTACAGACAGTCTTGCACGACGAGATTTAGAAAACATCAGGCATTGTTCCCCTCAGCATTAAACAGCAATCGACCTTCCGCATAGAAATGTGTTTCACTGAGAGAACAATGAACTACTAATTAAAAAAGCAAAATCACTGTTAGGTAATGCATTCTTTTGCACTATGAATCAATCATTATTGTTTAAATGCACAAACTGTTCTATTCAAACTTTATATGAAACATGAAATTAGGAAGTTCATGACATTCAAGAATAAAATGTTGGTTAATAAAGTAATACATTTTGTTAACCTCATGCGTGCTGCGCATTTTACCGCCGTACGCTGAGTTTTTTTAAAACCCGCGTTACATGACGAGCTCAGCTCGTCATGAGCGTACGACAGGCGTACCTCATGACGAGCTGAGCTCGTCATGAGCGTGGAAAGGGTTAGACCGAAAGATTCTGCAGTGATGACAACATCTCTAAGCATGTAATTATAGGGCCAAGCTTCTAAATCATGTTGTGCACATTTCAGCATTATCACGTTCCCTTCTATATAGAAAACACTTGCTGCATGGCCTTTCCATGGCCTACATGAATAACAATGATTGCCTACTGCAAGTTAGCACATTTCAAATATGTGTTAGTTTAAAGTTAAGTTTTACACCTGGCACATTTAACTTAGAATGTCAATTAATTTTTCGTTCTCATTTATTGACTCTATTAATACCATCTACCTTTTTTTGTGCTATTGTTTGAGAAGAAGTGGGGAGGATACCCAAGCAATTTTCTCATGTGCAGAAATAGACTAAAAAGCAACTTTAAGACTATATTGCAGTACTGAGTGAATGCAAGCAAGAAACCATTGCTGTTGTCAAAAAATAATTTTAAAAAACTGTAACAACACTTTAGGACCACATATTGTGAAGCTTTATAGAAATTCTACAGTAAAGTACAACATTGTGTTGTAAACTCACCATATTCAGATGTTAACTTCACCGTTGGATCATGCCCGTTAAGGGATAAATGACCCTTGTGGTTGGCTTCAGTGATGTGCATAGGGTGGTAATAGAAAGAGCTTCCTGACTTCTCTTGTTAACTACCCATCATACACTGAGTCATCCACCCAAGGAACAAAAAAAGTGAATTTTATTTATTTAGGTAGAAGAAAAGTAGATTAGTGAAATGTAGATAAGTGGAGATGGACGGAGATGCAAAGTGTCTTTTTTGTGGCTCATAGCTTTGTGCACTTTGACGGACCATTTTTTCTTGCAATTTGGCACAGTACTGCAGTTTGCAAAAACAGGATGGCTTGCCCACACTTAATTCCTTTGTCTATGTTCCACTGTATCTTTTTACACACGCCAAAACAACATCCTCTGGAGTTATCCTTGAAGATAAGAAAGTTTTATGCAGCAGAGACGCAGGGCGAGGCTCAGAGCCAAGCTTGTCAGACATTTAAGGCAGGTTTTTCCCTATACAGTACTTATGGTGTAATTGAATGTTACGATTATAGTAATTTAGTAGAACACATTAGGACGGCCATATTAAAAACACTGTCCCTTTCATTCCCTGACACACACATTGATACCCGGGTAATTTATTTTCTTTGTGGTTTGAAACATATATAAAGGGGTTTTAAAAAATACAGCACGATGTTTTCAGTGAGAAAACTAAAGACCAGAGCGTCTTAGTATGATAATTTTTGTGCTTTACATAAATATGTTTAACTCTACAATGTTTATTTGCAATTGATGTGGCATACTGCGTGGATTAAACACCGCACTGTATATCCGCAGCATGCATTGAACTAACGGGTGCCTCTTGGACTGCAGCTTCCATGTACTGAAAGGGGGACGCACAGACTGCAGGCATGTACAAGGTGAATGGCTTCTAGCTGCAGAATGCAATTTACCCTTTTCATCAATTATAATAGTGTGGCACAATATATGTTATTGGCACAAAACCTGGTGCAGAGATTGTGGATTGTATATATATATTTATCTCTCTCGATAGATAGATAGATAGATAGATAGATAGATAGATAGATAGATAGATAGATAGATAGATAGATAGATAGATAGATAGATAGATAGATAGATAGATAGATAATCATATATCTGGCCTGTGAGTCTTGTATGTGGCCAAACATAGCTTCATTTATTTCTGTTCTGAAAAAGCATTTGGTTTACAGTTAGGTAACATTTGACCAGAAATGCATAATATTATTGCTAACAATCTTCTTAAAAGACATGTGCACTTTACGTGTGTACTTTTCGAGTGTACTTTCTTAGAGTAATTTCCTAGTTAGTTCCGAGTTTTATCATGGATAAGATCTGGTCTCCTCCACTGACCAATTCTGCAGTTGAAATTACATTTATATTAGGCGTTAATCTCTGGAGGAAGCGCTGAAGTGCATTATGCAGATGGGTGACAGACCAAACTAGGGCATGGTGCTTGGTTGGATTCCCATGTGTCCGTAGATGCCAAAGTTTCAGAACAGAGAAGGTGTAGAGTTTGAAGAAAAAAAAAATGCTGGAATGTATTTTCCCCGTGGACTGCTGTTGAAGCAGAGGCAATTTCAGGAGGAGGGGGGGACTTCTAAAATGTGAGTCTCTCGCCTGATTCAGCTCTGTTGGCCACGCATGTGACCCATGCGGGAATTGGTTTTGGTGTCATTAACCACTCATTTCTAGGCGTTCTTCCAGATTGTAACATAGGATGGCGCCACTATAAGCTCCTCTCATATAATCCGCTCATGGTTTCCCTGCCAGTCTCACTCCAGCTTTACTGAATATGGGGTTCAAAAAGAGGATCCGCCCAGCACATTTTTTGACATTTGCCCTTTAACTTTTGTCTCACGCATTTCAGTTGGAAAGAAGGCTTGTCACCTCATATGGAGCAGTCATTGCATTGCATCCACATAAAGCAGTAAATGTTAGCCTTCATCTGCTCGCTCTGGAAAATAGGGACAGTAGAGACAGCTAGAAAATTAAATGATAGGATGCTTCTGGCCATTGATGACTTTCTCTTATCAATAGTTACAAAAGAAGGGGACTAGGAGTGCTTAAAGGTCCAGCATACAAGCTCCTTATATTAGACATAACTTAAAATGAGGCATGCAGTTCCTGAACTGCATACCTCGTTTTAAGTAAAGTACTTTCTCTTATCACCACTGTGGGCACCATTGTAAAGGTAGTGATGGGGCTTGGGAATTCAAATGCAAATCGGCAGGTGCCAGACTTAAGATGCAGTGATAATAATGTTGGTGGGATCGCACATTAAATTTTTCCAGCTTCTATTTTTAATGGTTCTTATTCTGCCCTGCTGCAGTTTGATGTGACTTTCTGGCTTTGGTAACGCAAAAATGTAGACACATGTTGATTCAAATATTCCTGTTCTAAAACATCTTTTATTTTTGATTTGTGGTTTGCATTGTTTTCAATTTATTGGCAGTTAGGAGAATCAATAATTTATAAAGGTGTATTCTATACATGCTATGCCCCCTGTCGAGTCTGTTTTGAGAAGTGGGCTACTTTTGGGAATTTGCAGATCGGACTTCACTTTCCACCTCGTTAAAATGCATTATCTTTGCACAAATTGAAAGCCTACTAATGTAGTATTACTTTGAAGAAACTGACCTAGTGAGAAGCTTGCCATTCCAGGACCCTGATTGGCCTTTTATTCAAGCTAGGACAGTAGCTTATAAGAGAGAGGAACATAGGGGACAGTATGTATAGCCTTACAGCTAGAGCGGTGGAGGTCGAAGCTGGGGAACCGGGTTCGATTCCCGCCAATGCTGCTCAACATCCTGAGATTCACTTAATCTCCCTGTGCCTAACAAAAATGAATGAGTACTTGTGTAACAGAACTGGTGCTATGTAAAGCGCGCTGATACCTGATATCTTCGGGTCTAGTTTGCGCTATATAAAACTCTAAAAAAGAAAACATAGTTAGCTTTACAGTTATCTCCACGGTGTGCCTTCCCTATAGGACACAAATAAACACCAGCGCTGAGCTCCAGCTATTACTTGCCCATTTAGTCTAAATGGAAAATCTAAAATACAGTTGTGCTGGTACTGCATGACATGAAATTGTGCTGCAGATGGTGGTGGGCATGAGCAGTAATGTTATTGTTTATTTTGTACCCCTTTTTAGGTCTCAACTACTGACAGCTTAAACAGGTTGTTGTAGACCACTTGTTTTCATTGCATGGTATACGCCGCCTCTCCTGCATCCTCTTCCTGACTTCTTGGGAGAAACAGGAAGCAAGAAGCACCATGGCTCCCAAGCTCCCCGCAGTCAATTACAACGCTGCAATGCAGCGTTGTGATTGGTCTGAGCGCCGTGACATGGCGCTCAGCCAGGGACTGGAGGGGTGGGAATGTTCTCCGCGCAGGCTGTAATGCAGCCTGCATGAAGAACAGGAAAAGTGCGCATGACTGTTTTGTGCGGACCAAGAGGGTCAGCCAAAAAAGTCACTGCGCACTTAGGAGTGGGGGCAAACCATGTCAGCCCTGCCTCACCCCGCCCCACCCCCTCACACAAGCTGCCGCAGCATGAAGACAAAATAAAATGCTAATAACACTCCGCATTAGCTGAGGAGCCGTCACAGACTCTGGTTAGCTCCTCAAACACTAAAGAAAACTGTCTTTTCCTCCCAAATTTGGCAAAGCAGGCATGTGCGACCTCAGCATACAGCAATTCCAAGCCAAATAGCCTCCCGCAGACTGTTCTCAGAGTTACACAACTTGACTATAACAGGTCTCACAAAATGGGTGAACACGCCTAGCGCAAGACAGGGGTTAATGTTATGTATGCAGGTTCTCCTGTGATTCGTCTAGATTTGTGGACTTTCCTTGTCCTCTACCAAATACGAACCGCTATTTTTACTACTTGTATAAATATAATCACCACAGCCTGTCCTCCGTTTGGTTTTGTTCCAAACATGATACTTAAATCATAATTGTCTGGTGGGTTTGGCCTCATATCGACAAGACCGTTGGGAAGAATAAAGCAGATCTGAAAATATACTGATTTATTAGCTCAGCCCGCAGATTTCTCAAGGCGTTTACTGATGAATCACTTTAATCGCACTGCTTAAGTTTTATGGGCACCTTTCATAAGGGAAAGGTAAAAAAAATGACCTAGTTCCCATAAGAACAGTACCACAACTGAAAACTGTTTTCTTGTACACACTTTAGCATTCTGTCCTTGGAAATACAGAGTGGGAGAAGAGGCCTGTCTGTGTTTTTTTTCCAGATTTATTTTCTGCTTTGCTTACTGCAGATGCAATCTTTTAATGATGTTTCCGGCTTGAGGGCCAGGAAATACCACAGACCAGAAGTTATTGCTCAAAGTCAGCTTAATGGTGCTCAAGCCAAAAAAAGGCTGTAAGGCAGTAAAACGGCTCAGCAGTTGTCCAATTCCTCTAGAGTGATCACCCTATTCATTGTGTTAAAGAACGCTCATTGTTTATCAGAACCTTCCAAACATGGAACATCTTCCTTAACTATGTATTGTCACAACAGTTGATTTGTGGAGTGTAATATCAGAGGGCATGTGGCGTAACGGCCTGAGCTGCCAAATTCACAGCAAGTGGGTACCAGGTTGGAGTTGTGGCATCTGCGTCATCATTCTGGGATTCTGGGAAAACCACTTCATCTCCCTGTGTCTACAATTCAGCGCCTTGAGACCCTCACAGGTGATTTGCTGCTTTAAAACTTCCTGCACTGTTATTGTTATCATTCGTATAGCTATAGAGTACAAAGTGTTGGAAGTGGTATAATATTGGATAGTTAAGGCATATAAAACCTTAAATGGTATCTCATTGTTCACATATTGCCTGTCCACGCCGAAGTGTATAAACACTTCTGACCACCATTTACAAATGATGTGAAAGGAAATTTGATGAAACCATGTTTGAAAAGAATGCCCATTTCACCAGATCTGAATGTATATGCATCTCAGTATAGAAATTTGAAAAGAGAATGAAATACTACGTTTACATATAAACATGAGCTTAAATCAATGATCTGGGCAGCTGTTGGTTAGTTATTTCCTTTAGCCATATTTAATACTGAGCCCGTTGTGTTACATCCCTAGTTCTCAGTCTCTCCTGTTTGATAAGTGTATCTTCTGCAGTGTTTAATGTGTCCTTCTGTCAATGGAAACTACATAACTTAAATGGATCTTTCCTGTTGAAGAAGCAATGATTCTGAACTGAATAATATGTATAGACTAAACTTACACCCTATGTGGGCAAACCAGTTGTGAATTATTTTCCAATAGGTTTCTCCTGGCAGTAGACTGCTGTACACTGGAACGTGCTATTCTCTTGAGTGTGTCTCCGAATAGAAAAATGCTCCAGTTACTTCTAGTAAAAATCCAGTGCTTTCGTTTGTTTTCACAGTCTTTCCTTTATAAAATATTTTGTCTTTTTTTCTAATGGAAAATGTTAGTTTTTAGGTCTCGCCAAGCAGCTCTTGTGCTTTCTCTTCAAGACATGTTGTATTCTGACTATGGCCCATTGTATTTTATTAGCTTCTTTGACTGTCTTTTTTTAATGTTTTTTCCACTGGTTAATTTGTTTAGTAGTCCCTCCTTAATACTTACTTTTCTCCTGTTGTAACCTCCCACAAGGACTGCCCCGTTACAGTTGCTGTTACTCAGTTTGTGTTAATTTTACTTTGCGAACACTATTTTCTTAATGACTTTCTCCGAGCTGCTGTTGCAGGCATAACACGCTCTCCCGCTTCCACAAAGCAGAGTCCATGTGTTTTCGTGGCTCAGCATGATGCCCGATCATGGACGCCACGCTTTACCTTTTATAGACACTCCCTACCCTACCCCTCCATGGGCAACATCTACATGGTATTGCTTTTTTTTTTCAGCAGTGCGGCAAGCCGCGCTTCATCTTTAACAATGACGGCCGCACGCCTTTCTTTTCGTATATGTGTGGCTCGCCAAACACTTAAAAAAAATTCTATTTCTTTTAACCGCGCGGCACTCCGCACTTCATCTTCAACAATGGCAGCTGTGCACCTTTTTTTTTCTTCAGCTCGTCGGCTCACCCAACTCTTTACACATCTTTTCTAGTCAGTGACATTGGAGTCCTAGCTGTCTTTAAACAGGGCATACTTGTGTTTTTAATTTTATGTTTTTTGGAGCAACCTAGTACGCCATATTCAAACAAGCGTGGCACGCCGTGCTTCATCTTCAACAATGGCGGCTGTGTGCCTTTCTTTTCTTATGCACGGCTCACCAAACACTTTGAAAAAAAGATTCTAATTTTTTTTTTTAGCAGCACGCACTCCGCTCTTCATCTTCAACAATGGCGGACATGCACATTTCTTTTCTTCAGGCGGCTCACCCAACTGTTTACACATCTTTTCTAGTTAGTAACATTGGAGTCCTAGCTGTCTTTAAACAGAGCAAATACATCATCTGCCATGGCTGCCTGCATACAGTGCATGCCTGCGATTGACCTCTGTTGTCCATAAGTGGGCTCTAAGTGGCACTTACCATGGCTGTGTGTACTTTGCCCAATTACTTTACGTTAACATGGCCATAGCTTTACTGTACAGTTGCTATGAAAGCTTATATTGTGGTATAGTATGCAATACACTTTTTTCTATAAATAATCACTACACTGCAAACAAAAAAATTAATAAAAACATTGCCATTTGCAGTGCCAGTAGCTTCACTCCATCAAATGCGAGACCAATTGCATTGCAAATGCTTGTTTAATTTGGCATCTAAAAGTTTACACCAATCCCCATACATTATATAACATTCATCAATATCCTCTGATTCTTTCAATATTCCGCTGCACGGCTGTGAGCAGATATGACCACATCACCCTTCTACTGCGCAGCATTCACTAGCTAGCCATCCCAGCCTGCATTATCTACAAAATTTACAGTCTGAGATGAAAATACCCTTTCCTACCTAGCGCAGCTACTAAATATCTCGGGCAGCTCAAGGGCCTCAGAAGTCACAAAACCCTTCTCCACAAGCCTCCTTTCTCCGGCACAGTAGCTCATAAAAAGGAGCCTAGAACTATTTACCTCCCTATCTCAGAATGTATTTTCCTCGCAGTCTTTTGCCAACAACTCAAGGCTCACCCCTTCTGCTAATTCCGTGACTAACATCCCCAAAGCAACTTTCAAACTATCAAAGCTGGCCTGCTCTGGCTGCATATAATATGGCTTTTAGTTATTCAAACTCTCTCTCCATCTTAATGTAGTCCTGACATATTAACATTGTCATAATGTAAAGCGCCCTCAGACTAACTGGTCGAACCATATTATATAAATAGATAAATTATGCATAACTGGTAGCATGTTTATCAAGGGCAAAGCAGAAAGTGAGCTCTATTGATGAGGCACTAAATAATTCTAGATATGACACTTTGTAGCATGTGTGTCGTCTTTTCAATCTATGTACATACATTGTATGTAAGGGAAACCATGACCCCACTATTATATCTGCCCCCCCCCCCCCCACTTCTGGAACACCGTTTCCCATGATATTAGATCCTGTACAGACCTCCTGAGATTCCAAAGACTCCTTAAGACGTGGCTGTTCACTCAGGCATATGAATAACTAATCAGGACCTAGGCTACTCCTATATATAGTGCCAATGAAACCATCCAGTGTACATGTGCTCTGCAAGTAATTTTAACAGAACATTTAACAACATTACAAGCATAGCTTACATCTCTAATTAGCTCTCTTTATCATTAATGTAATCATTTTCACACCTATCAATATACATACATTCAGGAAATGAGCTCTCAGAAGGATGTATGCATGATCGACTGTGTACCATCCTCAGTACCATGCTTTGGAATTACCATGACTCATGAGATGCTAAGCCTTGCAAAAGTTGTGAAGGTGTTCACTTAGTTATCACATCCTTTGTGTTTTTACATGTTTATATAGTGCAGTGTATCCAGACAGTATCTTTGTACTTTTCAGTTCCTACAGCAGACATGGGTAGTTGCTTTGCCTGTGATCAAGGGAGCAATATACACCATTTAATTTCACAAACTTTATATATTTTAAAACTTTACACACGCCCCATCTACAACAGTGGGTGTATTTACGCTGGGAATGAGTTGTCTTGCTGGCAATTTTGGTTTTGAGCTCTAGATTGGTAGTTTTAACATTTGAACTCGAGAGCGATGGGTAGGAATGGTCCTGTTGGAAAGTTGCTAAAGCTTTTATGCAGGTGTCATACGGTGGGTTGAATGTTGACCATAGGAATATAGGAGTAGATAAGGATCGCGGACGGACTTGAGTCCATCCGCGACCCCGGAGGAGGAGGGAACGTCCGCATGGGCTGCGGCGTTCCCTCCGTTCAGATTAGGATGTGACCACCAGGGTGACGGTCACATCCTCTATATTTAACATTGCGGCGGGTGCAGCTTCAAGCTGCACCCGCCGCAATGTTAAAAATCCATGCATCGCATTTGCGTGCACAAAGCGGCAGGCACCGCGCGGTGCCTGCTGCTTTGTGCACGCAAATGCAGGGTGGTACCATAGGTACCCCCATGTGCACCCCCCAGACCCCTTCACCAAGGGGGCCCGCAACGGGCCCCCGAAGTGAAGGTCCGTATGCTTTTCCACGGCGGAAAAGCCGCCGCGGAAAAGCATACATATTACACCATCCTAATATGGCTGGCGGTGTCCGCGGCGGAAAAGCTGCGGACAGATTTCAAGACCCACTGCCATCCTAATATGGCGGTGGGTCTTTTGAGGCTCCGCAGCGGTTTTCCCGCATCCTCCGGGCCGGTGGTGGCTTCCGCCGGCCCGGAGTATGCGGGAAAACCGCGATCCTAATCTACCCCTAAGTGTGTTGGTGGGGTAGGGAACTATGTGGACATTGAGTAGGAGGATGGAAAGAAAAAACACTTTGAATTACTACAGCTCAAAGGTCAGTTGTTGGAGGAATGTTCTTCAAAGTCCACTGGTTGGATACAATGTTTGAGTAAGGATTGCATCTGTTTGTGGACTGGTCCTTCTGGACCCATTTTATATTTCAGGAGTTGCAGTAAAACAGTTTGGTCAAGAGAGTCAAACATTACTGTTGGGCATAGGTTTATTGCAAAACTACATGTAGGTGTTGTATGAACCATTTAAATAAATATGTCCCAATTTAGAAGTCCTTTATCACTGTAAGGAAAACCAGTTTAGTACAGTGGTAAACATGCACTTGTGAACTGAAATGTACCACATTGGTGGAGATGAAGTGTAGGACCGGGATAGAAACAGCTTCTCTGCAATCTTATCCAGGAATGGTAATTTGGATTCTCTGAAACAATTCAATTTCCTGATTTCAGGTTTAGGTTTGAATACTCCTTCATCCCGTGAATAAGTGGCTATTTTAGTGATCAATTGATAAAGTGTATTTTTAATTCGCGATTGATGATTGAGCATATGTGTGGGCAGAACATGGGTGCTGACACTTAGACAAGAGATGTGGCATTGGATCGTATTCTTTACAAAGCTGACTTGGGTTAATAAATTGGAGTTCAGTTTTTGGAGCCAGGAGCAAAGTTTTCAGCCTTTGAGTCCAGATACATTTCATATGCAGGTGCTTTATATTCTGTGCCGTGACTGAGATGCTCTTCCTCTGATAGCTGCAATTTACATTCCATTTTTGACATCACTTGTATCGATAGATGGCTGTAGTCTGGAATATAGAGGAAAGACCATTGTCATACCTTAATATTGTAGAAAAAATCTTAAAGATCAACAGGTAGGTGCATATAGGGAAGCATACATTTAATATACTTATCTCCACAGCTGCATGCCATGAAGATATATATATATATATATATATATATATATATATATATATATATATATATATATATATATATATATATATATATATATATATATATATATATATATATATATATATATATATATATATATATATATATATATATATCGAGAGAGAGAGAGAAAATATGCATTAGTCATGTGCTGCCTGGTGCCTTTATCTGGCTGTTTATCTGGAAAACCAAACCACCAAAGGTGCCTTAATCTTGCCTAGTTCACTGGAAAGTTTCGACTTTTGTCCGAACCCATTCTTGTATCTATTGTATATAATCCACTTTCCCCACTCGTGCAGTTCTGTCTGTAGATTTCTCAAGTCTACGGTGCTTTGTTTACTGGCCCTGTCTCCTACCCACCTTTTCCTTCTGGCCACATCTTCTACCTTGTCTTGTCCGTCAGCTATCACTAAATAAACATCTCATTCCTGTGCACTTAATATAGTACTTGGAGGACTTTCTCTAGCTCCTCCTTCCAGATCACAGAATGTCACATAACATGCACATTTTACTGGCTCCTCGGTTACAGATTTCAAGACGTGTATTTCTTTTGCTAACTGATGGAGATAACAAATATGTAACATTTGTATATAGCTATCCAAATCCTAAATAGAGAAAGAAAGTAAATTATTTTAGTAAAATACATCACTGTGTATGCATTTGTGTAGCCCTTCGATTTGCAAGTTCGATGTGTTTTACTGTCACTGTAAAAAAAGGTTTTTGAGACTGTGTTCCATTACTAGATGTTTAGTGACTTACATTTTTCAGAGTCACAGCTCCTCGAGTGCCATTGTGCGTGTTAACACGCGGAATTGAATCAATGTAAGCTTTGAACAGGGGCCATCATATGAAAGGCCATAGTTTGGGCCCAAAATGGTCTGCATTTAGCTCACCCCACCAACAGGTCCTCTGTGCCAGTAGACAGAAGCCAGGGCTACATTCCTGGTTAGCAGGGAAAAACAACCATTTCCTGGCAGAGAGGAGGCTCTGTCCAGTTGTAAAGAGCTTTCACTTCAACAGAGCTTTGCTATCAGCCTTCACTAAGGCTCTGGTTATCTTCGGCCAGCTGAAAATCAAAGGAAGAACTTCGAAATCAGAAGAAGGCATTCAGATGCAACTTGTAAGTAAGCCTTAGTGTGGAGTCTAACAAACTGGGTGCTTGTAATGTGACGGAGGGGCGGCAAATACTTACATCGATCTGTCAATCAGGTAACTAGGGGAGGCCATCACTGGAGAGAAACTCCTGATTCATACAAGCTGTTGGAGATACAACCGTTCAGTCGGTAGTTTTTAATAAATGTTGAAACACATTATTTGCAGGGGCGGGTCCTCCGCAAAGGTGGCAGAGGGTTTCCCCACTGCCTTGAAGCAGTAAAAGAAAGGAAAAAATTATGTAATGTTATTATCATTTTATGTTGTCCTCCTGCTGTGGTAGCTTTGCATGAGGGGTGGGGCTGCAGAGCAGGGGACGAGTGGTAGACCCCTCCTAAGTGCGAAATGGCTGTTTGGCCGGCGCTCTTGGACCGCCTAAAACAGTCATGCACACTTTCCCTGCTCTCCATGCAGGCTGCATTACAGCCTACATGGAGAACAAGCCTAGGCCTGCCGTCCCTGGCTGAGTGTCAAATCACGGCACTCAACCAATCACAATGCTGCAATGCAGTGTTGTGATTGGTCAGGGGTGCCTGGCTGTGCTTCCTGTTCCTGAAGTGTGATGCAGTAGAACAAGAGCAAAGACACAGGACCTGGGGGTAAGGTAAGTATTTCTTTTGTATTATATTTTTTTACTTTGCGACCCGTCGTGCCCCCCCGCACGCCCTCACCCGCCACCTGCTGTAATGCTGGTGATAGCAGCGTTGCGATCAGCTCAGGGGAGTCTATAAGCCTGGGTGCTGCCAGGAGCCATTTAAAGAGGGAGGGCGTTTGAGAGGTGGCGGGCAGGGACCAGAAGGTAAGTCAACTTTTCTTTTTTTCTTCTTCTTTTTTCACAACCTCCCTCCGCAGCCAACCACCGTTCCCTTGCAGCCCCTAGCAGTCGCCACTGCAACCAATAGTAAGCAATGGGCTTGCTCTAAGCCCACTCTATGTTTTTGGTATAGTTTACAAAAGATCTTTTAACAGCAGGCAGCTATAGCTGCCTGAGAGCAACAACAAATCATTTATTTATCCATGAATGCATCTCAAAATGGCTGATTGTAATCAGAAGTGAACATGCTTATTTTGTAACTTACATAACATTTCTTGTCAAAGATTCGCTTGTGAGGGTTAATGTTTGCCACTAGCTTGTGTAGAGGATTTTGGCGTGAGAGTGCAATGATCATAAAGGGTCAGTCATTCATGTTCTTTCCATTCAGTTGTCAACACCAATGTTTATAGTATATGCCCCCCTCTCAAACTCTGTATCCTCACTGCCTTCTCTTCTATATGCAGTCCTTTCCTAATTATAAGCTCATTCTTCGAAGGTAAAAGCTATGTACACCCATCCATTCTTCTGCTTTATGCAGTTATATTGTACTCTCTCAATCAGAAGACATGCATTTTAGGTCATCAGGCACCTCTTTCCCCCATACTCTGTCAAACCAAACGATGGGAAATTGGAAGGGGTTCGAACATAAAATGTGCCACTGAAGTTGGGGAATGTCGGTATTCCGGAGACAACCTTAAGAACTTCGGTTTTTTCTTCATTTGAAAGGATGGCATTGTAGGAGAGTAGTACACAATGCAGGGCTTTCATAGATGTGCCTTGGTATGTATTGTCTTTTGTGTTTTTAAATAAATATTGACAACTTTGGAAAATGGCATACTTTATTTCGCTTTTTATAAAAAAAACTTTACATTAAACCCCACTCAGGTTGATTCTGTGTGAGCAGCGCAGGCTTCCCTGACTACCAAGGCTTGAAGAGAAGGTTCACACGAAAGAAATAAACTCAACGGGGAGTGATAACATCTCATTTGTTTCAGTCAAGATCTAGATATGTCGTTCAGCAGTGCACATGTGCATGCCAGCTGGGGGTCCCTGTGCCTGGTGCTCGCTTGAGGAAGGTAAGTATGGGTCCCATAAGAAGGAAGAGCAAATAAACAGCAAGTTGCCCACCTGTATTCAGTATTTTTACTACACTTTTTTATTTGGCCGATTCCCATTTTGCAAGCTATTTTCCCATTTTTTGTTTCCTAGTTCCACTGAATGCGAAGGGCGCATCTATCTGCTTGAACAATGGGCGAATGCATGCAGGTGTTAATTGCGCCTCATGACGGTACAATTTGAAAATTGTTGTAACACAGAGAAAATCATCAAGTAGCGTGTTGGCTCCCCACCAGAACAGTGTGCAATAAACTGCTGGTGGAACTCGTAAATAAACCGCTCGAGCAAGCTGCAGCACGAACAGTCCCTTCCCTGAAATGGCCGCCCCGCTCTCCTTCCCCCACGCGCTCCAGCACGAGAGGCGCGAGCACGTCACACCGGGACGTGGCGGCAGCGCTTCCCAGGTGAGGCTGATGAATGAATTTCTATTTTTCCCTTGAATATTTTTTTTCTGTGCAAAACATATCCGATGACAAGCAGGCAGACCAAACATGCAAACATTGTGATGTACGAGTTGCAGGTGTCAGAAGGGAAATGTTCCTGGCCCTCATCTCTAAAACGACAACATCTAGACACGGTTGTGTGCACCTTCTCGGATACGAGGGACACGCTGGTGAGAGAACACTGAGAGGGATGTTTACAAACAAAAGCGGGGCGTTGTGCACTAGACCTGCTAAGATTTTTTTATAGAATGAAATTCACTTAATGTGGTTTATAGACCTGAGCCTTTTTATGGTCACTACCAATTTAGACAGAATGTTTTCAATTATATCGGGGTAAGACTTTTATAAATCACTCTTTGTCTTTTAAAAAAAAATATATATATTTTTTAAACAGAGAAAATCGGTAAAACATGAGTAATTGGCATCCATTAGCCAGGAGTAACAACATCATACAGTAATAAAGAGGATGGCATGGTACATAGTAGTCTTTGTGGTCTGGTCGGGGGTGGGGAGGTAGGTGAGGTAGTCGCCAGGCGCAGGGTCGAAGATGGTGTTCGTGAGGTGCTAGGGGGACATCCTTGAGCATTCCTGAGGTGAACCCTGGGCCGAAAGGGGTGACTCAGGGCAGGGGACGGAAGTGGGGGTATGTGTCCTTGATGTGAGGTGAGCTCGGACGCCAAGTTGGTGACTATGGGGTCAAGTGTGGTTGGGCATGAGTATGTGAGGTTGGACGCTTTAGACGGGGAGTGTCTTGATAAGGAGACAGGCTGACGGCAGAGCAGCAGGATGGGGCGCACAATGTCGGTCCGCGGTGACGGCTGGAGTGCTAGAGGCCAACGCCATGATCACGGGTGACATGAAGAAAGAAGAGGGAGGGAAGATCCGCTGTTCCTACCTGCCACAATGATTCTGTAAGGTGTGGGGGGGTATGCGGACAACCCTAGGTCAAGAGGGGTATGTCAAACCGAGGGTAGTAGAGCTGTGGATTTTAGTGATCATTATTGATCCCGGGGGGAAGGGGTGTTAGATCATTGGTAGTGTCTGGTGAGCTTGTGGTATCTTCGTGTCCAGGGGACTTGGGGGGAAAAGGAGGGGTATCGTGGATATATACAGCAAACAGCAGGGGGAGAAGGAATAATATAAGGATGGTGGGGAAAGGAAGAGGAGAGGAGAGGGGGGGGTCAGCCCTGCTTGGTTCAGGGCGGTAATAGGAGGGGAGTCTGGGGCATGTCATCCGCTAGTGAATCCGTCAAGGAGAAAAGGTGCCCTTGTTTATTTTTTAGTCTTAAAGTTTCACTGTTTCACTTTTGGAGGACCCTGTCATTCTATTGGTATATCTCTACTTATTTATACAGCCAGTAAGAAAAGAGGACAGAACGGATTTAGGAGACTCCTTTACAGAGCACCTCTCTGTTTACTTTTGGTTGTGTAAAGATGATTATATATATGCATGACACAATATGGTGCCCAGTTACATTGTGTAAAAGTCATTGTAGTGACAGTAAAGCGAGGAAGTGTTTAAAAGGGATAAGAAAGCTACTTCAACAAGTGGTAACAACCTATCACCCAGATACCTCTCCTGTCATGTCTGTATGCTTGCCCCTGACCCTGAATAGCTCTCCTCTGCCTTGGCGGCTAGGTTTGTTCTGTACAAATACCACAAACATACGGTAAAAGGGAGATCTTTGTTATCTTTTGCACGTCCTTCAGGCTTCCAAAAAGCAGAATTTGGAAAAAGGACTGAATTTGCAGCTCTTTTAATTGGGGATATCTGACATATGCTGAGCCCTCTCGGTGTGATATAGCAAGCAGCACTGGTGCTGCCCTAGCATAGGGATGGCAGGGGCAGTGGAACCTTCTTTACCACTGGATGCTTTACCTCAAGCCACATGCAACGTGTTGGCCTAAGAAAGAGAGCACAAAACATCATTTCCTGTTTTATCATGGCTGCCCATGTCTCCAGGTACTCCTCTGCACTGTCGCCTCTCCGTTCTACTCTCATGCGCATCTCTTCTGCCAGAGCCCACTCCAGCATTCCTTTCATGCAAGCGTCCTTTTGTAAAGTTAGCTTAAGTGGAAGTGCATAGGATCTTCTGTCTGGAACTAATCTTTGCCACTACAGGTTTAACAACTAGTATTCTTTCTGCCTGGTTTGATGGTTCAGTAAGGTGTAGGTTTGCCATCTCAGCACCTGGAGACGTGTACATGTAAAGCACTCCATATAAGTGCGCTGCCTCCCTCTCTCTTCCATCACCACCATGTTTTTAACAATGCATTTAATTTTGATAGTCATCATGAGCATCCATCTGTTGCAGAAAACATCATCATTGTGGCAAGCAACCCCGCCGACTTGTTAGTCAGATCTGCAGTGTTGGGGGCCCAGGGGGTGTGAACGTTCCTGTTTCCTTAGATTAGGGGCAGCTGCTGTATTACTTTTAATCTTCACAGGACAATGAGCTTATTTGTAACTTGCTTATCATACTATCAGTCAACATAGCTCTGAGTAGTCTGCTTGGTAATTCTCATCTTATTGTTTTGTGGGCATGGTAGTTAGACTATGGGGATTTAAAGAATAAGACAGTGTTTCAAACTACTATTTCTCACTCTCCAAATTGAAGCGACACCCACGACTATGGTATATATATTAATGAAGAACGACTCATAACTAACACAACGCATAGTGCCTGATTACGAGTTTGGCAGACCTGGAGCCTGCCTGCCAGTTTACTAGTTTTTCATGGTTTGGTGGGCAGGCGGCACGGCGGTCCAGTGATTGTGCCTTTTAAAGGCACCAATGTATGCCTTAGAAAGGCATCGCCATAGGACCGCCACAGGCTGTTCAAGCACGGTATGGACTGTGAAGTCCATGCCTTGCTGCAACTGGGGGAGCATGCACACAGGTGAGCATAACATGTGCCCCCCTGCATGCACCCCCATGCATGGGTTACAAGGGGGGGCAATAGGGCCCACTTTGTTTCATGACCACCAACAGTTTCATGGAAGAAAACCTCCATGACAATGGCGGTGGTCCTGAAATTCGTAATATCCATGACCGTACCTCAGCGGCACTGCTAGCATATTGTGAGCCCCTGACTACCTCTGGACCACCAGGGAATACAGTTTCCTAGCGGTTGTTGTGGTGCAATGGCGGTCCGACCGCCAAAGTTGTAATACGGCGGTCGGACTGCAGGTGCAGTTGTAGCTGAACCGCCAACGCCGCACCTCCGTGAGTCTGGCAGTCCGTGAGTCTGGCAGTCCTCGGACTGTCAGACTCATAATCAGGTCCTTGGTGTTCCTGTAGGTTTGCCTCATCTATGTTTAGTTCCTTTTGATTTCACCTCCTCAAGAACTTTTGGATAATTTTATATTAAAGGGCACCCACTTGTGTTCCATGTATTATATCATGGTCTGAAGAGGGACCTGTAATATAATTTTCTCATATTTAATAGTTCCTCAAAAATTATTTTTGTAGACTGCTTTTACTCAGCGTCCATTTCTAGTCAAATATATATTCTTGTTTATCCAGAAATAAAAAAACATATCATATGTTTGTATACATTTTGTGGTATTGACTGTGGTTTCAGTACATGTTGTTTACGCAGCTGGTTAGCTGGTGTATCTCATGTTTTGTGCAGTTACCCAGCTGTGCACCCTGCCAATTACTCTATAGTGTACGGGCGTGGTACTCAAAGTAGGGCCGCTGGCCGCTTGCAGCCTGCCAGACCTTTCCATGTGGCCTTAGTGTGGAAAACAAAAGCAGACATAGACATTATTCTGACTGCTTGTTCCTGGGGGGCCGCATTTACAGTGGAAAAAAAGCATCAAGGGAGCATGCACAGAAAATTAGTGTTTCTGCTGCTCACATGCGGCCCCCCTCCTCACTTCTTGCTCAGTGACGTCATTAGCCTGTGGCGCAAAATAGGTTTTTTAAAAGGCATGCAAGTTGCTGGCTTTCTTTTCCAGCCCTGCATAGACATCCCCAGGGCACGAGTCGGGGGTACACGTGGGTGGAAGGCGTTCCCCCACTTTTTTCCCAGGGTAAACACCATCCACCCTGCCAAGAATTTGGGCCCCATTGAATAATGTGCTGAACTCGTCCCGATGTAATTTCCAAACACCAGGACACTTTCAGCAGCGCCTGTACTTGTCTGCTTTCCTCCTGCCAAAAGGAACAATGTGCAGGCTGGGAGGAGGCTTTCTTATTTAAGACTCCTGCTCAGGGCCGGACTGAGAACCAAAACCGGCCCTGGCAAGTGCTCGGCCGGCCCCCTGGGGGTGCGACCGAGCTCTTTGCCGGGGCCGGTTTTCGGACGATTTTGTTACAGGACCGATTTTGCAGCTAAGCTGCAAAAACGGCCCTGTAACAAAAACGGCCCCCAGATCCCAAAACCGGCCCCCACCCTTGCGGCGCACCGGGGGATTGCCCGGTGCCCGCAACGGCCAGTCCATGCCTGCTCCTGCTGGCCAATAACAAAGGCCGAATTTAAGGGGTCATCAGGCCTCCTTTTGTGAGTCTCTTGGCAGGGAGCAGTCAGGAGCCTCACACCTGATGCAAATGAAACGGAGGGGAAACAAAGGCTCACACCTTGTTAGCACTTTACACACACTTAAGACAGGCAGCTTTTAATTCTGTTAAGTCCCTGTTTAGGAGATATGCATGCCCTGTAAAAATGTCAAATGTGTTGGTCTTTCCCAGTATTTACACAAAGCAAATTGCATTTATATAGAGCTTACTCCCCATGAGGAGGCGTTGAAATAATTTAAGTACCACTATTTTTTCTTGTATAGCCCTACTCATTCCAATGCAGGGTGTCACAGCGCTTTACATCAACACGTGCATATTACATGTACAATAAATGATATACATTTGTAAATTAATGTACAGTATGTGTTACATAAACATGGGAGATTGCAAAGTGTAGAAGTCACATATCATCTTCCATAGCTCACTGTGCTCTTATTCTTGCAATGCGCTCAAACGTACCCATGATAGAACTTCTAAACATATGTGTGAGCGCTTTAGATCTGATGTCACTTCTTGTGATGCCACTTCCTGTAAAGACGTGGCTTGTGATGCCACTTTCTATGATGTCAATTCCTGTGACGCCATGTGTGATGCCATGCCCCGTGATGTGCACCGTGATGTTGCGCGCCATGATGTTGCGCACCATGATGGCGTAAGCCGTGATGTCACTTGCATACTTCCTAATTAGGTTAGGCCCCCCCCTTTCTTTTTTCAGGACTTGTGCCCTGGACATCCCCCAGCCTTTCCTCGCCACCCGCGTTTAGCCGTGCCTCGGCTCTGGAATCATCCTGAATTCGGACTGACCTCTCCTCAGCCCGTGGGCTGCACACAGCCTTTCCTCTCACCTGCATCATCCACTCTGAGCTCCTCTGACGCCAAGCTGCCTACAGAAGAGCAACTCACGCACCTCACTGAGGATCTGCAGCCGGAGTTCCATTTTTTGAAGGACAGCCAGCTTGCAGGAGATGGGAGATGCATGGAGTACACTGAGGCCAGGGAAGGGGGGTTTGGTGAAGTGAGGGTGGAAGCAATTTGGTTGTCTCACAGTGCTTAGTATCTGAAACAAATGTTTGTTTCCAATTGTATATTCCTTCTTCCCCAATCCCCTGGTAACACTTTGATAAATTAGATCTATTGGGAGGAGGCCCATGTGCACTTAGGGATGCCAAGGCACACCACAGTTACTTATAATTGAGAAAAGGCAATTCAGTAGAACACCAGAGTCTGTCAGGCCCTTTCTCTCTCCTACATTTCATGCCATCGCCATTTGCTGAAAGGTTGGGCAGATCAGGGATCATTGATGAACACTGGCCTTGTGGTCGGGGAATCTTGCTTTCACCTGCCTCCTTGTTACATGTTTTAACAACAGTGATCAGCTGTCTCTATTGACTGTACTTTGGAACAAACACCCAGTTTTAGTGTCCAGATCGAAGTGCATGAGTGCATTACTAGCTGTGAATATGAGACCGGCTGTTGTGCCAATCTCATGTGGGCGGGGTGTTGTACAACACGGGGTAAACAGTATGAGAAACAGTAAGAATAGGAGAGAGAGAGAGAGAGAGAGAGAGCGGCCCAGAGACTTACAGACACACAGCTACAAAAGGATAACGTGTGCGAGAGAAAGAGCGAAGGGCTGAGAATCTCATACGGTCTGATGGCATGCTTAATCTGTTTTCCGTTAGGCCGTCTAGACTCAAGCCAAGAAACACATCATTCATTTGTAAAAACTGTGTCAACATTTCATGACCGTATCTGCTGTGGCAGAACTGACGCTGAACACACAGCATGTGGATCAGGTTCCTAGCATTAGCAATTTTCTAGTAAATTCGCTGGCCCATAGCATGGGGGGATGCCGAATGTGGTGGCATATGGACACTCAAGGGTGAAGTTTGGCTATACCGGACAAGTACAGAATTTAGTTGTGCTACATAAATCCAAGTGCTTTACTCTGCATGTTAACAGAACACAGACTGCAATATTTACTGTTTCTGTGTACTTAAAGATTGTCTGCTATTACCACCCAACATGTATATCATTAACCATATTTATTTGAAAGCCTCGGTGCGTCTTGTCCATAACCTATGATCTGCACATGGAGAGTTGAACTCCCTAGATGGCTGTCCGACATTTCACTCTGCCTTGCGCACTGCCACAAGCCTACCTCACAAACATACAAAGCTCCCAAGCAACTCCGTTTGAGAGAAACAAAAGAGATTGCTGTAAATCTGCAACTGAATACAGCATGCCCTCTAAGAGCCATGTCTTTTGGGTTAGCACAGCACGTTTTAGTGCTGGTTTCCACATCAGTGCACTAAAATGCTATGTCACACATTATAAAGCACATGGTGCAGTGCAGCAGCTCAAAGCCTGGTTACAGGTTTTAGTTAGCTGCTACTAATTGTCAGAGTGTGTTAGCTGGGCCCGGGTCTAGATGTGACTGGTTTGCTATGGTGATCTTAGTTTTACCCTGCTTAAGTTGTTTGCTTAATTTTCTTAAAATTCCATAATATACAACTGCCCCTGGGCCCAGGTCAGTCCTCTTCTCTTCACATGGTTACTTAGAAAATGTTCAGAGCATCCTCAGCGCTCCTGTGGCTCACCCGCTGTGCAGATTTTGCTGTGAAGAAATGCTCTGTGAATGCCATACATGGTTTTAGTCCATGTGGTAGAATTTGTCCACCAAACTTCCCACAATGCCTTGTCCCGCCTCAGCTTATCCCCACCCCTGATCCCAAATCACCATGCCCCAACCCCTCCACGGTCATACGTGCGACACGGTGATACCACATACTGTGTGTTTCGGCACCTGAGTAAATATTTGGCGCCTCATCATACATGACCCACCTCATACTAACTTAATGGAGTGATTGGAAACAGTATTGGTTATGAAAGTCGGAAAGGGCATTTGTGTTAATGATTTTGCAACAGAAAGTGAGAAGCAGTTATTCCTAGTATGAAAAAGATAGGAATTCTGCAGTGAGCACGTCATAAGAGGACTCTCACAATACAATATTGAATTTAGTGCCCAGTTACTTGAAATGGCCGGTGCACTGATAAAGAATGCTGCTGTGCAATATTCCTTTCTTGACCTTCCTTCCACATTGGGTTTAATTTGTCTGTTGTCCACATTCTTCATCCACTGGTGTGACAACTTCTAAAGTTCAATAAGCTATTAGGATTCTCTGAATAACAAATCCAATCACTTTGTGCTGTCTCTTCAGGGGATCATATTCCTGAGTTTCAAATTGCCAAAAAGGCACATGAGAGGCCACAGGGCTCCTTTCCCCAATGACAGTAGTGTTTGTTAGGGCCTAACAATTGGAATTCACAGGCCACAGTGCACCATTTCCGTAACATAAGTAGTGCTTTTGTGGACTTGACAGTGGGTCTTCACAGGGCACCATTTTCTTAATGTGAGTAGAGTTTGTGTGAACTTATCAGTGAGGCATCGCAGCTGGAATCATGAAGAATACGGGCTTGATCCTATAGTGCCTAAATGTTTATTGCCGGGGACAGTCCTAGGGCAAAGGAATATTAGGCTGCTGACTACAAACTCGGCAACTGAAACATGATGCGTATCAAGGTATCATCTTGGAGAGAATCTTCCCAGAATATTAGCTGAAAGCTGTGTGTGGATGGTCTCTATCCATATTTTTGAGGTCCATCTGATGTTAATACTTTTCCAACAAAATTTATAAATCATTTGGATTGATCTCAAAATAAAAAATCTCTACACCAGGAGTATAAAGAACTTTAATACATTTGAGGCCTGATGAAGTTCAAAACCTGTTTGAACAAAACACATTGGCTGGATATTCTTTGTGTGAGAAAATGTTTTCATGGATACAGATTAAAGAAAGAATAAATATATTTTGAAACACATATGTGATCTCTGTGGAATACCATATTTCTGGGTGCACCTTTCTACTAATTATTTGACTCAATTTCTGCTGGACAATGGTACCAAATGACGGCAGGTACCAGAAAAGAAGTGCACGGGCCATAATATGTTGGAACTTTGTGGGAGATGCGGTCACTTTAGTCCGCAGTTGGTGTCTTTTGGTTACTAGGGCAAAGGAATACTAGGCTGCTGACTATGAGTCCACTAACCAGAACATTTGTCCAAGGGCGGGGTTGGGGGAGGAGAGTAAAAACAAATTCCCATCAGCCATGCTTCTTGCTCCTCATTCTCAGATAAAACAGTAATGCGGCTGGAGGCTGTACCCTCGAGAAGAAGAAATGGGAAAATAATATTCTGCAAGTTTTTTTTAAGCAAGATCAGTGTGTGGGGAGGGTGATACGTTCCTGATGCAAAGGCTCATGCATCTAACTCACTGTATGTTGTAGATTTGTTTCAAGACTTTAAAACAGATGTGGGTGTTCTGCGCTTCTGTCATTCTTTTGAAGGCATCTGTTGTGTGTCTTACTCTTCCAGTGGCTGCACAAAATCCATCAGGGCCTTTCTAGGAGACAAGATTTGGACTTTGAAAAAGTATGCAGCGAAGTCCACATCCATTAATGTCAGAGACGATGCTCCGACCCTTCTGTTTAGCCACTATTTTATAAACCAAATCGACATTGTAAGTTAGTTTAACCTAGAAGAATGTTGTCTAGAAGATGGAATCTGGCTGCCTGTCTCTGTCTTTCAGGACGACCCACTAACTAAAACTCTTGCACACATACAGGGAGGTTTATCCTGATCAGGCGAGTGCAACAAAAGGGATCTCATGCTCTGTCAGACAGAAGAGTTGCTCAACATGGTGTGTGTGTGTGTGTACATATGCAAACATCACTGATGGGCAGACTGTGACAAATGGAGGAAAGGGAAGGATGCATGTGTGCTTGTTAACATTCTCAATGTTAACATTATCTACACATTTGCTTTTATATTTGCACCCTACCAACTTTTCCTCGCCCTCATTTCACAGGCCTCTTTCGTTTAAAGATGGAAATTCAGAACTATTTGAGGTTGCTTGTGGTTTGCTTGGATATCCCAAGGAGTCCAAATGTATCACAGCAAGGCTAATATTATATCTTCTTTAAACGTATTCCCTATCAGCGAAAGCGACTGATATCTTGATTTTCGACCTGAACTCATCTCTTAGCTAGTCACTGGGTCGTACATGCAGCTGATCAGAAAGGCAAGTCTCTCTTGGTACATACACTGGAAGCTTCTCCACCGCATAGTAGTATGGCTGAAAGCAATAAGGAGCCTAAGTGACTCTTACTGCTGTAGACATGATGTTTGTCTGTGCATGACTTTCGGCAGACCTCAAAGCTAATGATTACCAAAAAAAAAATGCTTATTGTTTGTGTGGGATGCATATTTCTATTTCACCATATTCTAGAGAGGTTTTTCATCGAAAATTTGGAACACTGCAAATATTCACTCAAGTGCATCTTTAGTATTCCTTTAAATTCCAAGGATGCACTAAATTTACAAGCACCTTGGCTGTACCCTCTTATGTCCTCTGTAGATTTCACTTTTAGTTAGGTAATATATGTCTGTGTTAGGGTTTCCTCTGGGTCCTGCCTTGCTAGAGCTTCCTGTGTAGGTATAAAATAAATCTGTGATGGATCCAAATACAACTAGCCCTGTGGAGGTAGAATACCGTAATTGCCTTTCCTACCCACTAAATCCAAATTTACCCCACTCAGCAGGGTTGTCTGCAGCTCTAGACATGGATAGGTGCCAAGTATCCTTGCTTTCTGCTCTTCTTTTGTTTGCCTTTGCAAGATGCAACACTGCACTACTGACCTCTGCAGTGAAATATGAACATAGTGCTCCTTCTTTATATGGACGGACTTGGAAAGCGTCATGGATGTCCTTCTGAACACTGCAGTTGAAGGGCAGTTGATGGGCGCACTTGATTTCATTCCTGTTAAGGAGGTATTACTATGTAGAACTTTATCACACGCTAACGACAGGCCCACATGCAGACCCACAGGGGATGCTGAGTTTGAGATTGTTGCTGTATGTTCATCAGACATATGCACGGAAAAAGATTTGATAATCGTCCAACTAGTATTTTGTACTTTATCTGGGGCTAATTATCGAATTTATTATTCACTATCTTCACCACTCACAAAGCGAGAATTCTTTTTTGTTTCCTACGTTCAGCTACCTCGTTCTCCTTTGCACATACAAAATACGAAAAAAAAAAAACTATAGCACAGGGGCACCTGCCACACAATTGTACGGGTGGGGCGGGACAGGGCGGAGGGAGTGGTTTGAAAAAAAAATTAACTTGCCTGGCTGCCGGCCCCTGCCTCTCCTCCATCCTCCTCTGTTCTTCTGTTGATGCACGCAGGCTCTAAAACTCCCCAAAGCCAATCACGACGCTGCTGTCACCAGCATGACAACAGCGTCGTGATTGGTCTGAGCACCCTGGTTCGGTGCTCAGACAGGGAGTGGGAGCCTGTGCATGATCTCCACCCAGGCTGTGCAATATACCCTGGTGCTATGTGCGCATGACAGTTTGGCTGGCCCAAGATGGCCACAACTGCCAGTCATGCGCACTTAAGTACAACAAACATTCCTCCCCCTGCTGGCTGTGATGACAGCCCAGCCTGCCCCGTAAAACTGCGTCGGTAAGGAAAAATAAAAGAATAATAGCATTTTGTTATTATCATTTTATTTTTACTTTTTACACTTCACAAAGAGCATTGGGGCAGTGCTCCTCCGCCTTGGCGGAGGATCGCTGCTGCTGTCTCATTAAACAAGCATTGGAAATGCAATAGGTCTCGCAGCATTAGAGTTAGTGCTTTTAGAATTGTTTATGGGTTTTTTTTGTAAATCTTTAGCATTTTTGTTTCCTGTAGCCAATGCTAAAGAATTACAAATAAAAAAAGCCATAAACAAATCTAAAAGCTCTAACTCAAATGCTCCGAGACCTATTGCACTGTGTGAGGGTGAGGGGTTGAGGGTGAGTGAGGGTGAGTGAGGGTGAGTGAGGGTGAGTGAGGGGTTGAGGGTGAGTGAGAGTGAGGGTGAGTGAGGGTGAGGGTGAGTGAGTTAGGGTGAGGGGTTGAGGGTGGGTGAGGGTGAGGGGTTGAGGGTGAGTGAGGATGAGTGAGGGTGAGTGAGGGGTTGAGGGTGAGTGAGGGTGAGTGAGGGTGAGTGAGGGTGAGTGAGGGTGAAGAGTGGTATACAATTACAATAGGGTGTGGCTACACCCAATGTTTAGCCCAGGTACCACCTTGCGGGCCTAGCAGCAGTGCGCATGGAGGACTGCATTGCCCCCAGCGCGATGGTTCATATGGCAGCAGGAGTGGAGCAATATGCGGGAGGGTAGGTTAATGATGTGTGAGGATAGGAGGGTTGAAGTGTTTTGTCTGGGGCTGGCTCAATGGTTGTTAGAAAATTGCAATTCGTGAGTGGCAGGCTAAGCTCGGAGGGCGGACAGGATCACAGAAGACGCAAGTTAGTCAATGGGGCCCGCTAGGCAACCGTAGGCTATAGTGGGGACCATAGGGGAAGTGATGTGGCCTATGCACAGAGCTGCCGACTTGGGAGTGGCTCAACATCCTGTGATCCTGCGCAGATGATTTACTCT
Organism: Lissotriton helveticus; assembly: GCF_964261635.1. Lineage (NCBI taxonomy): Eukaryota > Metazoa > Chordata > Amphibia > Caudata > Salamandridae > Lissotriton > Lissotriton helveticus. Next base: position 895,480,987 of record NC_136059.1, read on the forward strand.
TCTCGGAGTAAAACAAACCAGGTATTTGGCATGGGGTGACGCACCGAGTATCAGGAAGAAGGTTTCAATGGGGAGTCGGGTTAAAGGGTAGACAAAGGCGCACGAGGGGCGAGCGCGAGTGGCGGGGGGCTGCTGCAGGAGCCTCAGCTTAGGAGTTGTCTCCCAGAGTACTGACGAAGAGGAATTTGGCCTGGAGAGACGCAACGGGGGGAGGGTGGGGGGCATAAAAACGCTTCAATTTCGGAGGCAGGTTAGAGGGAGAAAAAGCACAGGAGTGGGAGCGAAGAGAGTGGAGGGGTATGGGGGGCCTCGTTTTGGTGGCTTAAGGAAGGGCAGCAAAGCGTCTAATTACAAGGTTAAGGCGGGGAACCAGGGTGCGCACGAGGAGGCTCGTGCAGATAAGAATGGAGTGGGTCGGTCGGGTTACAGTACATTGGGTGTTCCCCCACATGGGGGGTGGGGGGGCGTTGCGCCCCCACCCCCATGTCACATGACCGGGGTCTGCTGGAGCAGGTAGGAGCCCTTTAAACTCCAGCAGTTTCATTAGCTGGATGCCTGCTAGGTGAGTCACCGTTGAGGGGGCGGGCCCTTAAGGAGGATGAGATCTGGGGGGAGGGGAGAGAGATGTACGTGAGAGAGAGAGAAGGCACACGAGGCAGAGAGACACCAATCACACGCACTCGATGAATCCTGATGAGTGGCGCTAAGTTTCCAAGGCGTTTCTTGCGACAGAAAAGACTCCCTCCAGCCCGCAGTGAATAACAAGCGTTGCAGTGAAAATAACGCGCTTATGTTATGCGCGCCTTGCTGTTCAGAAGTAAATAAGTTGTAAGTAAATGGGATGCACTGACCCCATTCTGCAATTTAAAATCCTGTAAGAGATGGTCTCACACTGCCGCTGAAAATGGACCCTAAAAAGGGACTAATGTCTTAAAGAAATGTCTTAAACTCTTTTAACCTAATAAATAATGGTTCCGCTGTCACCTCTGGTAGAAACCTCTGAGCTAAGAAATCACAAATGTTAAATGCAACTACGGCGATGTGCTGCGACTTAAGGAGGGGTAATTTTATGCGCTTACCTATTCGCCAACTAGTGGTTCTGCACTCGTGGCTGCTGGCCTGCGACTCCGTGTCTGCTGTTGGGAGTCGAATCAGCGTGTGATGCAAGGGGGCGTGTTTAGATCCGGAAACGGCGTTGCGCGAGTGCTGTGTATAATAAAGTTATGTGCGTAAGAGATAGTGTAAGCCACGATAAAAACAATAATGAATAAAAAAGAGAAGTGACATATGTTGTTAATCGGACGCTGTGTGCGCTGGGCAAAATAATAATAAAATAAAAACAAGACGGAGGGAAGAGAGGGGAGGGGGGAGGAGAAATGCGACACGGCGGGAAGGGGAGGGGGCGGAGCGGGTAAAATAAACAAGACGGAGGGAAGAGAGGGGAGGGGGGAGGAGAAATGCGACACGGCGGGAAGGGGAGGGGGCGGAGCGGGTAAACAAAGACGGACGTGCACGCGCTTTTAAGCTCAATGCGCATGCGCATTGAGCTTAAAAGTCACGGGCACTGCAAGGAATCGCCACGATTCCTTGCAGTGTGGATAAAGAGTGGATAAGTCCCAATACTCTCGCCTTGCTCGATGCGCATGCGCATCGACAGGCGAGACCTAAAAAACTAGCAGGAGATCAAGTCCCTGGAACACAGTCCCACACATGTCTGTAATACAACGTCATACTTTCAAGTGTTCACCCCTCCCCTACTTCTCATTTCCATATTACGTAACTGCTGCATTTAACAACCATTTCACAGTGGTGCTTGAATGGACATTCTTGTGAAAGGATGCCTACTTTGCCATAGCAGATGGGCCTGGCAGTCCCTACTGGCAATTTCCACATCTCTCGAAGAACTTGAGACGGCTAAGGAGGAAGCTCCTGTGGGGAGGGGTATTAGTTAAGCACCGCCACCTTTAATTGTTCTCCAGAAGCTGCATTTGCAAGTTTTCCTAAGGTACGGGATTGCCATGGGTTAATAAATGCTTTCAATGAGAAGCCTTCATTCAACATTTCCTGAGAGCACTGTTGAGGTTTATTTTAGCATGCTTCATTTCGCTGACAGTGTTGAACTTCTTTATATGCTAAGTATGAGTTTTACAGGTCTGTTTTCTCAGCAGCTGTTTGCTTTGGCCTGCCTGTGCTTCAACACTCAAAAACCCTTGAGGCACTAGCATAAGCCTAGAACTGACTGCCGGCTCTTTGCCGTCAACGTTAACAGTATACAAATGCCACCAGGGTAGTAACTGCCCTACACAGGCATGGACTTCTGGTTGCACTACACAGACCCGTTCTTCATCAGCAGCAGACCGCGACACATGTTTGATGGAGAAGGCTGATGAGTGTAATGTCCACTCGCTAACAGATCCTGTGAGATGCCCTAATTTTGCATTGCAGACTTTACTAGGACTATTAATGCCATAAAAGGGCAAACGTGGAGATCTTCATTGTTTAAATATTCTTGGCAAAATGTGTGCATTCCAAGGGTCCAGATGCCTGAAAGGTTATGATAGATTGAATAGCACATCTGAAACAACGGTGCAGTCCAGCTCTCTTTATCTGTGCCAGGGTACTTCAGCGGGATCCTGCATGGAATCATTCGACAATGGCAGTGTAAGGTTCGATGTGAATGATTTTATACATTATACAAGATGTCCAACCCGTGGAAGTTACTGCCACATTTCTGTTTACGCCTTAATTTCCAGGCAGTGAGAAAGCATGCAGAGTCCTTTGACAGCCTCAGTGGCATCTCTCAGCAAGGCTAGACCTACTAATATCTTTGAATATGCTACTAATATCATGGTAACACAGCAGAGGTGCAGGGTCAGGTGCCACAAGGGGAACCAGCACAAGACACAAGAGAGTCTCTGCATGGAAGTCACCTGGTTGGTAAAACCTCAGTCCCCGCAGGGTCTATCCTCCGTGTTAGAATGTTGAAAGCAGGTATATGCTCTTATGAGCACCAGCAATAACAAAGAGAGTGAAGATGGACTGAGGTAGGTAGGTGGGTGTGTTGCACTTGTGTTCAGAGACTAGTCTCCAGATGCAGAGATGCATTCAAGACACATGCGCAGAGCACATAATGGAGACTTTGACATTGATAGCATGTACTCGGCCCAAAATGTCATCATTTAAGTTCTGTAAGGGTTAAGCCCTGTTTCCCGCTCTAGATCCTTCTTCTTCTTCTCAATGATGGAGCTTGGTTAGTTGTGTTAGGTGTCAAGGAGCAAGGTAGACATCTCAAACTTAATTTCCTTAACAGTTTAAGCTTTGTTGTTTCCAAGCTTTTTTCTTTAAACATCTTTTTATTGAAAACACAACAGCAAGTCATACAGTGACTGGTGACACTCTGGTGTATAAGACAAAGATACAGGCATACATAGATAACTGTTTGACATTGCGGAAAGCCGGCAATAAGCCATTGTACCATCAACACTCCACATTGTAACTTCTGAATCTCAGGTCCGCATAGTTCCCCACTTTATGCATTCCACTTTCCCCATGTTTTAGTCCACATAGACGGACAACCTCTTCCCTTGTAAACCACTCTCTCAGTCTGCGTGCACCAATCGATGTCTCTCTTCCAGTTCCTCACACCTGGACTAAGGTCAGACCTCCACATACACGATATGTTCCATTTGGCCACCATTAATCCTACTGCAAACAAATCTGGTCCATGTGGGAGGAGTCTTGTTTCAAAGCTTTATTTCTCATTAAGAGATTAGTAAAGTCTTTTCTTTATTTTTGGTTATTACCTAGTTTGTCAATCAATCAAATAAGTTTATAGAAATCTCTTTATAAAGAATGGTTAGAACAAAGCATTCTCATTATAAAATTACATTAAGTGTGTTCCGAATAGGTTTCCTATTCTATAGAATCAAGATCAGAGCTTTAGATTTTAAGAACTAATGAAGAATTCAAATTCAATGGAAAAGAGTGAAATCAAAGGATTGTGATGCTTCAGAGCCAAATTTTAGTAGCAGAACTTTCCATGAAGAGTAGTTCATAAGACACAGCCGCGTCTGATTAAATCGAAGTAGGTCAGCATTCAGTTGCAGTAGCAAACAGTCAGGTCAAAATAGCAAATTAAGGCAGTAGAAGAAAAGAGTACCAGCAGTAGCCACAGCTGTCAAAGGTCCGAGGCAATCCACCAAAGAAAAACGTTGAAACTACCTAGGAACACTCAGTGATAAGAAAGTCAAGAAAACATATTGAAAACATTGTAGCAGGCCTCTTCCTCCATGAACCAATCAGAGTATATAGTTCTTTGGTAAGCAGTTTCAGCTCCTCCGTTTTATCGGATGGTTAGTTGCAGACAGTTTTGCGCAATGAGATTCTGGAAACATCAGACATAGTTCCCATAGGCTTTAAACACAGATCGACCGTTCCACATATACATTTATTTCACTGTAAGAACAATGAACTACTAATCAAAAAGCAAAATCACTGTCAGGTAAAATATTATTTTACACTATGAATCAATCGTTGTTGTTTAAATGCACAAATTGTTCTATTCAAGCTCTATATGAAACATAAGAAAGTAGGAAGTATATGACATTCATGAATAAAATGTTGCCTAATAAAGTAATACATTTTGTTAAACCAAAAGATTCTGCAGTTATGGCAAAATATCTAAGCATGACATTCTAGGATCAAGTCACGTTGACCACATTTCAGCAATATCGAGTTCCCTTCTAGCCTGGCAAAACGTGATTAATTGCCTTTATATGACCTACATGAGTAACAATGATTGCCTACTGCGAGTTAGCACATTTCAAATGTGTGTCAGTTTAAAGTTAATTTGTACTCTTAATGGTACATTTAGCTTACTATGCTAATTCATTTTTTATTCTAATTAACTGACTGTTAACATCAGGACACAGTAAGGGTATCTGAATACAGTTATGAGTGTAATAAGGATGGGGACCCAATTGTATCGATATAATAAATACAGCAACTATAGTTGTAGTTTGCTCCTTCATATTGGCAGCAAAATTGACAAGCTATGTATATTTGCAGATATTTCTTAGGGTTTAAACTGCATATTTTTCCCTTTTTTCGAACAGATGTTTGAAACTATTTTTGCAGATTTTTATGTATGTGTCTGAAGAATTGGAAAGGCTCAAAGACAAGGATTGGAATTATGGTAAAACAAATCTAGGTGGTTACACATGGTGGGAGAGAGCTAGAAAACACATGCTCCCACATGGAATGCTCCAAGAAAAACAAGCATTGAAAATGCAATAGGTCTCGCCTTTGATTAAGTTAAAGCCATTTGCTTCGCTAATGGTATTGTACAGCAAAGCAAATGGATTTAACTTAATAAAAGCCGAGACCTATTGCATTTTTAATGCTTGTTTCTGATCACATGTGCAAAGTTGACTGAAAAGGATTGCTGTTCATTACCAGGGGTGGTTTGCGCCACTCCTTCATTTTATATGTTTGGCAGATATCCTTTGGATACTGAACGTTTGCAGGAAAAAAATTGACAAAGCCAGACAGACCTCTTGGACTTTCCAATGCTTATTGAAAATTGCAGCCTTGACTCAGTGAGCCATAAATGTATGCTATACCAGGCACGGGCGCAGATAATGGAAAATTAATTAAGAAGAGATCACCAGGTCTTAACTATCGAGAGTTGGGGCTTTTGAAAGGCACGCTGGCTTTAAGTGCTAGGTAGTTTATGGCCACGGCACTTGTTTGTTTCAACTTTACTCTACCTCATCTTGAAAGTCTTTTTCCTGCTTCAGAGGGCATGGAACAACGATGAAAGTAATTTAAGGTTGGCAACAAAATGAAAAGTATAATGTTTAAATATCAAAACTGAGAGCAGTACGACTATAATACAAGTACTACCAAGGATGAAATTGTTAACAACTGTTGCAATTCCTGCACAACGTACAAAAAACTCCCTCAGCACAAAACGCAGCCTGAGCTGCCAGATGTGTAGCCCGGTGTTAACATGGTGTCAATTTTATGGAAAACTCAGGTAGATTTACTCAAATCACGTCTACTAATTGATAAGAATAGGAAGACACCCATGAACTTTTTATAAAAGTATAACTTACTTTTTGGAACTTAAGCAACGATGGGGATCGCTCGTTTTAAAAGCCCTAATCAGTGTTTATAGACACTGGACTCTCTTGGCTGTACCTCACACATACATACATGATGGCATGGCAGGCTTAACAGTCGATAGGTAGCATAGCAGAGATGCCTCCTACCTGGCTAAGATTGTGCTGCAAGCTGCTGCTTTCAGTGGCAGGGAGTAGTGAAGGAAGAGCTCATAGAGCTGTGCACTATCACCTAGAGGAGGCCGATTGGGCAATGGGAGAGCAAAACCCTGCCTATCTACTATGAAATCCAGTAGCCATCTTTGAATTTCGAGATATCCTGACGTGACCCTATGCGGGCTATTTAAGCAATACCACATTCTTTAAAAGCATTATAAAAACTGTGTATTATTATTTTAAATTACGTAACTAAGGAATAGTTTCTAATTAAATACTTTTTTTCTTGCTTCGCAATGCCATTGATAAGCACCTGCAGAATGTGCTGCAGTTGATTAAGTAAGAAGGAAGTCAGGCACTCCACCTAACACTAACCTCTAGGCCGAGGGTGGGACGGGATTCAGGAAGGAGATTCCAGCCTACTGTTTTCTTTTTTCGTGTCTTTTCAGACACTTCAGCTACTGCTGGCACTGTTCTGGTACACATTTTAACAGGCAACGTTTATTCCAAGTAGTGTTAAAGTTGGCCCATTACAGTGACATACTCACATCTGCATTTGAAAAGCTATCTCTGCCCTCTCAGTCAATGAGCTGCTTAACCCTAGATTGCCCACAAGAGCAAGCACGGTCCTCTTTCACTTTCGTGCGTCGCTAAAGGTTTCTTGTCTTTATGAGGCCATGTGTTTGAAACACATGGCCCCATAAAGATAAGAAAGCTTTCACGGCAGAAAGAAGGCAGACAAGTCCGTCCAAGTGGGCCGTCTGTAAAAAAGAGAAAAGTCCACGTCAAAAAAAGCTCTTTCCCAATGGCTGGCCACCGTTTAGCATAAACGGTGATGCCGGCCAATGGGAAAGAGGGGCGGGGCTTAAAGCCTATGACTTAAAGCCCTCTAAATCATTAAATCTCGCCAGCGAGACTGCGCATGTGCGCAACCCACGCCAGCCGAGACCTAAAAATAGTTATCAGAGTGTAAGCAATGGAAGCATACATTTCATCCACTGAGAAACATTATAAAAGTGATATGCTCCACAGGAGCAGAGAACACACAAAGAAGGAGGATAACCATTGGAGAAGTAAACAAACAACATTGACAAGAAAACCAACTAATGATGAGCAACTGGCAGACCCAATTGTCACTGAAGGAAATGCTATTGTACACAACGGCATTTCAGCAACACCAAGGTTAAGTTGTCTGTAAACACTTGCAAATGGTGTATGTAAGGTAAAGACCCAGTGGTTTATCAATGATGTGGGAGAGGGACAAGAAGTAGAAAAGTTCCATAGCAGTTCCTTCAGTGGAAAGTCTGGGTAGAATCTAGCATAACAAGAGAATAGTTATTAGCTTCACTTTACTGCCGTATGAAACATGGCCAAATTATGTCGACTTAGAAGACTGTCAGACAGTATGGATGATCAAATTATTATTTAAAGATTAATGCAAGTGGAAGTCGTTTAGTTTGGCAGAAACTACAAAAATAAACATGTTTTAGAAAAGCAAGCTGAAATTATCACAGTGTTGGCTTTGCAAAAAAGGAAATGCTTAATACATTAGCAGAGTCTTTTAATCTTTGACCCTCTGTTATAATTCTAGCATTATCTGGAACAGCTTTACTCAAACAATCAGTGTTTAAGACCCTATAAAGCTCCAAAGCGGCATCACATGGTGTTTGGTAAAATGTTGGCTTTTTGCTCATCTCTCAGGAGATTGCAATTGAGCAAAAGGATATTGTCCCACCATGAACTACACATACTTCTTCTCCGACATAAGTATCTGATTACCCAATTTAATATAGATGAGTGGATAATAATTTAATGCAGCAGTAATGCATTGAAATAAAATATACCCAAAAGAGAACATGTGCATCCAATCAGTTAAAATTATATTTTTATGTTCCTTTCCCTAATGCATTTTTTATATTTTTATGTTTGTGGATCTTTTATTGTAAGGTGCAAAAAATAAAACTGTTTAACTTTATTTGCTTGAAAATAAATTACTTTTCAACATGATCAGCCTATTCATTTGTATGTTATGTTCATTTAAAATGAACTTATAAAGCGCACGTTCACCAAACGGTTTCTTGGCGCTGTGAGCAGAACGGTAACAGAATCAAACAGTGAGTAAGAATCAGTTGTAAGCATAGCAGAAAAGCCAAGTTTTAAGTAATTTCCTAAATTGAGTATAGGAGTCCGCCATGCGCAAATAGAGAGGGAGGGCATTCCAAAAGAAGGGGGCCAGAGTCGTGTATCTAAGGCCACCATATTTCTTCCGTTTAAAGGAATGAGAGACCAGCAAGTTCTTATTAGAGAAGCGTAGATCATGGGGGGGAGGGCGGGAGATACCGCTGAATGTTTAAGGCAATAAAACCTTAGGGCTTTATGGATGGTACAGCTCAGCTTAAACAGACAGCGTTGGGGTATGGGAAGCCAATGAAGGCTTTTCAACAATGGTTTCAAATGAGAGTGCTTTGGCTGCCCAAGAATGAGACTGGCTGCCTGGTTCTGGACCCGTTGCAGATGATGTAATTGGTACACAGGTATGCCAACGTACAGGGAATTAGCGTAGTCAATGCGTGAAATAACCAGGACAAGACCACTTGAGTCAGGGCTTCAAAGGAGAGGAATCTGCTAATTTTTCCAAAAATCATACTGAGACCACTGAGCTGATCTGGGCCTTCATGGTGAGATCATTGCTGATCATAAGTCCCAGACTCTTTACTGAAGAGGCCGGGAGTGCAGGGCTCCCTAAAGATGGAGGCCAAAAGCTAGAATTCCACGGTTTGACCAAACCACCAGTGAGAATCAACTCTGTTTTATCTGGGTTTAGTTTGAGTTGATTGGCATTCATCCAATCACTGATGAAGCTCAATATGAATTAAAAGTTTGCGATGGATACAGCTGATGAGTCGATGTTAAAGATCAGCTGAAGGTCATCGACATAGTTGAACACAACAACCTTTCTTTTACGCAAGGCCAAAATCAGGGATAGAATGTACAAATTAAAAAGTAGAGGTGAGAGGGAGGAACCCTGTGGGACCCCGCAGGTCAATTAATTTTGTTCTGCCCTGAAACTAGCCAGGCGAACAGATTGGGAACGATTTGTAAGAAAGGAGGTGATCCATTTCAGTGGCAGATCTCGGAGCCTGGCAATGCAGACACGGTCGATCAAAAGCTGGTGATCGGCCATGTCAAAAGCAGCTGACATGTGAAGGAGCACCAGGGCCTGGGTAGTGCACTGGTCTGCCCCCCTTCTTAGGTCCTCCAGGCCTACGAGGACGACGGTCTCTGTAGAATGTTCTGGTCTAAAACCTGCTTGGTGAGGGTCCAAGTAGTGAGTCCGTTCAACAAAGGGGCTGAGGCTGTTGGCAACATGAGCTTCTAGAACTTTGCTCAGTTAGGGTAGCAAAGAAATAGGGCAATAATTGCCAGGTACCTGCATGTCTAGGCTGGGTTTTTTGAGAATAGGGATGACTTCAGCCATCTTAAATGAGTCTGGGACAGTCCTTTGAGCCAGGGAGACGTTAATGAGCAGTAGAGGAGGATCCGGACAGAGTAAAAAAACTCCCGAAAAATATGGGGGGACAACTGTCCATATGGGAACCAGAACCAACTTTCTCAAGTAGACCAAAGAAGGCTTCTTTAGTAACAGGGGGAAATTGATCCAAAACAGCAAGGTTTGTGCCACAACATAAAAGAGGCAAGGGATCCATGGGTTTAGGAATACTAGCCTTAATAATAACAATTTTCTCAATAAAAAAATGATTACGTGAATCGCACAGGGATTAAGAGGCTGTGGATTTAACAGTAATTAGAGAGAACAAGGGTACCCCATTAGTGGAACCTGGGGTGAACGTATTTGTAAGAGTTACAATGGTTTTTAGTGGCCCCAAGGGGTCCTGGGAAGGATACTTTAAATTATGAAATTAATTCATGAAATTAATTCAGGGAGAAGGTCTTGGCAAGGTACCATACAGGTAAATTTTATTAACATATTATGCAAAAATAAGAATGATAGTTGCTTCCTATTACAGGTGCTCACATATGTGACAAAAAAGTGCTCAAAGTGACTTTAGTGAACAAATATTAAAAAACAGTTATATACAATTATGTACAGAGATGTCACCACAAGGTTATTCCCACAGAAAATATATACAGTGAAAGTAGGGAAGTTTTCCTTGAGTTTGTCGACGGCGTTTCGATCTAGAGTATTTTAGATCATCATCAGGACGTGAGCTTCCTTATGGAAGTTTCTCAACAGTAATTCAAAACGGGGGAGAAATTAATTCTGCCGGTATGGTGAACCACACTATACGGTATCTGTACAATAGACGTCGAGGGATTGGTGAGAATAATACTATTTACATGTAAATTCTCCGTCTCCAGAGGGTCATCGTGGCCGTGTTATTTCGTTAAGCCATTCGTTGTTTTGGATGGAGGGAACTATTACGCGATGTGTTGTCCCAGGTTAGGTCGTGTAAATAGTACATTCTTATTTTTGCATAATATGTTAATAAAATTTACCTGTATGGTACCTTGCCAAGACCTTCTCCCTGAATTAATTTCATGAATTAATTTCATAATTTAAAGTATCCTTCCCAGGACCCCTTGTGGATTTAACAGTAACTCGATCTAATTTAGAGAGTTTGTCCACTATCGAAAAGATTTCCTTGGCTTTATTGGCTGAGTTTAGTATTTTAAGTGAAAAATATTCAGCCTTGGTCTGAAGAATTGAAGTTTTATAATCCTTAAATAAAGACACAAAAATGACCTTAAGAGTAGGGCAATAATTGTGTCACCAATTGCGTTCTGCTTGCCTCAGAGCTAGTTTCTTTGCCTTCAGTTCTGTTGAGAACCAGCATTGTGCGTCATGAGGCCTCTTTATTTTGACTTTCTTCTGAGGTGCTATACTATCTCTGGCCACATCCAGCCAAGTATTGATGTTTACCGTTTGAGTATGAAGGGACTCCTCTGAGGCAATAGGGGCTGAGGCAGTTAATGAGGAGCAAAAGTCCTCCATATCCACTCTACTCCAGTTTCTAGCAAGAAAGTTACCTGATGGAGGGGTGATGTCACGACGGACAAAAGGGATGAAAAAGGTTACCAAATGGTGGTCCGACCATGTGCACGGGCCACTTGTAGATGGGAAATATCCAGGTTGGTAGTCCAAACCTGGTCTAAAGTATGCCCTTTAACATGGGTACCAACTTGTATGTGTTGAGTGCAATTCATTCCCATTAAGAGTTCTGTGAACTCCAGAGAACAGGGGCTTTCATGTACATCCTTAGGCCAGTAATTGATGTCCCCGACAATTAAGACTCAGGAGTTGTTGACCACCAGCTCGGCTATCCTGTCTGCCACCAACTGAGGGAATGTGGGCATGTGGGATGGAGGTCTGTAAAGTAGGACATAGATAAAAGAGAGGTCGTGAGACTTAAATTTTAAGAAAAGGCTATCGACTAGAGGGATGCCTAAAGAAACCAAAGAAGTAAATTTGTGTTTCTGGTTGATTATGGCTTTCACCCCTCCACCAGCCTTCCTTGCAGGTCTATTGGCTTTAAGAATGTGGTAGTTGTCGGGGAGTGTCGTGAGAATGTCAGGGCCCGACTCCTCAGGCGCTTTTGTTTGTATATATTTCTGTGTTTTTCTTGTATATTTTTTCTCTCTTGTTTCCGCAATATGTGATATTTGTGTAGTGTTGTGTGGGTATATAGTGGAGTGTGGTTGCCTGTAAGCATGATTGGTTGCCTGAGGGTGTTTGGGGGCTGTGATATATGTTGAATTTATTGAATTGTATTGTACATTATATATGTTGGATTTATTGAATTGTACTGTACATTTTTATGAAAGAGTTATTGTTCATGGATAAAAAATAAAAAAGTGATATGTTTTTCAAATACATTTACCTGTGTGGGACAATGTTGATATTTAGAAATTAATGGATTAGTTACCTTTATATTAAGTGCTATCTAGGAGAGGTCTTCTGTTTTTGTTGGTTCCGACTCCTCAGTCAACCATGTTTCAGAGAGGAGGAGGATATCTGGCTTACCAGTGTCCAGCAAAAAAAAGATCTCGAGCTGGTGTTTTACCATTGAGCGTGTGTTTAAGTAGCACACTAAAAGTCCTTCCTGAGCCCGATGTGTAGGGCTGGTAGGAGCTGTGAGACATTTATTGTTAAAAGAAGACTTTTGGTTAATCGCTTTTATAGGATTATTAAGATGGGGGTTCCCCTGAGAAAAGATCCCAAGTGAGTTCAGTTTGTCCTTAGTGCAAGGGCTAATGACTGCAGCTCCTTGTAGTTGCTTTAATTCAGACGAGGAATACGTTAAAAAACTGGCATAGTGTATGACCCCTGGCCCCAGATGGGCGCAGACGGTGCGCCAATTCGCGCGTCCGCTGCGCGGAAAAAAAAGAATCGCTTTTAAATAAGAGTGCGAGACTCTGCCCTCTCCGGTCTCCAACCCGGAAGAGGGGAACTGCATAGTGTCGTAGCCGGTACTCCCGCCACGCAACCGGGACATGGGCCCGTGGTGGACCGGGGAGCAGTACGGGTCAAGGTGCAGGTAGGTAACTTGTACTCATCGCTTTAACTTAGAGTGTGGTACAGAAATTATTATCTCATTCTGAATTATTAATAATTTTTAAGGGGCATGGGAAGACCTGAAAAATAAAACATAAAATTGTAGACAGTGACTGTTTTCCCATTAATTATCCCATGAGCACGTTTCTCACTTTGACTAGCTGAAAGCTTAGGATGATGTGCCAGTCTCCTAAATTCATCCACATTTTGGAGCACCTGGCTAAAATGTCCTTAAAATATCACTAAGATGCTTATAGCAGAAATTGTTGAATGATTCTCTTTTCTCTACAATTATCTTCTTTTTGGATATAGCAAAAGCCTCTGGACGCGTTTGTATGACTTACCACCAGCAGTTACTGGTTTGACTACTCTAATGAGGAATTTAGGGGCATATTATCAAGATTACCTAGAGAATTCCCATAGAAGCCCAGGTTAGATGTCTAACCAGGGTTTCTATTGGAATTCTATAGAGCATATTATCAAGCACCTTATCGCCACTTTAGCGGCAGTTTCCTGCCGATAAAGCGGCGATAATTTTATCGCCCCGTCTTGATAATATGGCCCCATGTTTAATTAAAAAAATAAAATAATGGAGAACCTGGTTTATTAAAAAATCAATAAAAAAAGTATTTAAAACATATCAAAACTTATCAAAGCACACAATTTGCAATACCTTTGCTTAACGTGCAAAGTGCAAAAACACCTCTCATGGTATGAATTTTACTATGTATTCACTGGCAGGTCAGTAAGCCAGTTCAGGTGAGGGCTTGTGGTTTCCAGGTTCCTGGCCAGCAGCGATCTGAGGCCAGACTTTCCACTTTATTTACAGCTTGATCGTGTACCAAGAATACAACCTTTTCCGGTGTTTTGGTTTTTTTCTGCTATAAACCCTAAGTGCTCAAAAGTGTGTTTTCCACCTGAAAACAAGCACGGCAATTACTGTAATTGTAGATAAAAATGTAAGCATATGATTCATGGTGTTTAATGTCCTTTGAGAGACCTATTCATGTTGGTGGTGAACTTGGCCTAACACGGAAATGCTAAATAAAAATGAAGCTGAAATATTGCTTGAAATGCATCTCTAAGCTTCCTCCTCCCGATTCGGCCCCTTCCGCACATCAGTCCTCGCCAGCCCGCCGTGGGCCTTCACAAGTGGAAAGGGGCCTGTGATTAGTGCCGTGTGACGTCGTGAAAGGGCCTGAATTGACGCAGCGCCAGGGTTGAGGCCTCCCTGAAGAACTGCGCACATCTGTTTCTCTGCCTTTTGTTCAGCTAAGTTCCAGCCGCTCTTAATAGAAGGACAGTCCAACAGCATCACAAATAAGTGCCTGCGACTGCTGCTTTGCTTAACTTTTTGACCCGACAAAGGATAAATCTTTCTTTTACGTGCTCCATGGACCGCATGAAGGGTTTGTGGCGCGCGGCACGAAAACAAGTCCCTTCGGTACTCGGTGAGAATAGCATCCTTTCAACATCCTCACACGTTCTTCTGTTCGCTTGATAAATGTGTGATTTTGTGTTAATATCTGTGGTAAGATGGAAAACTGCATTTACTTTGGCTTGTGGAAACCAATTTTTCTTTCATAATGCGTAATTCCATCAGGGTTCAGAATGGGGGTTTCACTCAGCAGTCCCAGTAATTTAATATATTTCTTACAAAATACTGAATTTGCAGAGTGAGTCTGATTCGGAGGGCTTTTTACTAGCATCCACGTTGAAATCTAGGTGTATAAAATGACCACTTTGCATAACTAAGCTGCCCATCGTGATTCGCACAACAGGGTTGGTTGAATATTATGCATGCAAATTATATTTACAAATGCGGAAGGTCTGCCAGCATCGTTGAATTTCTGCACGTGCAGGCTTAGTGTTAGGGGTAAGTAAGCAGGCGTTTCTGGGTGGCCTGAAATAAAAGTGAACAACCACAAACTTTGAAATTATTGTCTGTTCAAGTACTTGTTGCAAGTAGTTTCAAACCGGAAGTAATTGCCTTACCAAGTTTACCATGAGGTAGAACATCTCGAAAATCAATGGGAGAAGATGTGAGCTGTGTTAATTAAGATTCAAGTCCGGTTTACGCATGCAGAGTGAGAATATTTGCAAGCATACATTATGTGCACTTTGTGCACTCAGACTTGTGAAAAATGAAATTATTTATCAATTGCACTTTTTCTAAGCCTTTGGTTTACTGGAAGATGAATAGCACAAATACTTAAAACATTAAGGTTTCCTCACGAGCTTCGATGGCTAGATTTGAAATGTCTCATAATTAGGAATAGGCAGGTGAGAGCGGTGGGGCCCAGGTGAAGGGGCGGGGGGCATTTCGCCGAACGATGACAAAGGAAAATGTAATTTTTATTTAATTTTCTCTCGTCGTTGTCCACCAAAATCCCGTCCCCCCACCCGTCCCCACCACTTTTACCTAAAAGGGCTGTGGCTGGGAATGGGTTTATAATAGGAAGGAAAGTGATTTACAGTTCTATAAACTCAAGTTATTAGATATTCCAAAGTTGAAAGCCTGATATTTTGAAAATGTAATGAGCAACCTGTGTTGTATTAATGACCAATCTGGCAACTTTTGGACAATTCTAACACTTTCAACGGCAAAGAAAGACAGCCCCACCACCACAGTTTTAAGGTAATGTACTTAATTATTGAAAAACACAATCTATTACAGGGCTAGAGGGATGTTTATAGACCGAGCCTAAGTGTTATCCCCCGTAGGAATCAACAAACAACTACAAACTTAGGGGTCTAGATAAGGATTCAATCGTAATCCTCTGCTCGTCATCACCTTATCAATAGTACAAGGGTACGAACACAATAATAATACTAACAAACCAGATCACAAGATGTGAAGAACCAGTAACGTGAGTCACCCCTGGTGTAGGATTCCCATCAACAGTCTTGTAATGATCAATATTATCATTTGGAAGTCCTTATCGGGTATTGTGTCTCTAGATCATTGAGACCGGCATACCCCGATAACCAGATGCGGGGTAGCGACCCACAATCACTCGGTACTACCACATAGTGTTGATGTGATGGGAAGTGCAGTGTAAACAAAAAAAGTAAGTGGTGATCTTAAAAAAGGATAGGGAACTCAACCCAGAAAGCTTTAATAATTGTTGGCCCCTTCCTTAATAAAAACCAGAACAGTATAATATCGTCATCGCAGTCCAAACAAATAGCTGCGAGGAGACCAACATGTTTCAGCCACTAAGGGATAACTCCTTCGGCTTTCGTCAGGGTCTCTGTTCTATAATAATACTACTGCATTGATTGTGAATAAAGTGTGAAAAATTAGGAAAAAACACACAAGTGAAAACCAGTAAAGGATATAATGTTCCTTCGACTGTGTCAACTCCTCTCTTCGGAACCTGGTTGGATATGTACTGTTTAGGGAGGACAAACATACAGGGAAATCACAATCCGCTAAACTGGTCTGTAGAAAACATATTAAATTGTTTCACAAAAAATGTAACTGCTTGCTTACTCACCCAGAGTATCCGGGGAGTGGACCTCACCTCTTCCTGGACCTGGCTCAGGATATATGAGACCCCGCTCTACAATAACAAAAACCAACTGCGTAAAATACAAAGACCAGAAGCCCAGACAAGATACTGCTCTGGCGATGTATATATCTACGTAATCCACGGTGTTCTGTACATGGAGTTGATTAACACCCATCAAAAGGTTCACACCCACCCTCTATCCAACTCCCTGTCAACTACAGGCTAAACTGAACCTGCTTTGCACAGCTTCTTATATACCACATGTGTCTGGCACAATGGCAAACCTCTAATATCAGGCTGGCAACACAGGTAATCATACCTGTCCGTCGGTATCTCCGGCCGTGACTGAGTCAGGGGGAGGCGCAGTCACCTGTGAGTTCTGCCTACTTGACTGTTAAGCTGAGCATCATGATTCTTCTTTTGAGCATAGCCCACTACTTATCGATTCTCTCACAAGCACTTCACCTGGGGTTTGATGCTCTCTACCAGTTATATCCATTTCCAGCGTTGCACGCATGGTAGGGTAGTTTGGTGGTGTATTCAGCATTTTCGGGCACTTATGACGGCGATCCCTGTTCTCAGGGTAGTTGTCTATAGCGAACGTACCCCTAAAGAACCCTTAAAGGATAGGGGTCCGCTATTTTATGAATACTCTCTGTCCACGCCCGTCATAATCTCGCATGCTGTTTTGAGTAACCTCTTTGGAGCTTGGCTTTATGCTCATATACGCGTCAATACCAATGTTTGACCCAGCAGTGTACCATCTGACAGTGAGTGCGTTCTGCCACGCTTAAATGGCATTTGTTATTCTGTTACATCAAAAGACACATGTGACGTTAGTTGGTAGTAATTGCGTCCAGCTGTGGACATATTATCTTTGCGTGAGTTTGTTTGATCACAAAATACTTAAAAAACGTAAAAAAACTACATTTACAAACGACATGACGTCATCTTGTAGTTTTATACCGCCAATACCAAAGGACGGGCGTTGCAAGTGGCCATGAATGAGTGTGAGAGTTGGCACTTCCAAAAACGGCCGATTTGCAAGTCCCTACACCTCGAGGGGGCAGTACTGTAATTAGGCATGTGTGTTAGTAGTGCGGTTCATGGTATGAGACATTCTGTGAGACACCGCGCCTTGCCTCGCTCCACCAGCAATGCGGAAGTACATTCCTTAGATAGAACTACAATTATGAATGACGTGACGTCATTCTGTAGTTCTAGACCGGTAATGCACGCGAGAATACGCGCGCGCGGCTTGTGAATGTCTGGGTGACAGGGCACTGCCAAAGACTGGTGCATTACCAGCTCCTGAGACCACCAGCGGGCATTACAAAGTAGGTAAGCGGCAGTTGGATACAAATGTTAGATATGTTAGGGATCTTTGGGGTGGCGGCGATCGGGCTAGCCCCGCCCTTACCGATATCGATTGGCTGTGTGATGCTCAGCTTAACAGTCAAGTAGGCAGAACTCACAGGTGACTGCGCCTCCCCCTGACTCAGTCACGGCCGGAGATACCGACGGACAGGTATGATTACCTGTGTTGCCAGCCTGATATTAGAGGTTTGCCATTGTGCCAGACACATGTGGTATATAAGAAGCTGTGCAAAGCAGGTTCAGTTTAGCCTGTAGTTGACAGGGAGTTGGATAGAGGGTGGGTGTGAACCTTTTGATGGGTGTTAATCAACTCCATGTACAGAACACTGTGGATTACGTAGATATATACATCGCCAGAGCAGTATCTTGTCTGGGCTTCTGGTCTTTGTATTTTACGCAGTTGGTTTTTGTTATTGTAGAGCGGGGTCTCATATATCCTGAGCCAGGTCCAGGAAGAGGTGAGGTCCACTCCCCGGATACTCTGGGTGAGTAAGCAAGCAGTTACATTTTTTGTGAAACAATTTAATATGTTTTCTACAGACCAGTTTAGCGGATTGTGATTTCCCTGTATGTTTGTCCTCCCTAAACAGTACATATCCAACCAGGTTCCGAAGAGAGGAGTTGACACAGTCGAAGGAACATTATATCCTTTACTGGTTTTCACTTGTGTGTTTTTTCCTAATTTTTCACACTTTATTCACAATCAATGCAGTAGTATTATTATAGAACAGAGACCCTGACGAAAGCCGAAGGAGTTATCCCTTAGTGGCTGAAACATGTTGGTCTCCTCGCAGCTATTTGTTTGGACTGCGATGACGATATTATACTGTTCTGGTTTTTATTAAGGAAGGGGCCAACAATTATTAAAGCTTTCTGGGTTGAGTTCCCTATCCTTTTTTAAGATCACCACTTACTTTTTTTGTTTACACTGCACTTCCCATCACATCAACACTATGTGGTAGTACCGAGTGATTGTGGGTCGCTACCCCGCATCTGGTTATCGGGGTATGCCGGTCTCAATGATCTAGAGACACAATACCCGATAAGGACTTCCAAATGATAATATTGATCATTACAAGACTGTTGATGGGAATCCTACACCAGGGGTGACTCACGTTACTGGTTCTTCACATCTTGTGATCTGGTTTGTTAGTATTATTATTGTGTCCGTACCCTTGTACTATTGATAAGGTGATGACGAGCAGAGGATTACGATTGAATCCTTATCTAGACCCCTAAGTTTGTAGTTGTTTGTTTAATGTACTTAATTAACCTGGAAAAGAAGATGGTGAATATCTGTAGTGCTTCTGCCTGTGCCATCACAGGCGTAGTGCGTAAAGGTCATGTGACCTTAAGTTAATAAAAGCGTCTCGCAGACACGTACGCCAGTTGGGCTACTGCGGCTAGACCAGTGAACACACCACCTGGCTCAGCGTTGTTATTTCAGGGCCCCCAAGCGTGCCATTAATTGCCCCTCAATTGTGTCGGCACTTGCCCTGATCCTGGGCTAGTACGTGACACAACAGCTGGCGACTAGGGTGGGCGTGCCCTCGACGCGTGTGGAACTGCGATGAGGCGGCTGTGAGCACTACCGTCGGCTCACGGCGCTTGTGCCCTGGCGTGTGGCACGATGCGCCCTGTTTCAGCGGTGGCTCAATCGGAGCACCCGGAGGCTTGCGGGAGTACTGTGGAGGCCCTGCTGTATCACCGCGGGCCTGCGAGGTGAGACATGCGACGGCTCCCCGCTCTGCTGCCTGCCATCTGTTCCATATCGGCCTGCAGGCCACGTGGTTCCCCGCCCAGGGAGGCACGCGAACTCCTGCTGCTGGCCCCTGAAAGCGGGGAGCCTGGAGAAGCTCCGGTTGCTGGTCCCCCTGCCCAGGCCCCAAAGAGCGCGTCAGAGTGCCCTGCTGGTGTCACAGGCCCTCACACAGTGCATGGAGGGGGGAAAGAAGAGACTGCCTTAATCACAGGCCTGGTAGTGCACAATGGGTGAGTGGAGGAGCTCACCACGGGGAAAACATCCATCCTGCACCTTGAAGAGGTACACAGGCCTCAGCCACCAACTGGCCAAGGGACTGGAAATTCAACAAGCATTGACACACACACAAAATAAAAGTCAACAAGCACTGGAACAGACAAGAGGAAATATATAAATAACAATAAAGATATCCCCCAGACAGCACAACACAGGGGGCAGAATGGACAGTCGGTCTGCATACACAGCAGGGAATAACCACCCCCAAGCCTGGAACGGGTGAGGCCCTAGTGAGACGGACTTCAGGAAGAGTCAGAGGGACGGCAAGGGAATCATCAGAGGTGGCAGACACACCAGTCAAGGCACCAATCATGTCCACAATAACCCCAATAAAGCCCTTCATAGTGGAGGGGTCACCCTCGTCACTTGCACCCAAGTGGAAAGCCTGGGTGGATCGCCTACTCATATTCTTTGAAGCTACAAAAGTAGCTATATTACTCCATCTAGGGGGCAAGGATACCCATAACATTGCAAAGACTCTGGTGGAGGTCACGCCGAAGAATCACCACAAGCTAATAAAGGCCCTCAATGAACATTTCGAACCAATGGCCAACCAAGACTACGAAAGATTCATTTTCAGGCAGGAGAGGCACCTACCCGAAGAGTCGCTGGACACCTATCACGCCCGTCTTAAGAACCTGGCGTCCACGTGTGGGTTCGCCAACGTAACGGAGGAAATCAGGGGACAAGTGATTCAGGGCTGTGCATCTGCCAAGCTCCAGGAGCGGATATTGGAGGAGTCTGGAAAGTCTCTCGCTGACATACTGACCCTGGGACGCACCAAGGAGTTGTCGAAATCACTGGCCGCGCACATGGAAGTGGCCCTCCAGCCACCTGTAAAGGCCGAACTTGTAAATGCCGTGACGACAAAACCCCCGGCGAGGTGGGTCAAGAAGGGACCCGGAACATCAACCTCAGGGCAACCTAAATCCGGTGGATACTGCGGAGGGCCACCCCAGCAGGCGGCTGAGTGTCCTGCAAAAGGCAAGAGATGTTCGGGGTGCGGAAGATTTAGCTACTTTGAGAAAGTCTGTAGGTCCAACTAGTACCGCAAGCCCAGGCAAGTGGTTAACACCGTACCAGAAGGAGACAGAGGGCAAAGCGACATGGACGATTACGAGGATGAAGAGAGGGTAGTGCACAAAGTGCACATGATTGGCACCACCACTTGAAAGGCGCGATGCCTACCCCAGTGCAGAGTTCGTGTGGGCTCCCAAGACGTCATGGCGGTAGTTGACACGGGCGCCACCATCAACATCATGGCCTCTGCCCTCCACCAAACCATGAGCCCAACGCCTGTGCTTTACCCTTCAGCCATCACCGTGTTCGCTTACGGTCAAAACACACCCCTGAAGATACGAGGCAAGTTCAGAACATCCATATCACATGGTGCTCAGTCCCTAACCACCAACGTCTTTGTCACCAAAGACAGACAAGGCATGCTGCTAGGGTGCTGAGCAGCTGAAGATCTAGGTATAGTGACATTTGCTTTCAGGGTACACGAGGAGTCAATCCAGCACCTTCTCGGAAGTCTTCAAAGGAATCGGGAAGTTGAGAGGCAAAGAGGTCCATCTCCATATCGACCCCACCGTCCAGCTGGTGGCATAAGCGACAGCTTATACCATGTCAGAGATGAGCTCACTGAAGATGACACAGGATGCCTGATAAGAGGACACCGACTGGTGATCCCCACGTCATTAGCCGCTCAAATTGTTCAGCTCGCTCACATTGGGCATCAAGGCATGGTTAAGACCAAGTCACGACTCAGAACCAAGGTGTGGTTCCCACTAATGGACGAACTTGTGGAGGCCACTGTTCGATCCTGCGCTGCCTGCCAAGTGACCGGAGAAGCACCTCGACCGGCTCCGATCATTGTGGATGGCCACAAGCGAACGGCGAAATGCGAACATTGAATAAGGTGATTCGAATTACCCACGACAAAGGACAGTCCATAGAACTAGCCATCTTCACTTTTCTGAGAAGCTACCGTCAAACACCCCACACCAGGACGGGCGTAGCCCCAGTGTACCTTCTCATGGGCTGGGTGGTCACAGAGTCAATACCTCACCACCCCCAGTGGCGGCCGGAGGCACCAGATGACACTCAAATTGATGCCAGACGCCACAAGGCGCATGCTCAAGCCAGTCATCGACGGAGGGCCAAAATTCCCCAGCTCACATGAGGGGATGCAGTGTTGCTCAAGAATCGTATTACCAGTGGCAAATTTCGGCTGCCATATGAAAAGGACCCATGGACTGTGGTCAGTGTTAAGGGAACCAGGGTTATTGCCAATCGAGGAAGAGAAACTGTGACCCGCAATGTGTCTCATTTCAAGAAGTACCAGCCTGAGGGGTCTGTGTCCTCCCCGAACAGGCTTGAGAGTGGCCACAACTCCACGTCAATGGAAGATGTCAACTCAAGCGGCTCGATGGACATGTTCTCCCCAGTGGATGGTCGGGGATCACCTGACCTCGTGTTCACTCAGCATGAAGGAGCAGTGGGTGGAGAGCTGGAGAGTAGTCGCAGTCATCCAGAGCCCAGGCCAGGTGAAAGCACACCTGACGCCAGAGTCTGGGAGACTCAGAGCCTGGGCCTGTCACAACACCAACTGCGGGGAAACGCAGCGCCATCCTGCCGACTGAGGGACCATTTCACGTAAGACTGTTCCTAAATGTGCCCATCGAACATTGTGTTAAGTTGAATCTGATAAGTTAGGAGTGGAGCAGAAGACCTACCTGGTAATGTTGTTTTGATGTTTGTTGGGGAGGAATGTAGTGTTTCTGCCTGTGCCGTCACAGGCGTAGTGCGTAAAGGTCATGTGACCTTAAGTTAATAAAAGCGTCTCGCACGCACGTACGCCAGTTGGGCTACGGCTCAGCATCGTTATTTCAGGCCCCCAAGCGTGCCATTAATTTCCCCTCAATAGTGTTGCACTTGCCCTGATCCTGGGCTAGTACGCGACACAACAATATCCAGTTTGCATTCATTGTTATCTAAAAATAGTAACAATACTTTGGATTTTGGGAGAGAACAATATTTCCCACGCTTGACATAGCAGTAGTTATATGCAAGACTGTTCTATTGTTCGGTAATCCACATTTGCAAGGCTCTGTAGATTTTGGTGTTCTGTTAGACAAGCATGTATGACTCGCATAAATAGCAGGAGACCTGCAAAAATACTTCTGCATGACATACTTCCATCACACATGGCAAATGCATACACCCATAAAAAAAGGACCCAGGTAACATAAATTGGCATAGGATCCTGTAAAAACAGAGAGAATGCTTTACACATGCTTTTTAATTCTCACTTGTAAAAGTGCATTGTGGTTTTGACTTAGCTGATGTCTAAAAATCTTCAGAGAAATCATTGTGCACCTGTAGACTCCTACACTCCACCTTCATACATGCACGTCATCTTTGTTCCCACACACTTATGTTTCTTTCACTGAATCTAATTGTAAACAAGTACCTCTGAATATTTGTTTCCAAAATGTTGACCCCTTATTCAGTCTGACACAAGTTCGCTCAGTCGAGAGCTAAAGAAAGCTCCTTCTCCGGCACAGGTCCTTTAAATGAGTTCTTGTGTCCCCCCTCCCCTCCAGACGCCCTGTGCCCTGCACGCCTCCCTGCTGGTGCCTGGGTTTTATCTGCCTAGGCAATGACACTGTGAACAGATTGGCGGAGACCTTGACGGTGAACCATAGCTATGTTCAGACAAATACCCAACTCATAGAACAACGCCACTCCTGTTCAACGAGCTATTATAAGTAATGAACCACTCCATTACCAAGAGGATAAATAAATTGAGGCAAGTAGGAGTTCGCTGGAGCTGAACGTTTAGGTTCTGGAGTAGTTTCAACAGCTGTCATTTGTAGGTCCTTGTAGACCGTGAGGTGTGAGTGATGTAAATACAGAAAACCAATATTTAATATATGTATATTTTGTCAGTTTGCCAGTGGCGGAATTTGACAGTTAGATTTCCTATGCCATGTTCACTTCGTAGTGGAGCAACATCTGGTTGAAAAATCCAAAGAATAAATATAGGAAACTGATGTTATTCCTTAAATGGAGGTTTCTGAAATGCCTTTGTTTGAAACAAGTCCACACTGTACATGATCTGAACTTAAATAAGTAAACTGTGCCCCTGCAAGTCATAATAAAGAACAGAAGAGACCCGGAACACAGGAGCAGGTTTTTCACCGACCTGTACTTGGTGCACCAATTGCAGACACAAGTTTTTATAGTATGCTATTTTATTGTATGACATTTTTTTGATTTCAGCTAAGATTTTAAAATAGCTATGTTACCATTAGAGTTTGTGGGGGATAAAAAGCGCCCCCAAAAATGTTAGAGTAAGTTTAACAGCTCATAGTGGTAGATGTCGAAGTGCAGGAGATCCATGAGCTATTATTTATTTAAGCGCCCTCATTGTATAATTTTAGAAATGTCCTTACCCCGCAACATGTGCACTTTTTAATTTTAACTTCATGCTCCATGTTTGAGGAACCGTCAACTTCTCATTACTTGTTAAACTTTTTCATGTACAACTTCAGAAAAATCATACTTTGAAGCAGTCGCGGATGGTATGAGTGGCGGGTGGGGGGCGGGGGTCGCGCGGGGAGGGGGGTGTAGCATCCTGCTACAATAAACACAGACACATGTAATTATCTAAACTGGAGCTTTATCCTGTACATCTTGTTCATCCCCTGTCCCTACTCTAACTGTCCTTGGTTCCTGTTCTCCGGCTCCTCCTGTTCCTGCTCCTCCCTCTGACTCCACCCCCCAACCACTAGACTGCATCCCACAATACTACATCTCCCCCTTTCTTAACAAACTGAGCTTAATGTCCTCAGTGTTCGTAGTTCTTCAATCCACCACACAGGTCGGCGGACCGCCTGTTCTTCAAGCCTCAGTAGTGTTGAATCCGCGGTGGGCTTGACTTTGGTCGATCTTCCTGTTGTCTTAGTCGGGGCATTCTTGATCACGTTGCGTGTGAACTGTCTGCTCTCACCTTCCGCAGTCAGCATGTCTCCTTCCAGTGGTGTAGCTACTGTTAGTTCAGATGCTCGATCTCTTTCATGAGTGAATAATGTTCTGGTCCTCTTCCGAGTACCCGCATCTGCTTTTACTTCCGTTTGTCTTGTCCGGTTGAGGGCAACACTGTCCTCCAATTCAGGGTCATGTATATCAGACAGTGTGGTGCTATCTGAGGAGACTGTCTTGGCTTGATTCGATGACTCATTCACAGCCTCGGGTTGTCTGGCCGACTCGTGAGCCGTCTGTGCATAGGCATGTTTCTCTCTCGTCTGATGGTCACTCTTTACTGACGCGTCCGGTTTTCCTTGCGGAGTGACTGGCTGGTCCCTTCCCGTCCGTTGACCAGGGTCCACTGTCTCTGTTTTCCCTCTGTAAGTCCTTTGAGTCAGCCTCGCGGACCCCTTCAGGGGTGACGGTGTCTGATCTGTGTCCAGATATACTTGTGACTGACCTGGCAGGTTGTCTTGTGGCATGACTGAGTGTTCAGAGTACTTTGGTTCCATGGTGCGTTTGGGTGGTTGACGCCATGACTGTTGTCGGGACCATGACTCGGTCAACTCACGGGACTGAACAGACGAGCCCTCTGGGTCAGAGAAGTCTCTTGTCGACTTCCAGGATCGGACAGACGTGCTCTCTGAATCAGAGAAGTTTCTAGCTATAAACGTGCCTTCTAGGTCAGAGAAGTCTTTTGTCGACTTCCAGGATCGAACGGACGCGCTCTCTGAATCAGAGGAGTTTCTGGCCATACTCCTTTTGAAGCGTTCCTTTGAGGGTGTATCGGGTACTGGATGTCTGAAATAAGTGGGCCGTGACACATTGTTCGTTGACTCAGGGTTGTCTTTAAAACGATTCTCCGGGCGCCTGCGTCGACTTGTCTTTGGCATTGTTTCATCTGAGAAGTTGCTCAACAACCACGTGCTTGTTCTTTGTGTTTGCTCTTGAGATTTTCCATCTTGGCCTTTCTCACATGTCAACGACGTCTTCTCGGTTTCTTCTTTGTCCCCGGTGTCATTGATGCATTGGTCTCTTCCTGTTCGTTGTTGGGGAGGGTCAGTTCGTCTTATGTGACTTATTTCTTCTTCCCACTTGTTTGGTGCTCGGATACCCATAATGTGGGTGTGATGTGTTCTTCTGCTGGATGATGTTCCTTCAGACTCATCTTCACAACTTGACGAAGAGTGTTCCTGCACCGACTTCCAGTTTTGACCATTTTGAGCTCTCCTTCTATAGTTTGTTGACCATTTTGAGCTCTCCTTCTATAGTTTGTCTTCCTTACTCTCTTGTTGTGTAAGTTGCCATCTTGTCCAGGGGTGCGACCTGTCCCACTTGACGCTCCCTCCTCAGACTTTGAATGACATCTTGAGGGTGACGAACTCCTTGAGGTTGTCCTTTGACTGGTTGACTCGGAGTATTCCTTGTCACTGTGTCTCTCCCGTTGGTCAGACTTTGAATGACATCTTGAAGGTGAAGAACTCCTTGAGATTGTCCTTTGACTAATTGACTCAGAGTACTCCTTGTCACTGTGTCTCTCCCGTTGTCTTTTCATTGGTCTGCCTTCCCTCTCTCCCTTTTTTGTTTTGTCTGTTTTCCGAGTTTCGTATGTCCAGGCATCTTGATAATTTGCCCTCCGATTCGGGTCCTTTGCTCTGTCTCTTGCCTTGACGTGCATTCCAATTTCAGCCTTCCTGATGATTTCTTCTAGCGACCACTTTCCTCGCAAGATCTTGAGCCTTGTGTCGGGGTTTGCGCAGCCTTCAATTATCCGGAGTCGAACTGCGTCCTCGTTCGTAAAGGTGTTGAAGTGGCAGCCTTGTACCAGGTTTCGCAACCGAGTGATGAAGGTTGGCAATGGTTCACCTGGTTCCTGCCGAGCTGTGTTGAAAGTGATGCGCTCTTGATCCACTTCCGCTTGTGCGGAGAGACGGGCACATAGCTTTTCTTGGAGTCTTTTATAGATTTCCGTGTCTTCTTTGGAAAATGTTTCGATTGGGCATCGGCCCTCGGGACCCACCAAATGGAGGAGCAGCATTAGACCTTTCCTCTCTCTTTGTTCACCATTGGCGTCCAGGAAGTCACCCAATGTCGCCAGCCATTTGTTCTGTTTAAGACACAGGCTCCAGGTATCATACTGCATTCCCGGGGGTGGTGCTCTGAAACAAGGGTTGCGTCGTTGTGCTACTTCTTCCTTCGCCATGAGAAGAGTATTCTGATTGATTGTATTCGGGCGGGTTGTTCACTCGGCTTCTCGTAGTTTTTAGTTAATCCTCTTTGGTCGAGGCCTTGGGTCTGGTCATCTGCTGGGGTGTTACTAATCCTTGCAACCACCACCGTATGCGCCAGTGACTAGAACTTGGATTTCCTGCGTTCCGAGATGTCCACTATCCAGCCGCACTGTGCCAGTCACAGGGCTCCTTCTCTTTTCGAATCGCGTGCTAGAGGCAGGTGGTTATTGACTCTTCCGCAGTGAGGCTAGTGCAAGTCCTTTAGTCACCTCCGTGTATGTTGTGCTTGTTTCTGGGACCGTCCTTCGCAGTCTTGCCTTCATCCGAACCTCGTGCGGTTCTGTCCAGCAGCTCCTCCCCTTTACGCTCTGCGGTGTGCGTTCACCATCACCTTTGTAGGTGCTCGTGCTGGTTCGCTGATTCTTGCCAATGTTTGTTTATTTGCTTTTCAGTGCTTGTTGGTTTCTATTCGCCACTGCTTGTTTGTTGGTTCTTGACAGTGTTTGTTTCCGTCTATTGGCCAATGCTTGTTTATATGTTCTTATCAAGGCTTGGTTGTTCTTCGCCAACGCTTGTTTGGTCTTCCGGTGTCAATGCTTGTTTGCTCGCCAGTGCTTGTTTTATTTCTATCGCCAATGCTTGTTTTATTTCTATCGCCAATGCTTGTTTTATTTCTATCGCCAATGCTTGTTTGTTACCAATGCTTGTTCACTTTGCTTAATGCCTGACTTCAAAATGGCCGCCTATTGACCACACAGGGTATGTCCTTAAAGCCTGCCTGACTCAAAGATGGCCGCCGTAGCTGTCTGCAGGCACTACTTTCTTTCACTGCATTCAGCCCTTTCTCTTCACCCAGGACTCACCGGCAGTCGTCTTCAGGAGTAGCACCCTCCAGATCTAGCTCCCTCTGGTCCCCACTGCAGTCAGGTGAGGTTGGGGTGGGCTCCCGCCTCACTTTGCAAGGTCCTTCGGCGGCGGCGTGCCAAAACCCACGCATTCGGAGTGAGGTTTTTTCCGACGCCGGGCTCCAGATTTACCGCGCTCAGCAGCGCTTGACAGTGGACCTTCGCAGGGGCAGTCCACACCAGGAGGCACTCTCTTTCGGCCACAGCAGTCCTCAGGTGAGCTTGGGGTGGGCTCCCAGCTTACTGTTACAGTTCCCGCACTCACTTACGCCGACAGCATGCCAAACCTCACGCATCGGGCGTGAGGTTTTCCGATGTCGGGATTCTTCGAGCTCCGTTCTGAGCTCAGCTTACGTTGCGTTCGTTGGCGCCTGCCAGCGGATCCTCCAAGGGCACTTCCTTGTACCTTGGGTACCTCTTCTTCGCTGTGGGGTGCAGAGCAGAGTCGGGGTGGGCTCCCGACCTCTGTTTCACTTGGGACACGCCAAATTACACGCATCAAGCGTGGGTCCCGTTTTTGGCGCGATGAAGCGTTTCTTTCCTGCCGACGCTCTGGCGCTCGTTTTTCAGTCCCTTCAGACCTCTGGCAATCCCCTGGCTCTGGGGAGAGGGTCACTCACTGCCGGCCTTTCTTCTTTAGACGGCAGCACGGCTCCACACAGCAGCGTTCTTCCTCCTTAGACACTGCACAGGACAGGGTGCTCTTGATAGGGTTCTGGGGCACTGGACATGCCTATCCCACCCTCGTCGCCAGTTGTAGCATCCTGCTACAATAAACACAGACACATGTAATTATCTAAACTGGAGCTTTATTCTGTACATCTTGTTCATCCCCTGTCCCTACTCTAACTGTCCTTGGTTCCTGTTCTCCGGCTCCTCCTGTTCCTGCTCCTCCCTCTGACTCCACCCCCCAACCACTAGACTGCATCCCACAATACTACAGGGGGGTTAATTTATTTTTTAAAACAGAAATTAAAAAGAACTTACCTTCGCCTCCGGTCCCAGACTCCCGCAGCACTTCTCCTGCTCAGTGTGCTCACAGGAAGCAGAAGCAGATTCCCTCTCCTCCCCTAAGCCAATCGCAATGCTGCAATGGCAGCATTGTGATTCGCTAGGACGTTGTCCTTATAGGCATCTATGGGGAGGCCATTTTCTCCATATAGGCTGTGCAGCAGCCTACATGGATTAAACGGCAAGTGCTATGACTGGTTTGGTCGGCCCTGGGACCGACCAAACATTGGTCGGCCCTGGGACCGACCAAACAGTCATCGCCCATAACATTGGGCTAGCCACTCCTCCCCGACCCGCCCCCAACCAGGCATACCCTTCTTCTGCTTTCTCACACTGCGAGAAGAAGAAACATAAAATGGTATTTATACAATATTTGCGTTTCTGCTTCTCGCACTGCGATAAAGCAGTGGGGCGACGTGCCGATGCCCACGTGGAGGAGCCTCCCCTGTTTTGGTCACTGTGCCTCCCTTTTACATTGAATCACTGCATGGCGTAGCAAGGGTACAACTGGCCCTATTGCAAGCAAGGAAAATTGGCTCATATTTCCCCTGGCTGATTCATACAAGACAGTTATACTTCGAGTGAAGTGGCCCTTTGAAACTCCCTGCCCCTGGGCTACTGCACCCGCTGCAATAATGATAGCTGTCCCTAAATCTATGGAGTGTATGCTTCACCCATGGCTCACATCATATCATATTTCCTTTTCTCTGGCAGGCTGCTCTTTCTGACTGCTTACAACCATGTGCAATGGGCACGTGATCCCTCCCATGCAGGCCCGGACTGGCCGTAGTGGGCACCGGGCAATCCCCTGGTGCGCCGCACGGGTGGGAGGCGGTTTTGGGTCCCTGAGGAACGTTTTTGCAGCATAGCTGCAAAATCGGCCCTGTAACAAAATCGTCCGAAAACCAGCCCTGGCAAAGAGCTCGGCGGTACCCCCAACCCCACGCGGGAAGGGGGGGGGGCGGCCGAGCACTTTGCCAGGGCCGGTTTTGGTTCTCAGTCCGGCCCTGCTCCCATGTCACGTAATCTCTTCAGTCGGCAGAGTGATTTACATTACCTTTGCCACCGTGAGCCATGGTGCAGCAAGTGCCTGTAAATATTTAAGGACTGAGCCTGTTTTTAAAGAGGAAATGCCTGCTTTTGTTCAATAGCTGAACCTTAAATCCAAAGATTGTTGGGCATGATGCATTGTATTGTAGCATGTGCTAAGTCCATGGAATCTAGTCAGAGCTCACAAATGGCTAGTTTTTATGGTGTTTTCACCTAGGGTGCTCACACCCTGCTTTGAATGCTTTTGTCATTTATTTCTAGTTAGGGAAAGAACAGATAAGTTTCACATAGTATTATTAAATGCCAGCTTCTTAAAACTTTGTATACAAATACATTCACTGAATGAAAAACTATCGATCCCACAGCTGACTAAATGTTAAGCACTTCAATCTTAAAGTCCCATAGATAATCAAGTCCTGTGCCACACGCCTCCCAGACCTGCTGTGGTTGGGTCCCACTGGAAATCCAGAGAAGAAATTTCAAGAAAGGGTGGAGGCAGCATCAGGGGTGGAGCCACAAAACAGCCAGTATAGTTTTTTTCAAAACTCTTTATTCTTCTTCGTATAAAAACACAGCACAACAGCCAACACGTTTCGTTCCTTTAATAGGAACTTCATCAGGGCAAAAAAGATTATTAGATGAGCCAAATTCCATTCCATGTGTCCGGATATTAATGAGTCAAATCAGACGAAAACAAATTCAATATTAGTTTCTAAAGAACATATGTACAGAGTTGCAGCTGAAATCCATTGGCTGCAAAAAGTCTCTCTTGGTTGTCCAACTCGAAATTCAAGTGTATATATGAACACTGTTCAACCGACAAAAAAGGATATTGGTCATCGGTGTAGGAAGCCCATTCTCTAATAAGAACAAGGCTATGGTGAAACGATCAGATAAATTTCGCCTGCAAAGTAGCGCAGAAACGTGCGCCCGCACCCACAATAAGGGTTGCACGTTTCTGCGCTACTTTCTACAAATACATTCACCACAGGTCGAAAAAACATCAAATATAAAAGTAAATTCACAATCAGAATCAGGAATTGTCGGATTTTGCTCTCACATATGGGATGTACTGACAAGGAAATTCCACTAGCATGGTAGAAATTCCATTGAGCAAATTTGTATCTAGACGCTGATTTGTGAACTTTCATTGGTGAGGCTACTTGTAAAGATGACTCGCACACAAATGTGTACAGTGGGGGGCATTCTTTAAGGCGTGAACCTAAATTTACTCCTGTCATGGGCAGGAGTAATACATACTGCCCTTGCTAATCTCTTAGCTCTGAGGGCCTGGAATAGTCTGAACTGTCGCACTTGTAGGAGTGTGATGGTTAGTAGCTGGTTTGGTACTGTCATTGGTAGCGCTAGCAGGGGCAATGGGTGGTGTAGGAAGTAGTGGCCTCATGATGAGTGCCCTGGCACTTAATTTTTTGCATATTAAGGTCTGGGAATGAGAAGCAAGAACCCGAAAATTGATGAAGGTGCAGGAACAGTGGGTTTCCCAAAGAAACCAATATTTTGCCTATGGAGAAAATCGGAAAGTATTGAATTGCAAATTGCATTTTGCGCCACATGATACATTTCAGTAAGCATAGATATTTGGAGGACAGTCGCAGAATCCCTGGAGTTCTTTGTGCATTTCTGAAAGGCTGTAAATGTATTCCAAATTGTGGAGACTTTTATGAGTCAAGGAGATCATTTTAATCATTTCTCGGATTAAACTTTCTGATCCAATCGAATGGACAAATAGAAGTCTACTGTAATGGCATAGATTACTTTTATGCTCCAAGAACGACTCTGAAGACTTCTTTGTACTACATTAAAAAACTACACTTTGAGAGGCTTTAATTGTGGTCGACATCGCTGTTTTTGAGGTGGGAACAGAAACCTCAATCATTGCTTGCTGCTTGTGTTTATTTCGTGCTGCTTTTATTTTCCACTTGGTGATTGATGTAGTGCCACGATGTCTGTCGAATTCAGTACAATCAAATGTTCTGTTTTATGTATCCAGTGATCAGAAGTTGCTGTATTCTGTGATAGAAACCAGTGGAAAATACCACTCAATTACAGAAAAGCAAACAATGTGTTCTTTCACAGCTTTAAGGGCTTATTCCTGTTCCTGTCATTTTAGGTGTTGTGGGTGAGATTTTTTGAATCCGTTTCTGCTGTACTACAACATTACCTGGAGCCTGCTGTGGACAGATGGGATTTACTTAGGTGTGTTTCAGCATGCAGAATGCTTCATTTTCAGCGAGGTCGCAGATTTGTTTCTAAAAGCACGCACTTGGCAAGTGCAAACCAATAGAAAAGGAAATGTTCCTTCAGTTGAGATGTAGTCCCATCCTTATCAAAAGTAGCGTCAAGTGGCGGGTAAAATTCCCAACATGTTCGTTTTTAGATGATTGCGTTTTTCACTGGGTATTCCTTATTTTTAACTCCTGCCTGTGACTGCTCTTTAAGACACACCACCAATAAACTACACAAATGAAGCCAAAAACATTCTTCACCCCGTTTTCTGTAGGAATGAAAGGACACCCGGTGATGGCACTGATGAATCAATTTGTGGTGTAACAGCCGGCACCAAGGAGTGTGCCTGCAGTACAGGTTAAAAAGATTAATGGTATTAATTTCATCTGCCTTTTTCAAATTGAAAAAAATGATTTGCAGGTCGTGAAACAGGCACGTTTCAGGAAAGCATCCACCCGTGAAACACTGCAAATGTTTACATCTTCGCGTGCACCCACCTGCTGAATTGACTGATGCTTTCCGTTCTGCGTTACTTCTGCATGCTCCTTCCTGATCATTGAAATCTTTTAATAAAAAATGTTTGGCACAGATGTCATCATGCCACCCCCTGCCCCTGGCCCCGTGGGATGCTCCAGACTAGCCTCTGCATGTGCAGAGTGTTGTAGGACGTTTATTGATACGGTCGCCTCTCCACTCACGAAGGAGAGTACAACTTGAATGTATTTACCTTACGTAAGATTCTATATAAGAACTGCGGGGCATATTATCAAGCAGGGCGATAGGCAATTATCGCCGCTTTAGCGGCCATTTTCAGCCGCTAAGCAGCGATAATTCTATCGCCCTATGAGCAAGCTGTCGCTAACTGATGTTAGCGACAGCTATTAGGCGTTAGCGAGCGGTTTGAGGCCCGCTTTGCATGTCAGCGATGTTTATCGCTAATGGCATGCAAAGTGGGCGTACCCAACCAGTTAGCGACTGAAAGCAGTCGCTAACGTCACTATCGCCTATTAGCAAGGCAGGCGTAGCGATGGAAATATTCGCGCTATATCTCCAAATACTAACACCTGCCCAGACCAGTTCTTA
The DNA here is from genome assembly GCF_964261635.1 of Lissotriton helveticus. NCBI lineage: Eukaryota > Metazoa > Chordata > Amphibia > Caudata > Salamandridae > Lissotriton > Lissotriton helveticus. Next base: position 895,514,327 of record NC_136059.1, read on the forward strand.
GCCATGTTATCCAATGTGAGGTAGATAACATGGCTAAGAGCATTTTGTCGCTAATGCGTGAATATCGCTGTATTCTCAGCGATATTCACGAATTTCGCCGCAATCGCTGGATATTTTAGCACAATGGAGAAAAAGGTTGCTAATAGCATGTTTTCTCCGCTAACATATCCAGTGATAGGCAGCGATAAAAAAAAGCGCTAAGCTCATTTTGCGATACATATCGCTATTCCTTGGTAATATGCCCCCAAGTGTGGCACTTTATAATATCTCACCCTCAGGAGAATCATGTTGGGGACCTCTGTGCGCAAGCACTATAATGTAACAGTTCTACCAAGAGACTTTGGTACCAACAATGTAAAACATCTTAAGTGGAGCTCTAGTTCGGTTAAGGACCAGGCAGAGGGAGCGGTGGTCACTGTTGAGTTTATGGCTGTAGAGAACTCCAACCTAAAGTCAGTATGGGAAGCTTTCACAGAGAAATTGACAAATAGACACCCTGCCAGCGGTTTGAACAAGGGATCGCAGCTTGGGCGACGTAAGAGCTCAGTCCTGTCATGGTGCGTCCACTGAGAAAAGCTAAAGTAGGCAGACTGCGCAGGCAATTACGGCAATCGCCTGAGGACGGTAACCTACTAAGGGCTCTGTAGAATGAGAGAAGATTATTGAAAAAGGAGATATAGGCCTTTCATATATCTAAACAAGAAGTACTGTGGGCCCAACTGCTATATGCCTCAAAGTCAAATGAGTCCAAAAAAACCTGGAAACTTATTAATAACATTGAAAGAGGCCCAAGGGCAGCCCACAATGCAAATATAAGTGAGGGCGATTGGGTTGAACACTTGAAGTCTCACTTTAAAGGAAGCATCCATGACAACACCAGTCTAGATCAGCTCCAGGGGGGAGAACTGGCAGAATTGACTGCTTGTCACATCCAGCATATACATACTCTGAGATAACCAAGCTTAGCAAATATTCTCGGTCTGACTGTCCCTGGTCCAAATGGAATATTAAAGGCGCTCTTCAAGCACTGCACCTCGCAGTGGGTCAGCTTCCTGCCCATGATGTTTAACACCATCCTGAGAGAAGGAGTTACCCCTGGAAGTAGGAAAGGTTCGATCATCCACCCCATTTTTAAGAGAGTTGCTGCATCCTTACCAAGAAACTTCTGCTTATTTGCGCTACTGGATGTAGTTCTCAAGTTCTTTTCCACTCTACTGCTTCATGACCTGGAAGCATGGGCATCAGACACTAGCAGACTTCCACTAAACCAGAACAGGTTCACGAGGACCCAAGGCACAATAACAAACCTTATGGCAGTGGGTTCGATCCTCAGTAGAGCAAAGGCCACAAGGACTGCACTTTATATGTGCTTTGTGGACTATAATCCAGCATTTGACTGTGCCCCACATGGTAAGCTATGGGAAAAACGTCCACAGAGAGAAATCCCGCCCAACATCTTAAGAGCCATCAGGCTGCTATACTCCGACACGTGGGTCAAGATCAAGATCGGGGATAGCAACCACCTGTCAAGGGAAGTGAAAACATCAAGGGGACTAAAACAAGGTTGCGTTTTAGCACTCCTTCTCTTTAATTTATACATTGCAGACCTCACCTTGGCATTGGATGGACAGGTATCTCACGCCTTAAGTGTTAGTGGCCAGCCACTGTAAAATATGTAGGCAGATGACCTGCTTCTGCTTAGTAATGCCAGAATAGGCCTGCAGAGATAACTGGACTGCCTTGGATCATGCACAGAGGACAGTAGGCTGGAAATAAATCGTAACAAGCATTTGCAATGCAATAGGTCCCGCACTTGAAAGAGTTTAAGCTATTTGCATTCTAAATTACAATGCTGTTTATTTATCTGTTTTGCTAATTAACACATAAATAAAAGGCATTGTCATTTACAATGCCAAGAGCTCAAACTCTTGTAAATGCAAGACCTATTCAAAGAAGCGGCCACCATTGTCCCGGGCAATAACACATGCCAATGACAAATATGGATGGAGAGTGGGCGGGGCTTCTATTCCATACGCCAATACAGCATGCCGCAGAGCAACACATGCGCTGCCCAGGCTTGACCTAAAAAGGTGAAAGTCATCTTGCTTATTCGCCCTATTTAAACCAACGCAAATGGCACCTTAGCGCAGCTACAATTGATCAAACTCCTGCATACGTCTACCTAGGTGTCAACATAGACTCAAGAGCTACCTTTGCACCCCAAATGAAGGCGATTAAGGAAAAAGTGTAGGTTCTCAACTACGCCTTTACAATGCTAGCTAAATCCATCCGGGGGCACAATCTTCAGCCACAATCTTCAGCCATTGGTCACTGTAATGAAAGCTAAACTGATACCTGCACTCTCTTATGGAGCAGAAATAATGATAGGTTCAGAGGCCAGCTTCCTGAACAAAATTGTGACAAGATCCTATAAACAAATCTTCCAGTTGCCAAGATGTTCATTGCCCGCCCAAGTAAGGCTGGAGTTTTCATTGATAAAGCAGTTCTCCGCCAGGCCTGTGGCATTAGTTAAGTGCTGCCACAAACTGCTGTCAGCCACTGGCCAATTTAGCCTGTTCTGAAAACAACCATCAAAGGGGGAATGGTGAATATAAAAAGTACCTCGAAGGAAGCATTGAAAAACTCAAATCGGGCGACCTATGGCGCTTAAATACATCTGGCCAAGTTTTCAGAATGGTGGTGATCAAATCCATTAAGCTGCAAAGTTGGCTGAACAAAAAAGGCAAAGTGGCTAAGCGGTCACATATGTGGCTGGTGCTGAAATCCTATGATGTTGCAAAAAGAGCTCTCCCTCTTGGAAGCCACATACTCCCTGAAAATCAAACAGAAATTATTGACACTGATACTTGGTGATATTCCAACACTAGACTTTTTACCAAAGTGAAGGGAAGTTGAGGGGGGACCTGAAATGCCGTTTATGTCATCAGGCAGAAGAAACTCTGCTGCATGTTATCTGCATTTGCCCTGCTCTAGGCCACCAGTATAGAAGGATGTTGAAAAAGGAATTGAATGCATTAGGGATTAGTTCTTTTAGATTAGCACTATTTGAGTCATTTGATCCCAGGAATACAATGCTTAGCATTCGATTGGTACAATTCTCAAACATCTCTAAATCCCTTGCCAAAGTGAACCTCAGAACTAGGCGGGGGTCAATGTAAACTGTTAAGAAAGGTCTTGCTAACAATCCTTGAAACCCATCCATATCGTGTCCGGCTGCTAGGGACCTCCTGTGCTTGTCGGTTCCCTATCCCGTCAGGTTGGATATTAAACCAAATTTCTCCAAACATCTCCCATGACCAAATATCAGCACCGTTGCACTTTTCGCGTAATTTTGCACACTGCGTAGGCCTCTGTCAATTTTATGTTAGTGCATCACCATCATGGGATATTAGGTAGAATCAGGGCCTCTATGCTTTCATTTTTTATTTTAGCCACTGATTAAACAAGACCGAAGTCCTGCACTTTATGCTCTATTTTGCCTGCACTGATAATATCAGTTATTAGCTCAATTGCTTCCGTGCACACTGATCCTATCTGATTGCTTGTTTTCCAAATGTTACTTATTTATCTGGGATTTCAGCTGTTTTTAGCAATGTTTACGTTTTTTATTGACTAACCAACGAATATTACAACTATATAAGGACCAGCCTGCACAGCTCTCTGCACAGCCTGCACAGCTCTCTTTTCTTCTCCGTTCTCCTCTAGAACCCCTACACCTCATAACGATATATGGGGATGTAAAAGGCTAGTCATGATGTTTTAATGACGTGACTAACTCAGCGACATTTGCCTCTCTTTGTTACCAGAGGGCACATACCCTGCTTATCATGTTGGTAGAAGCCATGCTCTACTGTGGTAACCCCTTGTATTGCAAGGTGTCTGTCAAAACTTGCCCTACAGAAATATAACATGACCAGAGCTGTTTAAAGTTCTAGCCATTGTCTCTCATACAACTATGGGAAGATGAGTGATAGCACTTACAATTCTGTTGTTTTACAAGGTTTTTCAACAGAAACATTGTAAGGAGATGAGTTAAAGGACTTCGGTCAGACACATATGCATCTTATTAACACGCTTGTTTCCGTATAGTAATCGAAAAGGAGCAATGACTGCAGCACTCATCACTACTTATGGAATCGATTACTAGATAGCATATGGCACAGTACCACACTGTAAGCCATGGTCTCTCAACCTACAAATGCCGAACATAGCTATTCTACTCTCGGCAAGGCCTACATGATTTTGTGCACTGGCTGCTGAATGGAAGCTCTTGTGCATGGAGCCAGAACACTTACAAATGGCCTTTTCCTCCCAAGCATTTAGATCCTATACTCGGCTTTGGGGGTTTAAACTCATACATTCACGATGATGCGGTGAGCAAAATAGGGGACAATTGTGTAGTAGAAAAAGAACATTCCCCATGGTCCTAGACACACCACATTTCTACTTTAAACACTTGAATGTTAATTAATAATCAACGCACATGAAGATGCTTTCCTATCTGGCAATTTGAGAATCAGCTTATTTTCAAGTTCCCATTTTCTGGGTAAACCTCACAATGAAACACTGCACAGGAGTGCTTCTGTATCTTACCAGTCGGTACAAAAATTAGGAAAATCACCTAAAGCCATTTCCTCCTTATCCATACATATTTTAAATATTAAGGCAAGAAGAAATCATTTTAAGATGTGTTCTACAGATGCCTTAATGATTTCTGACTGATACTTCAAGTAAACAAATACAGAAAAGCCCTGTTAAAAAATTTAATAGAGAGGATTTCTATAACATTCTTCTATTTAAGTATCATGTTCAGCCCTTTGCAGAATCTTGGAACGTGAACAAATGGCTGGTATTTTCTCTGGGAAAGGGGCAACCCCACACACGGTTTATATAAATGATTATTATTATATAGCGCATAAATATGTTTTTTTTGTGCTGAGGGTGATTTGCCACAATTTGCTACTCCTGGCATATTAGCAACAGGGTTTCAACATTTCGGATTACTATACACAACCGGCTGCAGCAGAATCTTTCATGGGCTCTTGGCCACATTGCAGACACTTCTCAAGTTGCTCGTGTCTGAAAAGTATAAATCATGACTGGCGTTATCTAGAGCTGCATCTATTAGACTTGGCGTTGACACAGCTCCAGTGTTTCAAGCCAAGACTCATGTGAGAGGCATGCAGCTGAACTCTGTCTGAAGTCAAGCAAGGGTACCTTTAATACTTACAAAGGATTTCCATGTAAGAGGCTTTGCATTGGGTGGAATAACCCAAAACTAACAATATGCTAATGTTAATTTAAGAAGAATAGAACATCGGGCTGCCAGAGTCCAATGAGCAGAGTGGTCACACAGAAAATGTCAAATCTCGGGATGCGTGCATGCTGAAGGTATTTTATGGGGTCTACTGTGGTTGATCTCTCTTTGAGTATTGTCACAGAATTTTCTGGGTCACCTGTAGTGATGCGAGTCCTCAGACCTAGAACGTGTTTGTACTCGCAGCATTATTTTTGGGGTAACAGAAAACTGAAAATTCAGGAAAAATGCTAGCTGTCTCTGCTGATGATTCCATTATAGGGCTGGTGAGTCTTCTGCAGGCCAGGCATGCATAGATGTTTCTGTTCTTCTGATCATATTTGTTTATTTTAATATGTAAAGCTATAAAACTAGATCTGCCCCTTATTGTGCTAGCTGCACTTTGGCATCCCCAAGAATCAATGAATGTCCTTACAACCATGGCAGTGTACAGGTACAGGAGAAGGCCTTTTAACTACTGTTGAAGTTTTTTTAGAGCTTAAGTAATTGCACACAAGTGCACAGAAAGATGTGAAGCACTGATGTGCACAAATCTCTGTTTAATACACAAACCTGCTCTTTTCGTCTATTCAGTGTGTTGTGTTTTACTTACTATGTCAGAATGTTAATATCTGGAACCCTGTCTATGTCATTGGAATGCTGAGGTTCAGGTGGACTTCACTTGAGCTTGAGCTTGAAGCAGGACTGTTGGTGCTGTTGTGCTATTTATCTTAAATAAATGTATTCTTCAAATAAATACCTGAAGACATCTTTATTATACTGGCGACGAGGCATTCAGCTTGATTGGGGACAAGCATATTCAGCAATTTATTTAAGATAAATAAATTTATTCTTGAAATATATACCTGAAGACATCTTTATTACACAGTCCCATCAGCAAAGCCTCTGCCTGAATTTCATGGCTAACTGGTCTGCTGCCTGATCTATCAGTCCACATGACTGTGTGTAGGTTTGGCCTTTCCTGCATAACATAAGGCCTTTCTAAACTCACACGATGCACTAAACGTTTGACAATGAGTGAAGGGCTCAAAGCATATTAGGAGTTACGCACTTTACCTGTTTTTTGCCAGAGAACGCCCTGTAAGCTATAGAGTAGTAGACACAAGGACTGCCCTAACACTGCTTTAAGTTACAAAAGTGCTGAAGCGTGACTGTTTTAAGAACACAATCAGCACAACAAAGTTACAGTCCACTTCCAACTCACCTGGAATCACTCATTGTACCTTTGTCTTTGATCCTGCACAGCGCATTCTGTCTTTTTTCTAGGTTTGAATCATATAAATACCACACATGTACACAGGGGCAGCTCTAGGGCGGTGCCACTGCACCAGGCGCTAACTTCGGTTGGGGGCGTCGTTAATTATGATTTTAAAAGCACTTGCTGCTTCCTCACCCCCAGCAATTTTCCGACAGCAATAAAAATGTCAAGATAACTCTGGTGATTAATGTGCCTGCTAGAGAGAGAGAGAGAGAGAGAGAGAGAGAGAGAATTTTGTCTAGTGGAAGTTTTGACTCATATAAGGTAGCACAGAGAGTTACTGTACAACTGCTGCTAAGAACGTGTGCCATGCAGATTAAAGAGTGCTTATAATGTAAATAGATCAGTGGGTTACTGCTTTTATCAGAGAGATCCTATTGATACTTGCAGTTTATGTGTTAAAATCCTAATCTAGAACAGTGAACAACTAACTGTCATCAAACAGCTGCATAAAAACTGCAATGTATAAGTTAGAGTGTTATGATCCCCCCCGTCTTTTATTATCCTAAAGTTGCAAAATGGGTTTATTTGGGTAGAATTCAATTCTTCTTATTAAACAGAACCCCTAACCATGGTGTTACGTTTTAAATTCTGAGTTTGTAGTTCTCCAGTCCAAGCACTCAAACAACACTGCCTACCAGTTAGGATGCCATGTCAGCCCTACACCTTGTAATGCCCTGGCTTATTTAACGTACACTGATCAACATACGTTTGATTGATTGTCTTTGTGTAATATGCGTGTGATGTAAAGTGCTCTAACACCCTACACTGGTATGAGTGGCGCTATAAAACAAATCAAATGCATCTATGAGATAGTGCTTATGGAGACTTTAAGGGCTCTGTTAAAGGGTGGTAGTGAGGGAATCCGTGGTGAAGGTGGTCTTTGGGGGGGAGGGCGCTAACAAACATTGCTGCACCGGGCGCCAGTAGCGCCAGCCCTGCACGTATATACCACATAGATTGTATGATCATAATGGCATTAGTATGTACATTTTGGAGTCTTGGGGTTGAATTATGAAGTGAGAAGGGTGGTTAGAGTGGAGAGAGGTGAACTGATTGGATAGTGTGTGGAATGTGGTGGAATGGATGAAGGTGGAGCACATGGTGTAGAAATTCATGGTAACAGGCAGGAACTATTCTGAAGGCTCGTATGAATTTAGGCATCCTTGGCAAATGCCCCCCCTCGATACGCACCCAGTATATCAGTGCTTAATTTGAGCCAGTGGTTTCTGGCACTTGTCAACACCATCGCTTGTGACAGTATGACACAAGGTGGCTCTGTTTCGTTAATTTAGAGATGACCATAACAACAGGTGATTATTCAGTATACATTTTAAATTACTATTACCTGCCGGCCACAGCATCCTCATAGCTTCGGAGGCCTGAAATAGTCCGAATTCTCTCACTTGTAGAAGTGTGATGGTTAGCAGTTGTATTGTCATTATCAATGGCAGAGCTGGTGGAGGCAATATGAGGTTTAAGCTGCAGTCGACTCCAGCCAGAGCCCTGGACCTATATATTTTTTTGCAAATTAATTACTGTGTCTTGTTCATCCTACTCGCTGCAGAGAACACACAATAAAAAAATGGTAGACTATGAGGAAGTAAAGAATCTACTACAATGTAGCCAATAGAGTTATCTTCCTCTAACAGCCTCACAGCTAGGAATAATGGCTACAAAATAATTTAAAAAAAAGAATTAATCAATAAATGTTACATATCTTTTGCTCTAAAATAATGCTATTTCAGAATTCAGGTATAATTTAGATCTCCTTAGACCCACAGCAAATATAATCTGGTTGTAGAAGATTTTCAGACAAACGTTAGATTTATATGACTAAGGAAATCTCCCTGGACTGACGGCAGAATCTGTGCCCATCAGAGGGCTTTTCTGAAACTCAGGGCTCCGTTTTTGACTAATTATGAGCCAAAGCCAGTGGATGGCTTTTGGTCTATACTTTTAAAACAGCACACTTTGTGCCTGATCTCTAGTTGCTTGTCTGACTGACATCCACAAAGCTCTAATTTCAAAATCTATAACCTTTGCGCAGGGACGAGTTATTAACCTTTCCCCGACTGTAGGGTTCACTCTTCATTGATCCACACTTTCCTGAAAAGAGAGCTCAGAACTCATAAGACTCAGTTAATTACACATCAAGAGCTAATGTTTCCTACCCGACAGCTCTAGTGCCCCAACTCCTGCAATATGTTGAATAAAATGAAGTTTCACCACTTTCAGGTGGGTAGTAGACCTCTGAGGCATAGGATCTGTCTCAAAGATCTGTGGGAGGAGATCATGGCAAGATTACCACCCTGGGCCTAAGAGCAAGATTAACCCCTGGTCCATTTCGATATTGTCTGCAGCGCTTGACCTGATGGACCACTCAGCACTAGTGGATTGTTTGGCCAGATTACGAAAATGAGCAAAATCCAAAGCAGGTGTCAGTTCTTCTCACAGGATCCTTCCACCTAATACCATTCAAGTCAGCATAATCTCTTTAAAACTAAATTACACCTAGAAACTATTGTGTTGCCTTTTCTTTAGCATAAAGTGCTCACAGGAGAAACATTTCGTTCCCTGGCCATTATATTGTGGGATGTTTTACCATTTCATCTCATAAACACTTTGGTCAAATTTACATTCAGAAAAAACACAAAAAATCCATCTTCGGACAAGACTCTTCCTTCTGTAGCTTAATGCATTTAAACAACTACCCTGTACTCTCTGGCACCGGAAACCCTCTTAACACCATCTTATTTAATATAACTTAATTTTATGACCAGAGGCTGTATTACAGAAAGTGCACTGGGTTCGCAAGGGCATGTACACCCACTTTTTGTGCCTCCAGGGCAATTTGATATTACAGAAGGGGCTGCAGGCGCTTGTGTGGCCCATTCTGTAATACAGATAGCGCTGACGTGGGAAACAGCCTTTACAATGAAGACTGAATCACGCATGCCTTTACAACGAATATGCCTTTACCACGTTGTAAAGGCATGAATGGTAAAGGCATATGCGTTTTTGCCGGCTCAGTTGCATGCAAGTTCAATGTATGTTAAGTGTACTATGTGTGACCCGTACCGGGCCAGGAAGAGGGGGGAGATATGGCCTAGGAGCACAGCTTTTGCATTTACAAATGAACTCTCCACATCAACACAAGAAAAATACATTTACACTTACCAAACCATACTTCACACGGGAAAGTTGTTCTCACGCCATCCGAACACCCGACTTCCGAGGAGCTCTCCTAAATTAACATTGACGGCACACACAGACAAGCTTCCAAAGTTTCCACTTTTATAAATCCTTTACCGTTCAACCCCTTATTTTACATGGAATAGGACATAGAGATACGCTATACCATTCATAACGTACTCTCTTCTAAAAAGAGCAAGCAGTCCTTTCCTCCATGGGAGACCTCCCCGCTGGCATATACTCTCTAACAGTGCTGCAGACCCCTGTTGCCACTGCAACCAACAGTTTGCGTTGCAGCCAATGAGCTGTGATGCACACGTGTACATCACACGCACCTGAATTCCTGGATAGCAGTGCACAGCAGGCTTACAAACTCTGGGATTTGTTTGTGCTAAACACATATATGGATTATACTTACCATGACACTTTTAGCATACACATGTCTTTAGCAAGCATGCCGTTACCACATAAAATTACGTAGTGCAGGCAGGCGTGGTAAAGGCATATGCGTGCAAAAAGTTTCATTGTTAGGCATGCGTGTAAAACACAATGACAGCGTCATAAATGCATGCATACTTTTGGCATGCGTTATTCCATCATACAACCTACTGACACACATGTAGTCTCAGCTCTATGTCAAGAGGGCATTGCCTTATTTGCATGGGGGTGTGGCCCCATGCAAATGAGGGGATCTCTTTACCTCTGCGCCCGCTCAATATTATGGACGTGGGCACAAAGGCAAAAAAGCTGTTACACAAAATGATGGCGCACTATCAGTGCCCCTCCGGATGGCAGCTCTCTGGAGGGAGGAAAGGGGAGCCTATGGACACCCCAGACATCCTGTTTCAGGCAAGTGCAGTCACTCACTGCACCCACCTGTAACGGGATCTCTAATCCCTCTTTAAAGTGCAAGCGGGTTGCCACCTGCACCCTGACACATGGAACGTCTTTGAAGCAGCCGGTCCATATTTCACTTGAATGCACAGCCCCACAGCAGCACGAGCTCGCAGCTGTCCTGGGGGCAGCGCATTCACTGTGATAGGGCACACTTTCTCTGTTAGTGCACGGTGCACTTATTTAAAAGTGCACCATGGCGCAAACAGGAATACTGCTCCCTATGTGTAATAGGGCACCAGGTATTCTTTCATTGTATGCTGCTTAGGTAGATGGTGCTTGCTTGATCACCAACAGTGCTTTGGAGCAAAGAGAATTCTGGCTGTGAGATCCTCGAATATTAAAGTGTAATCCAACTTTACCTAGTTCAAAAAACTATTTTGTCAGACAATCTACAGTTCAACTCAGTCTCAAGTCCTTGGGTTTTGGCCATCTCTTGCTGTTGGCATGAACTAACAGTGAACAATGCTTTTTCATGGGTTTATTTTAGATAATGGCACATCTTTCTGTACTTCAAGATCACCTTCTTCATAATAAAAAACATTTAACTCATTCATTTCTGGCCACATGGACATTTCTTTTAGATTGAATGGCAAAATACTTGATCATTAGGAATTCAAAATGGAATTTGTATTATTTAGAAAGGACTGAAGAGATGGTTTTGCTAACTTCCTATTTGAGCATTATAGAATGAAATGTTGAAAGATTGACTCCTCCCCTTTTTACGTCTCAGTTATAGACAGTTTTTAGATGTCTCGTGTTCAAGATCTATTGTCGGCTTTGGGGTAGCTCATTACTTACCATTAGTTGTCTTTCTTGTCACTCTCATTTACTTCCTTATCTCATGGCTTTTCTTCCCCTTCATCTGTTTATCCCTTCATGGAGCATAGCTTCTTTATCATCATTTTGATTGGATGATTTCCATCCTTCCTCTATTCACATTAAGGAAATTACTATTTTCTTGTACCATGCCCTCCATGTTTTAGAGACACGCTTTTGTGCACATTTAACTTTTTAAAATTTACTTCTGTATATTTTATCACCCTTCGCCTCCAGCGCCATGACACATACCTGTACATGGGTTATGGCGCTTGCTCGCTTACACAACGTCAAGCTTTTTTTACATCTTTTTTTTTTTGCTGGGGCTGCACAGCATCCGCAAAAAAGCATTTTTTTCTCTTTTTTGCCAATAGTGACTAGCATTGGCAACACCAATATGCCTGCATTGGCAGCCAAAATGCGAATCATGTTGGATTTGCTAATGCTTGCATTTATATAGGGATAATGGACTATTTAAGCCTGGTAAGATTTGAGGTCGTTTTTGAGTTTTGTCCAGCCCAGTTTGTTGATTTGTGTTGCTAATACGGTAAGTACTTCTGATGAACCACTTTATTTGCTTGTCGCTTTTGTGGCTGGTGTTATTGGTGTGTTTATCCTCAATGGGTTAGGTATCCCACCCTGTATACAATTGTTCTTATCTTAATAATGAAAAGCGAGGACAGCTTGACTATTTGGATTTATATCAATGGTTTGAATATTTCAACAAGCTCCAGGAACACGTTTGTAAAGCTTTATTACAGTGATGTGAATCATGTTAGCCTGTTCTAAACCTTACAGTCATTGTATACGTGTGGTTACTTAAAAGCTAATTAAGTTGCTGACCACACAATTGATCGTGCTTTTGATATCCTTTCCAGGTTTCAACTCTTTCTCCTATCCCTGGTGCACCATCTGTGTCTAAAAGGAGTTGCAAAAACAAGACAGATAGGGAAAGAATGTTCCAAGTGGATCATTGCTGATTTCAGTCTTAGACATTCATCTGAGGCTTTTTTCCCATTTTATGTAAAACTTCCTCACCACTTGTGTGGCGTCTATCTCAACATACAGCAATGAGCGTTCACAAGTGGGTATGATATAGGGTTATCTTTTATACACATATACTCAAATAGGAAGTACTCTGGAGTCGAGGGGCCATCCATTGTTGCATTATCAATCTATTATACCAATCCTGACACCCACATGGATTATGTTAAACATCATAAAACTTTCAGAAGGCTCCACATTCATGTAGATGGCATGCTCCATCACGGGATTCTTTCTCATATTGGCCTGAGATCTTAAACAATGCGCGCTTATTGTGGGAGCTCTTATTGGCCCTACTTTCAGTGATGTTAAAATCAGAGATCAGCCAAAAAAAGGAAGGGGCAAAGAACACTAGAATGATAAAGCTACCTACTAGCTCACAAATTATGTGTTAGGTTTTGCATACAGCTTGCATGCACTGTCAGCAAAAGCTTTTTTTTTTTTAAAAAAAGATTAAAAATAGGCTGAGAACCTACTCATTACTTACCAATACTTACCATTAGTTGGCATCCACTTCACTCTGGTTTCCTTGCTTCTTACTGGTCATGCCTCCTGCTTCCTGCTCACCTTCTCTGTTTGTGCCCAGTGTACTTCCACTGGCCATGTGCTGGTCCAAGTACTTTTTTTTCACCTATGGCCATGGACTTATAGAGTGCATGGTACTGTACGGTCTGCCCCCAACCCCTGCCGTCCATTTTCCCTCATGCCCTGCTGACCATTTACACCCCACCACCCCCTGCTGTCTGCACCTCTTCCAATCAGCTAACCATTAATATGAACATATTTTTAAAGCAATCCAGGTAATTCCTTGAAAGGTTGATTTAGCACCACCCCTTGGACCCTGCAAAACACATAAATGCTCAAGGGGATTAGATATGAAGAACACAAACCCTTGGAACAATGTAGTTTGCCTGTGTACATCTATACTTTTTTCATAAAAATGGCCCAAACAGTATAGGTGCATACTTTCTTTGTGTTTTATACAAATAAACTATTGGAAGTTTAAATGTATGTTTGATGGCATGTGTGGCTTTAGAATCACATGCTTTGCATGAGTCCGCCATCTAGTGTTGGGCTCAGAAGTGTGCAGGTTAGTTCCAGTCATGAGGTGTAATTACTCCTCCTTTTGCTTTCAATGCACATTGTCACCGATTCCATTGTTAGCTAGATTATTTACCGCTATCAACTTTGGTTGTGTACTCCTCTGCTCCATCTCATCATCGTTGAAAAGGTAGCATTTAGGCCTCTAATGTCGGTATTATTACTAATCGCATTTACTTGTAGTATCATTGGTTGCCTATCAACGCCGACACGTTCCAGCCGAGCGCGGCCCACTGGCTCGCTGTTCGGGATGGATTATTCTTTTCCAAGTACCATTCATGTTATGCCCAACTGGTGATGGAACAGACACATTTTCGTTTTTGCCCACGCTGCCATGCTAAGTTTCCACACACCAACCAACACCTGGTGTGTAACTTGCGCTTGTGCTTGTGGCCGACTCATCAGGAATCCATCTGTGAGACATGTAAGTGATTAAATCAAAAAAGGCACTGCAAGTTCAGCATGCAAGATTACTCCAAATGGCCACAATCGACAACACTCCAGACATTTTTGGATCCGAAGAATGCCACCACGGGGTACAAGCTCAGGCCTCGGCAGCTAACGACTGATCCTTTTCTCATGGCAACAGTTCAGGCTCTGAACTTGAAAGCGAGGACATTCCACTGGGTCAAACCGTGAGTAGTGAGTAATGTGCCCCATCCATCCCAACCACAGTCTCAACAAACTATTCCTAGGGTCGGCAGTGTCGCTTAGACCGACCAAAACCTGCGCACGGGCCACCACTGCCTTTGGGCCATTGTCGGCACCGAACAGCTATATCAGAAAAGCCTAGACTGGCTCGGTACCCAAGCATAAGGCCCATGCCCACCAGCCATAGGCCTTTAGTCGAGGCTCGGAATCAAAAACCACGGCACGTAAACCTTGGGGAGCTTTGGCACTGAAATCAAGTACATTGTCACCAAGAACATTGGCATAGAAAACTGCTTCAGAACCGAAGTCACATACTTCAGTGAAACAAAAGAGCAGGTCCAAAACTGTGGAACAGGTACTTGAAAGGTTACAAGAACATCTTGATGCCAGACAAAATCAACTGCTGATTCACCCAGAGACTGGTAGAATTATTGCTGCACCTCCACAAACCAAAGAAACACCAGCAAAGATACAGTTGACTTTTGATGAAGCATTGGACAGCTCCTGCCCTCCAAAGTACAAGAAAAGGGTGGATAAGGCCACCAGTCCACCACCCATTAGCCTACCACCAACACCAGTGACACCAAGGACATGCTCTCTACCACATTCATAAATGCAGACTCACACTACTCCCGAGAGGGTTCTATTAATTCTTTCCAGGAACATGGGGACCATGGGGATGATGGGGACTATTAGTCCATTCCCCCCCAAACTGTGGGACACATACAACACAGACCCGCCTGCAGAAACGGACCTGTATCTGGCTAAACCTCATTAGCCATGAGGAGAGACCATAACCTCCTCTCCTTCCGAAAACAATTAAAAACTTGGCTCTTCCCCTAAACTCCCTGTTTACTGACCTTCCCCTCGGAAGAAAAAAACTAGGTCCTCTCAGCGCTGGGATGCCCAAGGGTAGCTATGCGCTCTACAAATCCTTTTCCAAATTCCAAATTCCCAAAATTCCAAACCTTCCCCTCCAGATGATACTACAACATACCAGGACATCATAGGTAGAGCAGCTAGTTATCATAAGTTTCAGCACCACACAGAACCATTGGAGGATGATTTTTTTTATTTGAAACGCTTTCATCCACTCAACGGTCGGCACAATATCTGCCCATGCTTAAAGGAATGCTTAGACATACCACAGACATTTTCAATGATGCAGTAAAAGCAAGGCTCATTACACCATGAGTGGATAAAAAGTATAAGCTGTTCCCTAAGATCCATCATTTATAAAGGTCAACTACCTCCAGATTCCTTGTGGTTGCTACAGCAGGAAAGAGAGCAAAATCTCAAACATCTGGCGAGGCACCCCCACCAGACAAAGAGGTAAGGAAAATAGATGCTGCGGGTAAAAGAGTGACAGCACAATCAGCCAACCAATGGAGTATAGCCAACTCCTTTGGTCCCCTTTCAGTTAATGACAGGGAGAGGGCATATTGGGATGAAATGGAGAGGCTCCTTCAATATTTCATAAAACAATATAAAAAAGGGCTCTTGAAATTGTTTCAGATAGCTAACACCTCCATGAATTGTAAACTGGATGCAGTTTAGGGATTAACACCAGTGTCCTCATACAAGACATGCCTGGCTCAAGGTTTCAGGCTACAAATCAGAAGTGCAACAAAATATTCTGGCACTTGCTTTTGATGGAGAGAATCTCTTTGACCCTCAAGTAGACACTTTGCTTCAGAAAATCAATTCAATTCAAGGAATATTATAGGGAATCATGCAGAGGGAACACTTCCAGAGGCAGAGGTAAAGGTGGTTACAATAAACCAGCAGCAATCACCACAAAAACTTGAGTTACCTGCTATTTGCCCCAATCATTTTACACCTGTCTGGTGAAGACTTCAACAGTTCTTGGGCACACTATCACCTCTGACCAGTGGGTGTTGAATATTATCCAACATGGTTACTGCCTGCAGCTCAGCTCCACACCTCCAAACATTCCACCCCGCACATACAGGCTGTCAACAATCAACAGCTGCTCAAAGAGGAAGCAAAACCTCTTCATCAAAAGGGAGAAATAGAACCTGTACCACTACACCAACAGGGCCCAGGATTTAACTCAATTTTCTTTCTCATTCCCAATAAGCCAGTCCTAGACCACAGACCCCTAAACAGATACATTCTTTCAGGGCACTTCCATATGGCCACTGTACAAGATGCCATCCTACTACTACAACAAGGTGACTTCATATCTGCATTGGACCTAAAGGACACCTATTTTCACATTCCAATTCACCCAGCACATCGACCGTACCTCAGATTTGTATTGAACGGAAAGCACTTTCAATTCAATGTACTTCCATTTGGGTCACTACAGCACCTAGAGTGTTCACCAAGTGTCTAGTTGTAGTAGCAGCTCATCTGCATAGACAAAACATTCACATTTCCCATACCTGAATGACTGCCTTATCAAAAGTTCAGACTACTATAATCCTACTTCATCATCCAGGTTTCACAGTCAATACAGTCAAGTCTCATCTTCAATCTCTTCAAATACAACTGTATCTCTGAGCCATTCTCAATTCTCAAACAGGGATAGCATACTCAAATGTATCAAGGATTCAGTCCTTTCAAAACCTTATCTTACAGTTTCAGCCTCATCAAAGAATACCAGTAAAAACTGTAATGTGTCTCCCAGCCACCATAGCATCATGCATAACCATAGTACCATATGCCAGACAGCCTATGCATCTGTTGCAGGAATGCTTACCACATCAGTGGTAGCAAGTGAATGGTCAGATGGAAGATCTAGTGTTGATCAGCTGTCAAGCTTGCCACTCTCTGCAGCCGGGTAATTCCAACAACCTTTTAAAAGGACAGCCAGGTTGGGGAGTGTATTCACAGGAGTTAATTGTTCAGGGTAACTGGACACCCATTCAAGCCCATCTCCATATCAATCACCTAGAGCTTCTAGCTGTTCATCTAGTGCTGAAAGCATTCCTTCCACACCTCATAGGCAAGGTAAGTCTCATCAAACAGACAATATGACTACCAAGTATTATTTGCAAAAACAGGGGTCACCAGGCCACCTGAATTATTTCACTTGGCACAGATGATCTGGAGGTATGCTTTCCGATACAACATTCACCCACTAGCAGAGTACATATCAGACTTTTGGTAAAGATTCTTGTTTCCGGTCCGATCATAGGTTATTTCCAGGACACTGTCTGATAACAGAGCGCTTTATAAATCTCCTACATTAACGTTACCATAGGCAACAACATTGTGGATCTCCTCTGCAGAAGTTGACAACAAATTCACAAATGGGAGCTCAATCCACAAGATCTCCAACCATTCTTCCAACTATGAGGGGTCACCAAAACTTAGACCCATTCGTAATGGCAGAAAACGCCAAATGCCCAAACTTCGCCTCCAGGTTCCAACACCCACAGTTCAAAGGCAAGGCACTATGGGTGAATTGGTCAGGGATATTTACTTATCCATTTCCACCTCTCCAACTGCTTCCATTTGTGATTCTCAAACTACGACAGACATCTCAGACTCTCATTCTAGTGGCTCCCACATTGGCCAGACAACCATGGTTCACCACACTACTAGAACCAGTCGTCCCACACCAGGTACTTCCCAATTGGTAGGACCTACTAACCCAAAACCAGGGAGAAATGGAACACCCAAATCCAAAATCTCTCGGTCTTGCAATCTGGCTCCTGAGGTTTTGGAGTTTGGATACTTAAATTTACCTCAACAGTGTATGAATAATCTTAAAGAGGGAAAAAGACCCACTATTAGATCATGCTATGTGGCAAATTGGAAATGAATTGTTAACTATTCAAAGGATATTGACCCATTAACAGTAAAGCTTCAAGACTTGGCCTGAGGGCTGAACTCCGCTCTGTTCATGGAGTTTGCATAAGTTTTTGCACTCATGGGAGCTCGCTGAGTTCTGAAAAACTCTGCTCTGTGTAGCAGAGTTTTTTCCCTGCTTGTGCTCACCAACAGTAAGTTGGCGAGTGCTAGTGAGCAAAATCCAGTGCTAGGCTTCTGGTACTGGGTAGGTAACTTTTTTCTTCCTTGGATAACCTGTGGACTTGTGCACGATCTAGCAACTGGTCTGTCAATACCTTTTTAGCCACCCCGCAACAAGAACCAGGGTCATCAAAATGTTCCGCCTTGCCCAGTCCATAGTGTTTCCTTGACGTGGGCAAGCCAAGTACAGCTGAGACCCTATTTGCATGCTAAAAAATCTTTAATAATAACTTGGTTCAGAACTGCTTCCTTGTTCTGCCATATAGAAATACACAGCAAGGTAAGCCTGGTTTCCATACAGTCCTCTCTATAACTAAGTCCTAACTCCTCGTGACACATACAGTGAGGGGTAGTCTGAGTCCCCAAATATACATCCTGCAGAGGACTGCCCCATCTGGCCCAACCACTGTGACCCATCCTGCCTACAACCCCCTAAACGGTGCTACTCTCACCCTTGCACTGCTTTATTCTTAATTTTGATCTGATATTTCACATTGCTCAAGTGTAAAAGGTCATGTCTGAGAAAGTGGTGCCTTTGTTTGTAGGATAAGCAATTGGGGACGAATTACATGTTGATGTGTGATCAGATTCCTGCAAAAAACAATCCCCACCTAGACCGTAGAGGAGGCTGACTTTACTGGGGGTAGAAGCCTCATGGTGCCAGTTTGTATGTGGTTAGACTGAGCTTGTCAGTTTTCATTCATTATAGAGTCGAGGACATACGTGTTTGTTGAAGCGAAAGGGCTGTTTCTTTAAAGGCATTGGGTGAGTGAGCGTCGAGATCGGCTGTCTTTCCTCCCTTTGTGGGGACTGGGTACACAGCGCCAGGAATGTCGCTGCTTTGTGACACGGATTATGGCCGCAGTTCACTGTTGAGTGTTGGAGAGGGAATGCGGCCTAAAGGGAAAGGTGTGAAAAGCCAAACATGCCATAACAAACGCGTTAATCCACGTGTGCAGAACATCCACGCTGAAGTGTTCAGCGGAACCCAAAGTAAATACAGTGACGCTAAAAGGCCAGGCTGCTAAAATTAGTCACCAGAGAAGCGGCCGGGCCGGACCCAGTCCACAACCGAGCTCTCCGCTGTGGCATTTCTCTTGAACACCGTTTATTTTACTGTGGCTAGCTGCATGTATTTTTGACAAGCATATGGAAAATGTCCTCCGCAATGTAAACACCGTTGTGTGGGTTTTCATTAAAAGATTTTAACTGTACCAGGGAGTCCCCGGTAACAGGTAGCAGGTCTTGTGTCAGGACAGCTCTGTGTAATATCTGAAATAAAACAACAGTTACATGCCTTCATCAAAGTAGACATGGCGACCACCCTCGTTAAAAAAGTCCAGAGTGTTGTCACAGTGGTTGGCTCTTTTAATATTTGCTTGCTGCCATTTTGACATAGTTTTAGACGTTCGAGAGCCTCGTCTTGGTGAGTTAAAACTGCAGCATTCTCCAAATGCCTACTGCCTACCACGTTGTCACCTAGTCACACGATTTGTCAACCACAGGACATGTAAACTGCAATGTTTAGTAAGCTACGTACTCATGGAACTTAGTGACTGACTGAAAGATTGCAGATGACTGCACTGTACATTTTTTTTAAACATATTTTGTTACATTTAGTTGAGCACTGCACTATGCCATTTTTGTTTGACGATGAGGTGACTATTGGCAGGGTACTAATTTAATTTGCGAGAAAACCAACATATAAGGGCCATATGTACCAAAGCAAAATGGGTTCGCAAATGCCGAAATTCACAGAATTCTGGCGTTTGCGAACCCATTTTCGCTAAATGGTATGTGTGATACATTTTTGGTGCAAAATAAGGAATCGCTAAATTTGCCATTCCTTATTTTGCGATTGCATTTAAGGAATTGCAAATTTTGCGATTCCTTAAATGCAATGTATCAATGAAAAAACCCACCAAAATGCCATTAAGGAATCGCAAATTACCACCAACTTCTAGTTGGTGGTAAGTTGCGAATTCTTTTCAAAAATCATTTTTTTAAGCATCAAAAGGTGCCATGTGACGCTCATACATGCCCTTAGGGCATGTATGTGTGCCATATGCGCACACATGTCATTTTCAGGGGTGCAGCAGGGTGTTCTTGAGACACCCCTGCACCCTTGAAAATATTCACAATTTGCGATTAGCAAATTGCTAATCGCAAATTTCCCCTTCATTCCTATGGGCCTCCTGGCCCATAGAAATGAATGGGAAATTTGCGATTAGCAATTTGCTAATCGCAATTTAGGAATGTTAAGGAATCGCTAAAAAGAAGCGACTTCCTACATACATACCATTTTGCGATTTCTAAATAGCGATTCCTTAAAAATCGCTATTTAGGAATCGCAAAACGGAATGTTGATACATACGGCCCTAAGTGTTTAAAGTTTATCCCTCAGAACAAATATTTACACTTACTGGAATAGCCCACAGTGAGAACTATACAGAAACATTTGATGACGTAGTCAGTATACAATTATTGAGCACTATGCCCAGTATTTCGACATGGCAAGACTACCCATGGCCCATCTTTCAGTTCTTCATTTGCTTGACCTTTTGAGTACCTTATACAACAACTCTGCTGTAAACTATGTTGTCCCATCCACCATAGCTAAAGCACCTCAAAGTATTACTGTTTCCCATTATCTAGGAGGGTTTTAACGATAATTAAAAAATATATATATTTGGGGAAAATAAACAAATTTACTACTTAGACTTATTCTAAAATGTAGTTTCACGATAGTAGTAAAGTATCACATAACTATTTATAATAAATATTGATTGAATTTATATTGAAGTTATGATAGAGTTAAAATATACAAAATATACAGTATAAGCCGTATTAAAAACATAAACAAAATTGTATAAGGCCTATCAATACAGAATGCAAGAACGCTGAAACAAATAATTGGACCAACACACTTGATGATAATGGTTTATAAAAGCAAAGCCCAAGAATGGAAGAGTGGTGTCCCTTAGACATGGAGCCACCTGGTCACCCTACACAAGTAGAGACAGGCATGCCTAGCACAGAGGTACCACACACTGCTGGATACCATCTGCTTTCACGAGGAAAATATTCCAGCTCCTATTGGCAAGGTAATGCGCCTGCATGCCAGAGCGTATAGTTTTCTAAATCATTCTTTTGGCTATGGGCGTCGGTGAGGAGGACCTGAATATTTGAGCAGATATTAACAAACGAAGCCGACAAGCACAAGGTGTGCTCTGACGAAAAATAATCGGTTGGTAGAAAAAGTAGATATGTTCTATTTGAGATTTATGGAGTGCGATTGCCATAAATCACTGTTGTGCAGCACATATTTTTGGGACTGGAGGTGTTTTGCTTTTCGCCGCCACGAGCTGTAAAATAATCCATCATGCAATAAAGAGGCGGGTAATTGTCAGGTGGCTGTGCGTGTAGGCTGCAGGTGTGCTCCTTGTTGCATCTGTGACTGGGCAGCCCGACTTTTAGACTATAATTTAGCAGCCGAGGAAGGAAGTCTGGACCCCGTCCAAGGTTCTGCCACGTTCTGAGAAAGATTTAATTTGTATTTTGCTTTTGTTTTTGGGATAAAGGGAGTGCCCGTAAATCAGGCATAACAAAGATGGCACTGCACGCAGACAGACAAAAGACGTGCATATTTGGGTCTGGCCAAAGGCATTAGGAAACAGATAGGACGACCTTCTGGTATGTACCAGATTAAATATCTAAATGGCTTTTGATTTGTTACTCCTGCAAGGTTTATGTCAGAATATTGTTAACAAAATTTTCGTCCGACAGTAATATTGTGTAGTAAATCGTGCAACAGGGAGTAGAGTTTCCACATTGGGCCGATATTCTTGTAAACAAAATTTCGGACGTATATTTCTATCAGATTATATTTTCATTACCATTTTCTGGTACCGTACACTGCTCCTAAAGGTACTTATTTCACTCTGAATGGAAACAAATATATGATTACTAAACCTCTTTAAGACATCTGTGGAATATATTAAGTTCTAGTTTGTGTAAGTGCTGCATACCACCTGAGACAGTTTCAGAGTGCTCAGAGAGTGAGACATTAGAGAAAGATGAGAAGTAACACTTGGTGTTTGGAAGTGAATTCAACGGATGGCTTGAGCAAGAGAGGAGCCCGCCTTCTTGTAAGCCAATAAAGAGATCTTGGAACGCCTTGTACATGGAAGGGCGAGATTTTGATCGATACCTTATCACTATTGATCTAAACCCCGATCTGGTCGACTGAACCTTTGTTGCCTGTCATTGAAGGAAGAAAGTGCCTCTGCTACCAAGTTAGTACACCCAATAAAGGACCCCGCTCCAAAAGATCACAAACAACTTCTAGCTTTCAAAAGTTTATTGTAAGGATAGGATAAGCTGCAAATACAGACATCTCAGAATGAGATTCACGAGATACACAGGTCCAACTACATACATGTGCTCTCGGAAAGCCCTCAGACGAGCAACGGAAATTACCAGCACAAGTTCTAAGAATAATAAAGCTATCAGCATTGACGCATATCTCTCCTTCATTTAAGTTGGAGGAAAACACACAGGTTAGGCTGTCCCTACCCTGCTCTAGATGGTATCCCTACTTAACCAAGTCTCAACCTAACAAAAGTGTCAGCAGTGAATGACCCCCAAGGGAAGTCACTCACTCTTAGTCTCTTGGTGAAAACCTATAGTTCTCCAGTCATGACCCCTCTCTGCCTACCCATCCGCTCTCTAAAGGGTCCTCAGGCATCTGCTCTAACTCCACCCAGGGGTGCTGTCCCTAATACAAAACAGTCAACAACATTTGAGACGCCCCTCATGAGACGCCCCTCACGTGGTGTAGCTTCTGGCTTTTTCCATGCTGCTTTGTATTGGGCCTCATACGTTGGAGTTGACCTTGCTTCTCAGACTCTTCTCCGGCCCGCTGATACCCCTTAAACATTCCAGAACCCTCCTCCATGTCTGGGCCGTCTACTGAACAGACCTCTATTCATATTATTTATAATCGGATCCTCCCTTTCTCTTGCAGACAGACATCTGCAGCCAAGAACCCAACTCTCATACTTCCAAAAAGGTTCGCAACATTTCTCGGCCCAGACATGTACGTGTAAATCAATGTTAAAGCATTTCAGGCCTACAACATTTCTCATAATAATTATAGCATTCAACTTCTTCATTAATTAAAGCATGTTAATACTCTTATTCTATTATTCAGTAAACACATCTATAAATCATGGCCCATTAATGCAATGACCAAAACATTAGTTCAATCTATGTCGTGAAAAAGAAACACCTTCTAGCTCTGGCCCTGAGGCCTACCACATTCTGCGTTTAACCACATGCCATCTTATATTTTAGCAGCTACACGACATGGATTTAGGAATAATCACATCTAATAAAATCATATAGTGTCACACATTTCTGTATTAGTTCCATTTCTACTTAAATCTCTACATTAGCTATACATTCAGAATATAATTGCAGATACTACTAGCACTCATGGCATTTCTCCTCATGATTTGTGCTTACTACAGGTAAGTGTGATGCACTCATACATTTAGGTCAGTTTGCGCTCTCTCAGTTCCCCCCTTTGATGACCTCTCGGGGTCATCACTAACATTTAAACTGCAGTTATTGCTAGCATAACTTGTCTCTGCGCTTCCAGAGCCCTCAGACTCCTGTACTGATTATCTTGTATGGCAGCCAATCTCTGCAGCTGCTCTCTTTGGGCCCTTTCTGACCTTCTTGCTCTGTACCATTTGAATACCCTCACCAATCCCCACAATATGATCCCACAGATCAATATTATGATGATAGGTTTTAGTATGTACCACACAAAGCTTTTGCCTAAGGTGGAGATCCACCCTCCAACTTCACTCATTCCGTGGCCCACCTTTTCCCAGACATTTTCTCTACTCAAGTCTTCGATCTCCTTGTGAATATCAGTTATGTTCCTAATAACTTTCTCAAGGGGCTTCGAATTGTCTGGAATGTAAGTACAACATTCCTGGACCTTCAAAGCCTTACAGACTCCGCCCTCTTTTGCTAGTAGGACGTCTAACGCAAGACGGTTCTGAAGAACCATAGCCCTTATCGATTGCATCTCTCCTTCTACCAGCATTAAGGACTGAGCAGTGCTGGCAGACAACCTGTCGACGACTGTTGCCAGTCGTCTAATTTTAACATCATTAAGGATTAGTCCCAAAAGAGGGAACATAGCTCCAAAGACATCTCCAACCATTTCTGCATCTCCTATATCTCTCCTTCCCCTCGATGATGTCTTGCCCTCGATGATCACTAAGTCTTGTGCATGATATATTTTGGGGAAGACAATTGCTAGGTAACATGATCCATACCAGTTGTCAGGTAGTCTCACGTAGGCATTTCTTCCACATACAAAATACACATTTGGAATCACTTGCATTCCCTTCAGGAAATCTTTAGTATAGTACTCTATATTGAAAGCATGTTCACAGCTGACTTCTCCCACGTATACATTTTCGTAATACGTTTTGGCTCGGTGAAGACATAGCTTTCCTTTCTGCGTCTTATCTAAAGCTATTGGACCACTACTACCCTTTCTCTTGTGTGCCTTCTCTTCCTCGGTCCAATCTGTTTTCCATTGTCCTGATTTTTTCAAAATCTTTTGTCTCCTGTAACGATCATCCACCTGCCCTATGAACTTCTTCTCGACTTCTGACACTTTGCATGTCAGGTTATTTCTACGGGCATGTGAAGTATCTAAGGTAATCCAAGGAATGAAGAACTTGGCCAGTCTGTCTTCACTCTTCCAGTAGTCCCATTTGTTCATCTGCTTATAATTTGGGACTTCTGGCAACACTGAATCATAGTTGGAGAAATAGTATTCAAAACTATCTCTCTCATAAAATATACTAAGCAATAAGCTACATGTAATGCCATATGTCAGCGGGAGGTGATGATATCTAATGCCTTCATCTACAGACGCCGGCAACTGCATGCAGACGTAACAGTCCTTAACCTCCATGGCATCCACGTATTCATATAAGAGTTTAGCATAAGCATTTGACCTAAAGTCTCCTTGGGACTCATCTACGTGTAACCTGCGGGCTTCTGCAGCTAATAACGCCTTCTCTTGAGTGTTTTCCCTTTTCTCACCAGCAACAGTGGGTGTAAGCGTTTCTACAGATTTCACATCAGTTACCTTCGCCTCTTCCTCATGTCCCTTTACATAAGAAATTGTTACCACTAAAGCTATTAATATTATCACTCCTACTATTAGTGTACCTATTATACATTTAGCTCTGCGGTTCTGGGTGCCGGCTTCCATTTCGTCAGACAATATGGCTCTCTCTTATCTTGGCACAAAGTTCTTTTCTTCTCGTTCCTTTACAGTCTCTTTTTACTCCTTTTGTCTTTTAGAATCACACAACTGGAAGCTGACAACCTTCTTCGCAAAAGTCCTTTAACAGTTCAATAAAGACAACCCTAGCCCTTCTCCATCAACTCAAGGGAAGTTCCCTAATATTCTCTGCTTCCTGGGCGCTAGGTAATCTTCTTTTTCTGCTCGCTTTATTTACAAAGTCCTTTAAGCATCTACTATCAAGTTTGTGCCTGCAGCTTCGATAGCAAAGTTCAGTATTTCCAAACGAAGATTGTGCTCTTCATGGGCTGTTATCGTTGTACCAAAGTCGGGGAATTGCAATTCTGAAAGAAACATATGTTTTAACTTGCTGAGGCGGGGAGGTCTGGGAAGCATGAATGTTAGTGACCCTTCTTGTTCGACTCCGGGTACCAACAGTCGTATTTCCACGGTGACGATGGGCTCAGAACTGGACACCACCACCGCTCGAATCCTCCCTGTCTCCTGTTTCAAAGACATTTGTTGCCAGATATGTCCACTCAGGTGTGGAGTATCTTCTGTTAGGCACACGTACTCTTCTTGACCTTCTTCGGTCCGGTGCTTCAGCGCCCTGAGCACCTTCTTCCGGGTCTGAGTCTTCTGATATCGGAGGAAGGGTTATCTCTGGAGTTGACCTCAGGCTAGAGCTCCTTCTGTGCGGCCAATTAGCTTCTCCACGTGCCCTTCTACTCCTTCTCCTTCTTGTCTGTTCTCGCTCTCTGTCAGACCTGTCAGTGTCTGACTCGTACTCCCAGCTACTTTCTCCTTCTGTAGCGTCGTCTGTTTCGCTGTTGTACTGACCGTCCTCAGCTTGGTCAGACTCGTTCCCTGCTTCCGCTGGCACCTCCTCAGCTTGGCTAGCCCCCTCTATGGCTTCTCGGTCCTCTGCTGGACGTCTATCCGAGAGAGGAGCTGTTTCTTCCCGAGGTGCTGGAACCCTTCGCGTATGTGACGCGTGGATCCAATTGGGCAGGCCTCCCACCTTCACAGCCGTATTCGCAATCAAGATGATCTGGAAGGGCCCACGCCAACGAACATCCAAGCAGCTTCTTCTCACATGTTTTTTCACCAGGACCCAGTCCCCAGGGTACAGGTCATGGCACGGGCCCTGGCACGATGGAACCTCGGCAGCCTGCACCTGAAGGGACACAGAATGAATGGCGTCAGACAGCCCCTTACAATAGTCCAGGATCATATCATCTGTGATATTTAACAGTGCAGTAGTTGGGACAGATGGCAGCCTCATTGCTCTCCCCATTAACACCTCATGTGGTGACAACCCCGTTCTTCTGTCTGGGGTACTACGAAGGCTCATGAGGACCAATGGCAGGGCGTCAGGCCAACTCAGGGTCGTTGAGGAGCACACTTTTGCAATTCGGGCTTTGATCGTGCCATTGATCTGCTCCACAATTCCTGAGGCTTCTGGTCGGTAACTACAATGCAACTTCTGATCGATATTCAGAGCTGCACAAATCATCTTCACAAGCTCGCTGTTGAAATGCGTTCCCCTATCTGATTCCAAAGAGGCCGGCACCCCGAAGCGCGGAATGAGTTCCCTAAGCAGTAACTTGGCCACTGTGAGGGTGTCGCACCTACGTGTAGGGTATGCCTCAACCCATCTGGAGAACACACAAACAACCACCAGGACATAGCGGAGGCGGTTGCATCTCGGCATTTCAATGAAATCTATCTGCATTCGATTGAATGGACCTCCAGACCTTCCTATGTGACTCAGTGCAACTGGTGTTCTTTTCCCTACGTTCAGCTGCTGACAGGTCACACAACGCTGGCACACTGCTTCTGCTGCTATTCTAAACTTAGGATTGTACCAAGTCTGTCTAAACACTCTCAGCATAGCGTCTCTCCCTAGGTGTACGGGACCATGTATGTGTCTGGCCATTGGGCTCACCATCTCATTGGGCAACACTGCTCTGCCGTCTGCTGAGACCCAAAAATGGGACTCACCCACTACACATCCTGCCTTTTCCCATGTTTCTTTTTCAAAATCAGGAGCATTTTCTTGCATGTTTGCCAATTCGTCCCAAGTATCAACAGTTTCCAATATCATGGCTAATTCAGTCCTTACATTTATTCCACCCACTTCCACCTCTGTGAAAGAGTACCCTTGTTCCGCGCAATACCGTGCGACTTCGTCGGCATATCTATTGCCTTTCGAGACGAAGTCCTCATTTCTGGTATGTGCGGTGCACTTTACAACTGCGATACCTGCTGGACATTGCAACGCCTCTAACAACAGGCGCACAAACTCTCCATTGCGAATGGGAGAGCCTGAAGAGGTCATGAACCCTCTTTGAGACCATAACTGCCCGTAATCATGAACCACCCCATAACCATATTGGCTGTCGGTGTATATGGTGACTCGAATTTGATTGCTTGCCAAGCAAGCACGTGTCAAGGCAATAATCTCGGCTACCTGAGCGGAGTGTACTCCTTCCAGGCACCCAGCTTCCACAACTCCAGTAATTGTACAGACAGCGTAAGCTGCTCTCAACTGCCCAACTTCGTCTCTTACACATGAGCCATCGACAAAGAAAATTTCATCTGGGTCGGTCAGTGGCTCATCTACGATGTCGGGTCTGGGTTTGGTGCATAGTTCAGTCACATCGAGGCAGTCATGGTCTGTACATTCATCATCATCCTCAATATCATTTGGGAGTGGCATCAAGGTGGCAGGGTTCAAAACAGAGCATCTCTTGAGGGTCACATTCTCTGCAGCAAGAATAACTTGCTCATAGCGCGTGAGCCTGCTGTTGGTCAGATGCTGTGTTTTGGTCCTGGTCATCAACAGTTCAACAGAATGGGGCACGCACACCTCTAACGGGTGCCCCATGACGATATTTTCACATCTCTCAATGCTGACACCCGTTGCAGCAACGGATTTGAGACATCCGGGCAACGCTGCGGCTACTGGGTCTAAAGTAGCCGAGAAATAAGCAACTGGTCTACGGGCATTCCCATGGATTTGGACTAACACAGACAACGCGCAACCTTCTCTCTCACAACAGTAAAGCAAAAATGGTTTATTGTAATCAGGCATTCCCAATGCCGGAGCACGACACAGGTCCTCTCGCAGCTGTAGGAATGCCATCAAACAGTCTTTGTCCCATGGTACCGGATCGCTCACCTCCTTATGCGTCAGTTTTTGCAAGGGCTTTGCTTTCAGTGAAAAGTTCGCGATCCACTGTCGGCAATAACCCACCATCCCTAGGAACATCCTGACCTCTCTCTGTGTCTTAGGCGCATTCATTTTCATGATCGCCTCTATCCTGTCTGGTGACACCTTTCGTTTGCCTTTCTCTATTCTGTGTCCCAAGTACTGAACTTCTGTCAGGCAGTACTGCAACTTTCCCGGGGACACCTTGTGCCCATTGGCAGCTAGGTGATTTAACAAAGCAATGGAGTCCTCCCTGCAAGCTTCTTCTGTTTCTGATGCCACGAGGAGGTCGTCTATGTACTGGACCAGAACTGACTTCTGGGGCAGCACTAGACTTTCAAGATTTTTCTTCAAAAGCTGGTTAAAGATCGATGGGCTCTCTGTATACCCCTGAGGAATACGACACCATGTTAGGACGCGACCTTCCAGCTTAAATGCGAAAAGAAAATGGCTTTCTTCGTCCAGAGGGATCGAAAAGAAAGCCTGACAAAGATCAATCACAGTGAACCACTCAGCTTGGAATGGAATCTGAAACAGTATCACTGATGGATTCGGTACCACTGGACAACACGAAACGACTATGTTATTAATCTTTCGAAGGTCCTGTACTATCCGGAATTTCCCATTTGGTTTCTGCAGACCCATAATCGGGGAGTTGCATGGACTACCCACGATTTCTTTCAGTATTCCCTGTTTAATCATGGACTCGATCACGGGCTTTATGCCTGCAATCGTTTCTGGAGTCAATTTATATTGGGGTGTTCTTGGGAACTCAGCATGCGGTTTCACTACAATTTTCACTGGGTCCACCCCTTTGACCAATCCAATCTCTTCCCCAGTGAAGTCCCATACTTCTGGTGCCACTGTCTCTCTCAAGTCCCAGGGGAGCTCATCTACTGTCAAAGTAGGGTACAGCTCCACGCATATTCTTGAGTTTGCAACTTTGAAGTCTGCGTCATCATCATTGGTCAATACCTCCACTCCCTGAGGTGTACAGTATATTGTACAATTCAATTTACACAACAGGTCTCTGCCTAGCAGACACACAGGACTTGAATCGCAAACCACAAACTGGTGCTCATCGCTGTACTTCCCTATTTTCACCTGTACCGGTTCTGTCAATTGGCTGGTTATTCTCCTGTTTGCGACCCCCACCACTTGTATGGTCTCTCCAGACATGGGCAGGTCTGGAACTGCAGCTGATCTGATCGTGGATCTAGTGGCTCCTGTGTCCACCAGAAATGTTGTGGGGCACCCTGCTACTTCTGCTTCGACATAGGGTCCCCTCTGGTCCACCTCCAAGGCTGCCCCGAGGGTGCAGTCTTCTCTTTCCACTCTCTGTCCGGTTAATGGGTCCACATAATAGCACTCTTCTCCTTCTACAAACAGGGGCATCTGTCTATAGGTCTTACCCATATTCCCTACTCGGGGAGGTTGCGGGAACTGGGCTCGGGGAGGGCCCCCCCCCCCTTTGAGCACCTTTCCCTGGTATGGCGTCACCCCTCTCGTAGGCGCTCTCTGGACCTCTTCCTCCTCTTCCTCTTGTTCTCCTATCTCTACATTGTAGGGACACTCGCGTTTCCAATGCCCCACCTCGTTACACTGGTGGCACCTAGTCGTTTTCTTCAAGGCAGCTATGTCTATTCTGGGTCTAAAGGTGGAACTCTCCTCATTGCCCTTGTTCTGACTGTACTGCTTCTTTCCTCCTGTACCTGTTCCTTGCTGCTGTTGCTGCTGTCCCCCCTTCCCTGCTGCCTGCATCTGTACCACCATCAATTTTTCTTTTAGTTTCTTAGCCTTGGAGTCTATCTCATCACAGCAGTACCTGGCATATCTCAGTATTTCGTCTAGGGGTCTATTTTGCCAACAAATCAAGTGTTGCTGAATCATTAAACTAATATCCGGTCTCAGTCCCAGGACGAACTTGGACACAAATTCCCCTATGTCTTTTGGATCCATTACATCCAAGCCGCTATACTGTTTAAACGCCTTCAGCAATCTCTCATAATATTCGTGGACTGTCTCTTTGGGTTCCTGTCTGGTTCGGTCTATTTTGACCCAATCTATGTCTTGCATTGGCACTTTCTCTTTCAGCCAAGTCATCACTCTCTCGAATTTTGCCATCACAATCTCGGACGGCCCATTAGTCTTAGCATCTCTCTCCGGCTCCGTTGTGGGCCACTCAGCGCTAACCTTGCATGCTGTCCACAGATCTCCTGGTACTACAATGTCAAACAGCGTGTTCAGATCTATCCATAGGACCTTTGAGATTTTTACAAATCTCTCAACTTGCTTGTACCACTCCACTGGGCTTTCCCGCAATTTGGGGAAGGAGGTGGTAAAAGCAGCTAAATCTCCCCTACTCCAAGGGACATGTACATAATTCCCATTTGCGACCTCACGCAAAGGGTATGCTTCTATTCCCTGCAGCCCTCCTGGTGTCGTACCAAGCGTGCTTCTCCTGACGGTCCCTTTCTTGGACCACCTCTCTTCCCACTTATCTAGTGCCCTCCATGTCCTTATTCCCGTGATCAGTTCCCTTATGTGCGTTTTCAGCCCAATCGTTCTCCTCTCATCTAGGTCTCGATCTGTATAATGTAGCCTGTGGTTACCCTGTAATGCTTTGGTTCTTGACAGGTCCACCATATATTTGCCTGCTAGTTCGACTAACTTCTCATGGATTGCTCTCGCTTTTCGAGTGATGTCCTTTGCCATATACAGTATTTCATCCTGCTCATACATTTCCATTCTTTCTAAAGGCAGGGTACCATCTACCATGTCATCCAGGTCTGACCTTAAGCTGGCGACATCGAGTCTCTTAGCTTTTATCTCAGCTCGCAATATGTCTTTCGAAGGGGGCTCACTGGTCTCCCTACCATCCCAACTCCGAGCTCTACGTTTAGGCTCGGGAGAGTTAATGAGTGCTCTCCCTTGCTCCCATCTCTCCAGGTCCCATGCTCGGCCATCCGATCTTGGAAGGTGATGGAACACGGGCCTGTTACCCCCACTCTCTCCTGCTTCTCTCCTTTCACCGTACGCCTCTCTGTTATTTTCCCTCTGGTCGCTACTCTCCCTTTGCCTAGTATCGCTCAGTATCCGATACGATCCTTCCTGGTTCCCCATATTCCCTGGGCTGCGCTCATTTCCGTCATCACAGGGACTATGGTGCGACCTCTCACAACTCCCATTCTGTTCTCTGGTGCCGGGCACACAGTGTGGACACTTAAAGCTGTTTCTGTACTCTTGCGCTCTCCTCTCCCCTTCACTGAGTATTGGGCGCGCCACCCCTCCACTCCCGGGGCCCCCGTTTTCCAGGTCTGTTCTATCCCCACTCCGGGCCCAATGGGTGACTCCCCTACTATCTCTCTCTCTACAGTCCCACTCCGGGCTGCTCTCCCCAGCCCCGCAGTGAGTCCGAGCTCTGCTGTCCTGACTTTCCCTTTCAGCTTCTGCAGCTATGATGCTCTTGTGAGCCTCCACTGCCTCATCCCACTTCTTCATGTACTCATTTAGCTCTTGAAAGGATTTTCGTCCAGTTCCCCTCAGATCCGCTGGCCATCTAGGGCCCCCAGGATCCCCTCCTGGATCCCCTGCTCTGTGCATCGGGGTGCTCCACTCTCTGGGTATCGGCATCTGACTTGGGGAATTAATCGTATCGTTCCTCCTTGCCGTCCCTGCTCTTTCTCTGTCCTTCCGTACCCGTTCTTCCCCTCTTGCTCTCTCTTGGTCATATATCGATATTATAGGACCTATGGTAACAGGTACCTGTAGTGCATCTGGTAATGCGTAGGATGTGGCGCTCTCCGTTTCCGGCGCTCTTTGTACCACAAACCTCCCGACTACCTGTTGCACCTGACTAGGCTGGGACAGCTCTTTCTTTGCCTCAGGATCCCACTCTGAACTGGGAAGCGGTCTATGCTCTCCTGCATTGCCCCCCTTTTCTCCTTCACTATGCTCGACCTCTCCCCCTGCTCTATTATACGGGGGTGGCCTGTCTGTCAATAATCTGTTTATCAGGCTGTCCTCTGTTTCGCTCTCATCATCTTCTTCTAGGGGGCTTTTATTACCGGGCACCTCTAACACTGGGTACAGTTTATTTACTTCCATGTTATGTACTCTCCATCTTTTAGCATCCGCATCCCACCTGGCATCCTGCACTGCCCTTACCGATCGTTTCACCCTTTCTTGTCGTCTGTTCATATTCTTTTCATGCGCTGCCCTAATCCATGCATCAAGGGCTTCAAACTGGGTCGGTCTAGGCAAGGGTCTCATTGAGGTCATGACTGATTTTAATCGATGTAACACCTCTAATCTGAACGTCCCGTACTTCGGGAACGTCAGTTCCTCATTCCCTTCCGTAATCTTACTCCACTCTGATATCCAAAGGATCGTATGCAGCCCAACATTCACTGCCATGTAACGAGCCGGCGTACCCTCCGGCGGGGCTTCTTCCCCTTCATCCGATCCCCGCTTCTCTTTTTTAAACGCCGCTCTCAACCATTTAAAACACTTCATAATTATGCGCACAATATCCAGCCTCGCTACTCTGTTTACTTCCTGATGACAATCCACCAATCCTGTCGCGGCTTTGCTAACTTGGCCTATCGCAGCGCGGTCTTTCTCCGGTCGGCCAATCCCAGCTCGCCACTTTCTGACGTCTTTGCTACCTGGCCTATCACAACGCGGTCTTTCTCCGGTCAGCCAATCACTGCGCGACACTTCCTGACGTCACTTTCCTCCGCTTCGCAGCAGCACCCCTCCTTTCTCAACTCGTCTCCCGGTCATGCATGCGTCCCATTCATACACCGAAAAATGACTACTTCCGACCAAGCGGTCACTTCCCTCGACTGTACGTCCACAGTCTATATGTAATTGTCAACACAACTGACGAAATGTCTATCGTCTCTCTGATAGGTTGCTTACACACACAGTAACCTCCGACCAGCGTCCGTTACTCACGCACTCACTCTTACGTTCCCCCTATCTCGGTCTTTCGGGTGATCAATGGTACCTCATGACCCCCTTCACACTATTTGACAATTACTCTGGGTGTCCGATACACCCGAACCACTTAAGCTCTCACTTAAGATTTCCACCGGTTGCGCGCGCTCACAACCTGTTCCACAGTCACTCTACAGACATTCAACTCCGCCAGACATTACAACATAGATACAATACAAAAACACCGCAATCTAACACGCATGACCCTTTATACTCACTCTCGACCGATACTGCTGCTTTTTCTGTCTCACGTCATCCGGATGTTCTTCGGCGGGCGGTTCTTCCGATCATCGATCTCTAGGGGCCTTGGGGTAAGCTAACCTGGCCTAGGTCACCGTCCTCAAGAAGGCAACCATCCTCTATAGCTACCAACTGGAAGGGCGAGATTTTGATCGATACCTTATCACTATTGATCTAAACCCCGATCTGGTCGACTGAACCTTTGTTGCCTGTCATTGAAGGAAGAAAGTGCCTCTGCTACCAAGTTAGTACACCCAATAAAGGACCCCGCTCCAAAAGATCACAAACAACTTCTAGCTTTCAAAAGTTTATTGTAAGGATAGGATAAGCTGCAAATACAGACATCTCAGAATGAGATTCACGAGATACACAGGTCCAACTACATACATGTGCTCTCGGAAAGCCCTCAGACGAGCAACGGAAATTACCAGCACAAGTTCTAAGAATAATAAAGCTATCAGCATTGACGCATATCTCTCCTTCATTTAAGTTGGAGGAAAACACACAGGTTAGGCTGTCCCTACCCTGCTCTAGATGGTATCCCTACTTAACCAAGTCTCAACCTAACAAAAGTGTCAGCAGTGAATGACCCCCAAGGGAAGTCACTCACTCTTAGTCTCTTGGTGAAAACCTATAGTTCTCCAGTCATGACCCCTCTCTGCCTACCCATCCGCTCTCTAAAGGGTCCTCAGGCATCTGCTCTAACTCCACCCAGGGGTGCTGTCCCTAATACAAAACAGTCAACAACATTTGAGACGCCCCTCATGAGACGCCCCTCACGTGGTGTAGCTTCTGGCTTTTTCCATGCTGCTTTGTATTGGGCCTCTTACGTTGGAGTTGACCTTGCTTCTCAGACTCTTCTCCGGCCCGCTGATACCCCTTAAACATTCCAGAACCCTCCTCCATGTCTGGGCCGTCTACTGAACAGACCTCTATTCATATTATTTATAATCGGATCCTCCCTTTCTCTTGCAGACAGACATCTGCAGCCAAGAACCCAACTCTCATACTTCCAAAAAGGTTCACAACATTTCTCGGCCCAGACATGTACGTGTAAATCAATGTTAAAGCATTTCAGGCCTACAACATTTCTCATAATAATTATAGCATTCAACTTCTTCATTAATTAAAGCATGTTAATACTCTTATTCTATTATTCAGTAAACACATCTATAAATCATGGCCCATTAATGCAATGACCAAAACATTAGTTCAATCTATGTCGTGAAAAAGAAACACCTTCTAGCTCTGGCCCTGAGGCCTACCACATTCTGCGTTTAACCACATGCCATCTTATATTTTAGCAGCTACACGACATGGATTTAGGAATAATCACATCTAATAAAATCATATAGTGTCACACATTTCTGTATTAGTTCCATTTCTACTTAAATCTCTACATTAGCTATACATTCAGAATATAATTGCAGATACTACTAGCACTCATGGCATTTCTCCTCATGATTTGTGCTTACTACAGGTAAGTGTGATGCACTCATACATTTAGGTCAGTTTGCGCTCTCTCATACACAAATAATATACAAGCGCTTTCTACATTTCTGCACTAGCCAGCCAGAAGGCGTCTGTCCAGCATGGGAGCACACGTACAATATGGCGGAAGTTCAGAATTTCCACATAATCACTCAAGGTGTAGTAAAGTGGGGGTGACGCAAAGGTCTGGATTAAGAGATGAGTTTTTAGCTCCACATCTGCATGAAACTTTCCACTTCACTGTTGAAAGTAGCTCTGCTATCTGCAGAACAGCGTGCTGTAATTTGTGAGGCGTGGATGATGCTGAACTTGAAACTAAAGGGAAGCTAAATGAACCCTACAGCGATAACAGTGCAACATATGACTAGAGTTTAAAGTCGTTTTCACAATATTCAGCAACACATCTGCAATTGCTAAGCGGCAAAAGAATCAAGAGTGTCACATGAAGGGTCTCGTGAACAATCATAAAATGTTATAACAAGCATTGGCGAGCTATTGGCTTTGGCACTGTTTTTTAGCCATACTCTACAGCAGGGTGGGTGTTTTGTAGTGTGGCTAAAGCTAATTTAAAACAACTCAGTGATGCAGTCATGGCTAAAGCACTTTTACGTTAGAAATGGATGCACCATAGTTCTTTTTTTGTTAATATTATTTTAGCCCTACTGCACAGCAGCCACTCTGTTGTATCTACAAATAATTGCCAAAGTCAGCAATGCCCATGCTGTACAGCATAAACAAAAGGCAGCTGTAGAGCCAATAGTCTTAAAAGCGTGACCTGTTGGCTGTGCCAATGCTTGTTATGTCTCAGCACAACACTCCTGAGCAAATTAGTTAATCTCCCCAAGCGGGAAAAAAAACAAAGAGGACATTTGGCACAATATCCTATCACATAAAGAAAGCAATTATGTCCATGTCTTAGTAAAACATACATTTGGAAGCAGATAACATCTGTTTTCACAATAAACATCCATTTCAAAGGGAAAAGGGACTTCTTTGAAGTGCTTGTGGCGCAGTAAAACATAGCTAAGATCATTTCAAGAATTAGGGTTTTAAAACTTTCCTACCTTTGGACAAATGTTACTAGGAACATTTTCGGAAAGTGGACATTGAACTTATGTATTACCATATTTATATAATGCTGTGTCTCTAAAACATAAAACAAGTGGCTCAGTGGGAATCACTTAAAACAAGTGAGATCCACATAAGAGCAAAACACAACAGCGTGGCACAAGTTAGTTGTATTGTGAACTGGAGATGCAAACATCCAAATATGAGGGAAAAAATACAAGTTACAAATAGTCAATCAACTACATCAGAGACTTCAACAACATGTGTGACTATTGTAAATCAAAGCTAACTGCCCTTTGCGCTACAGGAATAAACACGAGTTGACACATAGCTGATGTTACTTATGCTTCCAGCTTCCCCACTGTTACAGGAAGTAAGAATGACAAAATCTCGACATGGTAATTCACTTAAATTCAGCACAGCCAATATTTCCAATGCTCATGCATCATTTGTGTCAAGATGTTGGGTCAATGGGATTCCCAGCCTCCAAAAGGAATTCGGAAACATTTCTTTCAATTGGAGATCTTAGCAGATGAAACCCACAAATTGAATAAACATACTTAAAGACTGAGCGAGCCCAAGTTCGTGGCAGCTCGTCTCTTGGTTGCATATAACTGCTAGCACTAATTATCCTGCTTTCTCCAGTACTTCATCAGGTTTTAGGTTCAGTGTAAGACAATAGCTCCACCTTGGTTCCTCCAATTCATTACACTAAACTCAAACCAGGGTGTATTCACAAGCCGGTATTTTTAACTGTGGCTGCATACCCCAAGCGTAAATGCACAAGAGCTGGCAGTGATCATTCCTTTAAATTTTAGGTGGCCTATGGGTTGATATGAGTGCGCGCTGACCTCGTAGTAGTGTAAAACAGGCTGTCATCTGTCAACTGATGAAAGGGATTTATCCTTTCTATCAACATTAAGCCAATTTATGTTTAGATAACACTTCAAGGAGAAGCCTCTCTATATTTAATATGGGTGGCAAGTGTTACTCTAAAGACTGCTTTTGTTTCGCTGAAGCATTCATCAGCGTGGAGTATTGGTAAGCTCAAAAAGCCCTATGGTTATAATATGGGTGTTCTCAAGAACAAAATGCCTGCCTAGACATGTTTTCTTCTGTGTATCAAGGGATAGCAATGCCACTATGTTATGCTTCAGATTCACTTTCTTTGGTCAGCAATAGAGCTCTGAACATTGCTGTTTTTCCTTGATTTTTGCAAGTCTTAACAGCTACTCCATGGCTGAAGGTTGAGACAGCCGTATAGAAGGTCTGGGTGCACTGTGTGACTTGCCTTTATCTCTTTTCTCTTTGGCTATTGCCTTGGCTTTCAGGCAAAAGTAGTAATTCAGAGAAATACATCAGTGAAGCGAAGAGGATACTGTGTGCACTTGGTATGTTCTGATCTTCTTGCAATACATATTCTCCATGCGTTCACGTAACTCGCCACCATACTCTGGGCACTATGCTGGATGGATTCATAAACATTTAGTCGAAAAATGCAGAAACTGAAAAGTGATGGAATTGTGCCATGGCATAACTGCCAATGCTGTCGACAGTGTAGGCATGTGTGGTACAGCTTTTGTTTTTACACCTCTACTAAAGTCTCTGTCACTGCCATGACATTCACTCACATATATGGTTACATAGTAGATGCAAGTATGTGTGTCAATAATTACGTATGGCTCTCTGTGCTTTAAAGCATGACAAACAGAAATTAAAAGTGTTGTCACTTCTCAGCCTTGGTTCCCCATCACAGCTCATGGCATTCCTTTTTTTTTTAGGTTTTTTTCTGGTTGGGGTTTGTGGAGGGAGTGTGAAGCTGAAAGGGCCTTCTATAGCCCATTGTGATGCATCTGGTTCACCCTCGAGCACCTCATACTTTCAAGAGAAAAAATAGCCCTCCACTTTCCACTAGCATCTATTCTCCAGTCGAATCCCAGTATTAAGATTTGACCAGCTGGAACAGTCCTATCTGGGTCACAGGCATAAACATGTTTGTAATTACTGCTGCCTGTCCAGAACTCCATGGAAGAAACTGTTCTGGAATGAGAAGTGGCCTCAAAATATCTCACAACTGCATGTGCTACGAGCGATAAGGTGCAATACCGCTTTCTGTGCTTTGTTTGTTTTGCACGAAAGCGCTGCCTCGAACAGACGTCGCTCATTCTCTGTGTTTGGTATCAGTTTTACTTAGCTGCAACTGTTTAGGTGCAGCGGCATAGGAAGGGGGGTGTGGTGGGTGCGGGCGGCCCCGGGTGTCATCACTGAGGGGGGTTACAATATGGCAAAAATGTGTTAAAAACACTTTCTTTTGCCATTTTGTCAAGCCGGGGGTGACAAGAAATTTTCCGCACCAGGTACCACCTGACCTTGCTACGCCACTGTTTAGGTGAAAAAGTTTGGGGACAATTGTGTCTTGGCAAATAGCATTTCTTCTTCTGGTCCATTTCACTCCCCAACAATCGAAGCTGCTAATATGACTGAGTGTATCGGATACTCGATCAGTGCATTTACATGCAACTACTGTGTTGTCAAAGTCCGTGTGAATGGCAATGTGTCCCTGCCCAACAGCAGAACACATATCCAGTTCACTATTATGACTGTACAACACACTCATGCAACCATAACAGCCCCAATGGCATCAGATGTTATCACCAGACACAACAAACATCACAAGAACTTCTTCTTCCTTTGTAGTCTGGTAGAGCAGTAGTACACTAATACTCTACTAGGTCAGTACACACCCTAGCCACTGTACCAGGAAAGGGGTATCAATTGCCTTCCCAAAAAAGTTCTTCACTCTGTATGAGAAAACTCAAACACAATAACCAAATGCAGACGCCTTGCAGACACCAATCGTATCGAGATATATGAGGAGGTTGTCTAATGCCCTACAAGCATCCAGGCAGATGTAGGGCTAACAGCAGACCCACGGACAAATTGCTCACACCATATTAAACACCACGAACCTTTGGAAACCCTTCTCCGGCCTGTGCGAATTTGCAGAGCTGTGTGGGAATGAACATCCGAGACAGGCCAAAGAGCCATGATGCCCTAGCAGGCACAGCGGTATTGCTCGAGAGAGTGTGAGTGTGATCTTTGAGCTGTCAATCTGTCTCATATTTTCAAGTTTCGTGTTTCTGTTACTTCGTGAAAAAAAGATGGAAGCCCCCAAACCTTATTATGACCCGGGTTTGTTGCCTGGTGGTAATCTAAATAAATATATGTAACTTCATCTTAACCGCACTAGGTTCCACAACCCATTTACCAGTCTTTTGGAACTTCTAGTATGGTTTTGAAAGATTAGGTATTTTAGGTATTTAACAGCTTAACTAAAAAATGCCAGCTGTAAACACAGTGCTCCCAGGTCTCACAGAGGCAAATTGAAAACATTGCTGGGTCTTCAACACATACGCAATTCACGAATGAGAGAAGGAGACAGAACTGGAAAGCTTATGAGGGGGACCGAAATTATATAACAAATTATGACCAGCGGGTATTCTTTCTTACCCTGCCGAAAGAGAAAAGTGTGCATTGGAAAAGCCAATAAGTCTGGCTTTAATGTTGTAATGTGTGGAAACACACAAGATCAGGTGCATGCCTTTGCTTGTCATTAATATCAATTTAAGCACCCTTTGGATCTTCCTTTCACATGGAAATGAAAGAAGGACATTATTGACCTCTTCCTTGACTTCATATTAATCCTCTATAGACCCGTGGAAGGATCATATGGCTAGTGAGCCTTCAGTAGAGATCTGCTTTCATTTTTATTATAAAAATGATTGTTTTACGTTTTTAGTGCATGTTTGACACCTGTACTTAATTTGTAACAAAATAAGTGCCAGGGCTCTCGTCAAGAGGCGACTGCACCTTCCACCACACTTTGTCCGTGCTATACAGCCAATGATAGTAACAACACAACTACTAACAATCACACTCCTACAAGTGTGACAATTAGGACTATTTCAGGCCCCCAAAACTAAAAGAATGGATTGGACGGCAGGAAATAGTAATTTTTAATGAATATTGCATTCATAATTAACTGTTGTTGTGGCTCTCGAAATGAGCTAGACAGCGCCACCTTGTGGCAGGCTGTCACAAGCATCGGTGCTGACACTAAGTGCCGGTGCTGAGCACCAGAAAGCACCAGCTCAAATTAAGGATAGACACAAATCATTGAATGTGTAAAGAACACATTTTAGATGGTGATAAAAGTTTGGAAGAAACATCCATACAGCTAATAGTATGAGGTGAGAGGCAGGGCCCTCTTAATAGCATTATAGTCCCCGGGCAAAGCAGTGCCCATCAAATTGTAAATTAATTCTGGTCTGTACACAGATTAGCATGGGGCCCCTATACTTGTGGGGAACCCCACACGACTCCCCAGCGTGCCCATGCGTTAAGACGGCACTGGTGCAAGGGAAATTTTTCTCTAGGGTGGAGTTAAAGGCCACTTTATGTATTTGTGGACCAGACCTAAAAATAAAAAATACCTTCCTCCTCCCAAGGGAATTTTTTTCCGAGGTTGAGCCATTCACAAGTGAGAGGCTCTATTCCTGGTAGCTGCACATGACTGCTCTTTACATACATCTGCTTGTCACTTACGTCTGCCACTGAGAAATGTGTGGAGGTGTGAGCGGTGTGTCTTCCTCAGGACTTTCCTTATAGGACTGCTCTTCCATCTTTTCAGAATAGTCACTGACGGAGTCATCTCAATTAAATGTTATTTAAACATTTCTCAATTAGTACCACAAACACCAGGATGCAAAAAATAAGCAGTAGCCCTGAACTCTCTCAAAATACACCAACAGATCTTCTACAGTTAATACTCTACATCCAGCTTTTAAAAGCAAAAAAGAGAATACTTTAACTTCAAGAAAATCTTTCATGGATACATTTTTGGCTAGCATTGAGGATTGTGTGTCTTGTATAAAATAATATGTAGTACTTTTTCTTTTTTCAAAGGCTCTTGCTCAGCCTAATTGTGTTTTTTTTCCAATTGCCTCAAAGTGGGGTAGATGTTTTCTCTTGGTAGTAAAATTCATTTGTTTTAACTTCTGTGAGCGGTCGTAGATAAATCTTGACGTGGAACTTCCAGTGCCATCCTGTTGATGCTTTCTGAATGTGGCCCTGGTGAACCACAGAACCAGGGATGCTACAGCACCAGTCAGGCAGGGGGGGGCGGGGGAGGAGCTAATACCAGTGACCCTGTCTGATGTAAGAGAAAAGGAGCTTGAGTGTGAGGCTGATGACACTTGAATGTGTGTGGGGACCGGGGAAGAGGGCAGGTCACTATCTTCACCTACTGGGCTTGGGGCAGAGTGTTATAGCAGAAAGGGCTGTCAGTGACGTGATGCAGAGTAGTTATGGCTGATTGTCATATGGAGGGTTTCACCAACCACTCCTACCTGCCTGCCTTACACAGCTGTCCATTCAATCGCCCATGTACAAGTCACCCCCAACCCCATGCAGCAGCTACATTTGTGTAGATTGGGAAGTCTGTAAGACCTAGCATTGAAAGATCTGGTTTGGAAATTGTGTGTTCATAAGTCAAAGTCCTGCTTCTGCTTACTGGCACGTGTTTTTGGCCTCACATCTATTCCCCCTTTATTTCTGGCAAACTCGACTGTGAATTAGGGGCACCTATAAATCGCCAGGCTTGTGTTGTGTGTTTTACCTAATCACCTTATGGCATCTGTGTCCACAGCCTGTTTAAATAATGAAATCAAGGGGCAGGTGCCTGGCGTTTTTCAATTTTTTTTCTGTAACAGACTTTTAAAAAGTTGCTAGAGAAGTAGGTAACGTTGGTATTTTAGCGTACCGTTTAAAGGCCTGGGTTCAATATTAGCACTGACTGTTCTGCAACAGACTGTTTAGCACCTCCGCGGATTTGCCAAGTCCGCCTTGCGTTTGGTTGCCAGGGACTGCAGCTGTTGAAAAAAATCCGGAACGTCAATGAAAGGCCCCGATTCAGCACCATAAGTAGCCTGGTGCTCCCAGCCAAAGTAATCAGATTGGCAGCGGAATCAAAGTCCACACAGGGCCCATTGTCTGGAGAGCTCCCCAAGTTGGCAAATCGAGGAAGGTCAACAACGTTAATTTTTATGGAGAAAATATTAGGGAGGAATCAAAATGAAGAGCTTGTTCATTTGTCTGCTTGCCTGAGATTCCAAGAGGAAAGGTCAACGTTCAAGCCACGTGAAGCAGGTAGAAAAGGTTGTAACACATGAGGGTGGTTGGAGATGGAGGTGAGGGGACCCACATTCTGAAGGTTTTTCCAACCCTCTCAGTGCAGCCTGATGAACTGGCAGTGGTCATTACTTTAAAAATATTGAATGACGCGGACCTTCATACGGAAGAATGAACTCTTACAGGAACGGTGCAGAGGGGTGCTACTTACAATTTCCTAAGGAGCACTTTGAGTGAAGGTAGGCTGGCTTAGGACCCGTCCTTACTGCTAACCTATCCTGAAGGGTAGTTCCTTGCCCTTTCATGCGTTTCCTCTGTCAGTGAACTTGATATCCGCAACATGACGTTTCGCCTAATCAAATAATCAAGTCAAAGTTTTTCTTCCACATTTTTCCAAACTGCGAGATACTTTAATTTCTCTATTGGACGGTCTGCGGGCAGCCTCGGCCGGCACTTGGAAGGGGGGACATGAGGTGAACGAGGCTTGCTAGTTGAGAACAGTCTCCAAAAAGTGCTGTGTAAGATAAAAATCTACAGCCAAAGTTGGACGTGTTTCCTTTGAGTTCTTGAACTTTTTCCCCCGAGGATATTTATGTTACTAATGAAACTGAACTTTTCAGCACCAAAAACTATACCATCTTGTAAGTGTGTCTGTAGTTTGTG
The DNA here is from genome assembly GCF_964261635.1 of Lissotriton helveticus. Taxonomy (NCBI): domain Eukaryota; kingdom Metazoa; phylum Chordata; class Amphibia; order Caudata; family Salamandridae; genus Lissotriton; species Lissotriton helveticus. Next base: position 895,557,834 of record NC_136059.1, read on the forward strand.
TATGGATTTCTAACCACAACAAATATTTTCTATCAATACGTATGTGTTTCTTATTACTTGTAAGTTTGGATGTGTAGTTGGCAGCGTTTCTACCTTATTTCGAAACCAATAATAAAGCACTTACGGTGTGGCCAGCTTGAAAACGGAGTTACTGCGAATCTGGTGACTTCAGAGTTTTATATTTCGTTTACTGGAAAACTGCTTATCAACTTCTCCTGCCCTCATTATGCGGGGCGTGATGAACCATGATGGGTGCTGAGCACAGACTAAATTGGCCAGTGCCAGTCATAAGCTCCTGTCAGGTGGCATATCATCGCTGTAGTGGCATGCTTGGTTGCAGAGATGTCCATTACTTTACTGTGCACTGAGGTCTCCAACTCATGAAGCGAATTAATAGGCAACATTCACCTCACTGTAGCCCTCCAAACTTTTTTTGAGAAGTTTCTACTTTGACTTGCGGTGGGTTTAGCTCTCTTCTAGAGGGCTTGTCACAATCTCTACAAATGTCAGGGGTTACCTGCCACCAGAGACAGCTGGTGTGGTGCTCAGGCAGGTGCAAAGGCATCATCATTCACCTTTCGCAGTGGACCAGGACCTCCAGTGAAAGGGTGTGTAGTCTGTACTTTCACCACTTTGGTGGTGTGTGTGCGCCTCTCAGCCCACTGCTAAAGGTTTCTCTGCTGGGACACAAACTGAACTTCACCCAAAGATATTGTACATTCAGACCTCACGTAAGAAAATGTTCTCCCTGAGTGCATGTTAAGCAATGGGATTTACAGTGGGGCATGGGAATTTTCTCATTCGTATGGGGAACTACCTCCATTCAGATTAGGAATGTGGCCAGAAAATCTTTGTGTGTCTGGTGCACAATAATTGAGGCAAACCAGTAGCAACTGGTCTCAGAGGAGAGTGGTGGGGCCGGGGGGTGGAGGGGGGAGAGGGGGACACCCTGTAAAAAAAGGTAAACAAAGAAAAACGTACCTGCTGCCTGCAGCCCGCCACATCACTGGTCTTTTGTCCTCTCGTGGCTCCACTGCAGGCACAGGCTCCTAGACACCCCTGCGACCAATCCTGAAGTTGCTTTCATACATGAAAGCAGCTTAAGGATTGGCCTAAGCGCCCATGATTTGCACTCCCGGGGAGACTGGGAGCCTGTGCTTCCTCTCTCCAACCCAGCAATGGAGCTGGGTTGGAGAAAACTTCAGTGTGCATATCAGTTTGGCCGGCGTGAGACGGCAGGCCAAAAAGTGCATACCACTCCCTGTGGATGCCTGTTATCCTCCTGGCCCCACCCCCAAGACTCCGGGAAACAAATCAAAAAGGTTTATTATCTTTTAATTTTTCTTTAACCCCTTAAGTGCGTTCGTTGGCCAACGGCCATCACAAGCACTACCTCGGTAGTGCTGCTCATGTCCGTTGGCCGACGTGGCCCCGCCCGCGCAATCGAACATCCGCACCGCTGCGGAATTGCCGCCGCGGTAAACGGGTTAATCTTAATGATGCTGGAAGGGGGTGACGCTCAGCGGAGGAGCCACCGCTGAGACTAACAATGGATTGTTGGTGAATATGTGAACCATGGTAGACAGTATTGACTTCCGCCCTTAGTTAAGCCCTTCCTCTGGGAACAGACAGCACAAGCATAGCTAGACCTATTTACGGGGTGGCGTAGGAATTTATTGTTCAGTCACCACCATGCAAAATGTCATTCAATACGTTTGTTTTTAATATAAGTCCACTAGATGTGATTGGTGGTGGGTGTTTAAATTGTGTAAAATCGCCTCTCTTAGACAGAATTCAATTTTGTCATTCAGTAGCACTTCCAGATATCTTGCAGATTTGCTACGCACTATTGCGTGGTATTTTGTGGGCGCTGCAAAGATCAAGCAGTGGTGGCAGAGTCCGTGGAGGGTGAAAAGGGTGCTGAAGTATCTTGTTATCTGTAGGTTCATAATGAGGTAGAAACAGGCTGTTTTGTAATTCTTTATGCATGGCCAAAGATTGCACTTTTGTGCTGGAACATTCCTATTTGCTGTTTTGTGGTTAAAATAGCTCTGATGATTGGGGATATGGTAGTCTTTCATAGGATGACGACTTTGTGCTGGCATAGGGCCTACGGCAGATGGGTAATCCCTGGTTCTGTCAGCATGATTCATTGTCGGGCAAATTCCCCAGACTGAATCCCTTCATCCAGTTTGAAACCCCACTCTTGTGTTTTCATTGTACCATGTAACTGTTATACAGGACATAAGTGATCTTTCCAAGAGCATGTGATTTAAGTCAGTATGGGACACATATGTTATAACATGCCACTGTGTTCTGAACACTGGTTACATCCCAAAATGAGGGACCAGACCATGCCAATAGTGTTTTGTGCTCAGAACAGTGCAATTTACATGGTCAGTAATCTTACCTCCATCTATAGTTAGCTCCCCAAACTAGATATAATTGTATCCAGTTAAAGGTCAACTATGTTTTTATTTGATGTACCAATATATGCTTTATGTAATCACACTAAAACTGTGTATATATTTACATGTTAAATGTGGCTCGGGCATGTTATTATTTACGGTCAGGAAAGATTTAAGTCATTTCAAAGGGTGCAGAACCGTGAAATGAAATATTAAATTGAGGTTTCGATGGCTTGTTAATGTGGTTATGGTCGCTTAAGGATATTACACGTCTTGAATTTGGACCGTGCCACTTGCTTGTGGTATTTTATCCAGAAGATAATAAAACAAGTGTGATCTGTCCTTCTAAAGTGATTCATGAACAATCTTTAATCCCAGAGCTTGGCCTTTGTTTACCTGATGATATGGGAACCACAGGCATACACGTGTAAACTTTCAATATATAATGTCAACGTTTTCAACTACTTAAAGAGAATTATTCCTAAAATTACTTTTGTCGGTGCATTTTATTTCTATATGTCCTATTGTTCTAGAGGAGAACAGTTTCATGCAGTCAAGATCAACAGGGTGAAGCTGATCTTGATTGCATAAAATTTCCCTACTAAACCATTGGGACATATAGATCTAATGCAAGATAATGCATTTAAACGTATTCTACAGATTTAAGATCAGAGGGCAAGCCTGTTGTCCGCTGATCTTGAATCTGTAAAATAAGTTTGTTTAAATCCATCATCTCGCATTGGTTTTAAACTTGGAACGGTTCAAGAAAGATCTACTGGTGTCTGCAAATTCCCAATAAACCACTAAAGTATAGTTGGGCATTTGCATACCCTAAAGCAATTATTTATCTTAATTATTTTATTGTATGTATTAGTTTTATTATGTTCTGTTGTGACTAACGCCATGCAGTGTCACATATTGTATTAAAATAACTTTGGGGAGTTGAGAGGTGGTTGAGGGTCGATGGAAAAGATAACAAGATAAATAAAACTTTCAGTCCTGGACCCAGAGACTTGGGAATCAGATTGGCAATTTAAATCATATAGGGGGTCAATAATCTTAAATGTGTCTGTGTCTGTCTCTTTGAAAAATCGAGCATCACATTGCACACCTCTGGGGTCAACTTTTAAAAAGTGTTCCTCTCAACATGTATTTGTCCCCATTTCCCCCACAGATTCTTGATATTTATAGGACGTTATTCACAGGTTTTGGCACTAATATAGTTATGACATTTCCCTCTCCTGAACACAATACCTATTACACAGGGCTAGGGGTTAATTCGCTTCCTGGAGGAGAGCGAAAGATGCAGGTGTACTACTGTATATTATTCATAATGCAAGCAAGTGGCGTAACGAAACTTGAGGGGGGAGGGCCCTGCAAAGTACATGGAGATGTAAATGTAAATGTACAGGAATTTATATAGCGCAAATCACCAAGCGGTTTCTAAGCGCCTGCTTAGGGAACCCGTCCTGGTATTCCCCTGTGAGATAACCCCGGCAGGGTATCCGCAAGGTGAAAGCCAGGCATCCCGCCGCGAGGGACCGTTGTGGAGATTAAGCAAGCTATTGCCCAGAGTCACAGAGTGTGAACCAGTGAATCGAGTAGGCACCGGAGCGAGAATTGTCGAGTCCATGGACATTTTAGGACTCAAGACCCTGCCGAGCCGGGAATTGAACCCTGGTCCCGGGCTGACCTCTGCTTCCAGGTCTGCCTCCTCTAACCAGTGAGCCACACTTCACCAGGAGAGGGCCCCCTCTGACCACAGTCAGGAGCTCTCGGGCCTGGGGACTGTGTTGAGGGCCCCCCTGGAGCTCGCCGCCCCCCCCCAGCACCGCGAGGGCTGCGTGGGCCTTTGTTACGCCACTGATGCAAGCAATTCTTTTGAGTAAGTATACTGGAACAAGAGTTGGAATGGAATGTATTATTTGTGTAGATTACCACGATGTACTCATTGGGATTCTAGGAATTGCTGACAATGTATGCAAGAATCTGATGTGCTTACCGATTGCTACTTTATTAGTCCACTGGAAAGAGGAGTTTTGCAAAGTGGATTTCATTTTGAGTATTCCTACAATTACACTGGAGACTTAAAAATAATTGGCTGATTGCAAGTACTTCGAAACATATACTATGTTTCTAATAAGTGTCAGCACAAAAAATTATCTGCCTTTAAATGGTAATTGCTTGTTTTTCTCTTAGGTGAAATGGAGGTGCCTGAGTCGCATGATCCTTTGGGTCAGATTGACGGACATGATCGACTTGTTCCAACGCCAAAAGGTAAAGAGGACCAATGAAGGGTTGCGTTTGTAGAAACACATTAGCTCATTGATCTACCAGTGCACTGGTAACGAATAACATCGGTACCACATTGACTCTCGCTTGACCCTCCATGCTGCCTGGGACCAGGTCCTTCTTCTATGTTGTCTTCTTCCCATCCTGTGGTCTGCCTCACTCTCTGTTGTGTATCTCAGTTATCTTAAACAACCTGCAGGTGGCATCCATTCCATAGCAAAAATCACACCCATATCTACTTTTATGGGCAGGTACAGGTTTTTGGTAGCGTTGACGGCATGGAGTGAGGCAGAGAGTTTTAAATAGCACAGGTACTGTATAAAAGTATACAGTACTTGATATGCATGTGAAAACATTTTTGCAGTAAGAAGTATAAACACTTTGTAAGCTCTGATATTGAGCTTGGGATGACTCACAGAGACTGTAGCATGTTCTCTAGGTCTACAGCCTTGTTATATGCATACGTGCTAAGAAACTTGTAGGCAGGCACATGGTCATGCTCTTTGGTAGAGGAACTGTAAGGAGCAATACAGAAATTCTTAGGACTGGTGCACCAATCACAACAAGCAGTATAGAAATCACGAGGCACAGAGCAGAATGCATAAGAAGCAATGCATTAATCCCACGATAATTACAGAACAGTGCATAAATCTAATACCGTACCACAGAATGCATAAGTAGCAGAAGTACAGAAATATTGAGGTTAGCACAGAATGCATTAGAAGAAGTACAAAAATGACAGCAAGAAGTGTCAGAATCTTGAGGCACAGCACAGAATGCACAAGAAGCAAGAATTAGAGGTGAGCAAGACACTGAAAGCTCGAGTCCGAGGCCTGGTTACGGCTCATCTGAAGATCCTCTTGGGCATTCGAGCCCACGACGAGACGAGCTTTCAGCTGGCTTCTGCTCGCCACTCATGCTGTACTCTCATGCACCAAGAATTAAGGCATAGAGATTCTTTGATATTAAAAAGGAGACATTGAGATTCCCATTGAGAGACTGAATTGCAAAATGTGAAGCAAAAAAATTGTATATCAATCCTCGCTTCCCTGTTTGACCAAATTGTGTGATTTTAGACAAATATTGTATTTCACCAAGCCTCATTTTTCTTCGTTCTCACATATGAGAGCACCTTCAAATACACTAGGTTAGGATGTGTGCTGTACAAACACCTCTTGTGTATGACTTAATAGACTATATTGTTACTCCATCTATAATACAGATCTAGCCACATACAGAATGCACAGGACAACTGATACCTCTGTGTTCGTTCGCTGATAGTGTTGTCATCATGGCAGGGGGGGTGCAGGCTTGTTTCTAGGTGTGACCAGTTACTCCTCAATGCAGTGATATAATCTGATGTACCAAGTTGAAACACTTCCGCATGTTAAAGAAATACACTTTTTTTGCAATTTGAAGAGATAGTATCTTTTAACGTGGTGTTTGTTGCATGGATTACATCAGGCCAGCTATTTTCATGATTCAGCTTGTGCCAAGGCTGGCAGACCCTTGCCTAGGCTCTGGTTCTACTTTTCCTGTTAATTTGCTGGCTCGTCCACCTCTGCCTATCATAAGTACTGCAGCAACACAGATACATCAGGCGTCGCACAGAATGCCCAGGGAGCATCATACTAGCAGCATTCCTTTAGATGCAAACACTCAATTCTAGAATGGAGGAGGATTGCTATCATAGGAGACAGGGGGGTTGTTGGACATAGGCACATCTGAAAGAGTGCTTTATGTTCCCTAATTAAAAGAAAACATTTCTACTGCGTGAGGAAACCCCATAACACCACACAAAACAGAGAGGGGGTGTTATTATTCCCCCGGGAGGCTGCGTTTCATGTAAATGCGCATCTGGCTATGCTTCTGCCAGTCTCCACGGGTGTATGGGGGGCGTCAAATGGTGTCCTCCCCGCGGAGGCCTCGGGATTAGATAAAGCAGGACTCCTGCGGCGTGTACAGTGTTTGACGAGGCCTGCGTCCTGCCGCGCGGCCATCTCATGCATCACCCGGCCTGCTCGGCTGACAGCATCAGAGCCTGCTGGGCGGGGGGGGAGGGGGGGGGCGCGAGGGGGTTGGGCGCTCTAGTGTCTCGGTAGCAATTTCTAAAGACGCCATGAAGGACTGATTATTCGCAACGCGAGCGGTGCAGATGTGCCGTGTGAGTGGCCATGCCGCGAGGTCAGGGAGAGAAGTTTACTGGAGGTCACGGAAATCCAAGATATTTGTAAACACAGGGGGCCCTGCCTGGATTTATTGGAACGAGCCCATAAACTGAGACCAGTCATTTGCGGTACGAGCCTTTCACTCAGTCAATGCCGCCATTATTTGAAGGGATGCATTTCACAGACCAGTCACACACGCTGCATTTACTGCTTCCTTTGTGGGGTCCGCGTTTCCCAGGAATGCTCTAAAATGCTCATTGTTAATGACGTGTCTGACGGCAGCAACGAGAATTCTACCTCAAAAGTATGTAGTGGAAAATGTTCATCATTTTTGTGCCCGGCGTCCATTGCTGGGCGCGAGTGTAACTTCCCCCAGGGGGGGCCTCCTCCTGTTTCACACCTCCACAGGCATCCAGGAAGGGGAGGGGCAAGGAGTACCACGGAGAGATTAAGAGATTGGGTAGGCACATTAGGGGAAACATTTAACGACGCAAACAATGGTATCATGCTTTTTTGACCCAGCTAAAATTGGACTTTTGTGGCCGTGTTTAGTTGTCCTGTTTTCAAGTAAACAGGAAGCTCACATTTACTGGCGTACTCCCCAGTACTGATTTACCAGGTCTTCAGAGTTTCAAAAGTGTAATCACGGGCCAGTCCTGCACTGGTTCTGATGTGTACTTCCAAGACGCTATTTTTGTAGACTTTAATGTATAACCCCCTCAAAGTAAGGATACAAGACGCTAAAGTACTTCAGTGCCATAGTTCTTTGCATATACTTAATTTCTGCTGTATTGTGGTAAATGTTTGCTCCTGGTGGAGAAATAAGTGTCTAACCCGAAAGTGACATGCTTCGACTCGATTGTTCACGTAAAATCTTTATGCATTAGGGGCCAATAACTTTGAAAGTGATGGACGGGGCGTACTTACCAGCACACACTGCACTAAGCAAGCACAATACCAACGTTCTCAGCGGAATTCAAAGGTATTCTCTTCTGGGGGAAAATCAGGCCCAATAGTGCTTTTTGCAGCACAATGTCCATATACATTTGCCAAAAATGCAGAGGTTCTGAAAGGACAACAGTGAAATAAATATTCCATTACTTTCAAGTTGTGCCTTCCAAGTCTGAGCTGTCACCAGGAGTGCTGGCGGATAAGCCCCTCCAAGAAATCTTTAAAAATGTATTGGAACAAAGCATTATGTTTTGCAGAACAATTTCTCCCCCACATGGCTACAGAGATATAATTATCACAGGCAGTTCAGAGAATCTGGATGTGCAATTCACATGCCTTTTTGTTTTAAAAACGTGTTGCATCTTTCTTCACTTATGTATTCCGCTTCCTATAATTTTTAAGTCTCGCCTCAGAAAGTGCAGGCGCTGTCGCCTACGAGCCATTTTGTTTACTTACATGGGGCTTAGAGCCCAGCCATTGATTACCATTGGTTGGCTTCATTGGCACTCATTTACTTGCTTTTCTTTGGTCTGTGCATACTGACTTCACTTCCTTTTCGTGTGTTTGTACCTCTTCTGGAGCATGGCCCAAGTACTACTTTATTGCCCAATGTCCTTCCACCACTCCCGCTTTTGGAGCTACTTTTTTCTTTTAGTTGCAGCACTCCATAAGAGTGCACGTGTGTGCAGGCCATCACCCCCACTCCTGTCCCGCTTGTGCTGACTACTGTTTTCTTTTGGCTTGACAGGATGCTTTAAGCATGAAGGATGGGCTATTGTGTTACGTTTCATCTGTAAAACTTTTGATGCCTTCATTTTCATTGTCCCCTACCTTCAGTGGCACCTGAGTGGTTTGTACTTTTACATCCGCATTGACAGAAGGGCTTTCTCTCTGTATAAAGCCACAGCATGCCTGGTCGATCTAAACAAGTAAGATCCCTCCCACCCAACATGGCAACAACCCTGACACTTCTGATCCCACATACCACTCTACCTCTTTGCGCATGTGCGGACTGGGCTACTTTCCTGCCAGACTATTAGTAGATTTGGGACCATTTGAGAGGCTTGCATGCATACTTCAGGTCATAATAGTATTGAGGGACTGCCAACACAAAGCTACCAGATATCTCTAGCCTTCATACAATAGGCCCTGGCTCAATAAAACTACATGTATTGTAACATATCACCCATCTAACATGGCAGCCATGCAGACAATTCTGGACCTCTCTACTTCTTCGTGCATGCGCACATTAGACTCCTGTAATGCCAGACAGTTGGCTCCAAGCAGCACCACATACCCACTGCTGGATGGTTGTGGTGGGGCAATTACTGGCAGTACCTGTTTACAATTGCGGGGAATGACTGTGCTTTAAATTCCGCTTGCTTCTTTATATTGCCGTTCCAGGTGAGCAGAGGTGGGATATGTTTTATTTATTTATTTTTAAAGTTTTATAGAGTGCTAGCTTGACCCGTGGGTATCAGAGCGCTTTACATATACACAGGAGATAAAGGTTGCATTACATAGCATGATCTAAGGAAGCAAACAAATATATAAGCAAAAGCATAATAATTAGGCAAAACAGTGAGAGATAAAGGTAGGCCTCTGGACAGGACAAAGTAATTACAGTTTCCACTTCAAACTTTCAGCAGGTACTGTCTCTCCATATCACTGGAGGACCTTTTACTCTTTATTGCTTATATTCCTTCACTGTATTTTAACAGTCTTTTAGCAGCAGTGTGGTACCTACTGCTTTTGACCTCAGGGGCATTACGGAATGATCCAGAAGGGTAAGATCCCTACTTCCATCTATGGAGATTTCAATAGCCTTTATTTGTCTTTGTCATTTGTTGTATGTCTTAAAATCAATGTTGCTTGTTGTTTGTTACATGTATTTCCACTTTCCTGCTATATGTACGAACAACCTCCACTTTTTGCTGACTATAAATCTCCCCTTTTAAGGCATGACTATGTCTACCATGAGGAGAAGTGAGCAATCAGTGTACTATATGAGAAGCACCTTATCCATACATTATAAAAACTGATTTTAATGTCTTTACGTTTTACCTAGATTGGACAAGCATACCATAAGTTATTATCCTATTGGGGAGTATCTGGCAGTACACGTCACATACTAGCTGTGGGGTAGGGATCTTTTTAGGTCTCAAAGAAATGCCAACAATCCGGTGGGACTGATAGGCGTAAAATATGTTGACCTGACTACACATACACGTTAAGGCTATCTTGGTCCATTGAGCCATTATAATAGCCCCTTTTTCATTGTTTTTAACCTGCCAAGGAAACCATCACATTAAAACAGTTTGGTATTCATTAGACAGGTTTAATCTATTCGACACCTTAGTTTGCACCCACTCCACCATACACATTTCACAGCTTCATGCATACCTGCTTCATTACGGCTAGAAACAAAAAAGATCTCTGCTAAAGAGCCCTTTTGCGGGGCCTGTAGGGCATTGCCGCGTCGGCCCGATGAGGAGCACGTCCTATGATGAGACATGACATCCATTTGGATGTGTGAGGGCACTAAGAACTAATCACAAGGCTCAACTGGACATTTTCCAGCATAGTTTCTTTCCTTTTCTTCTATAACAGGAACAGTGTCTTCTTGATACAGTGATTGTGTTTTAGGAGCTTTGGTACTGGACCTTCATTAGCTCCCTGTCCCCTCCTTTTGTGTATATAACAAAATCCTAGTAACACGCCCAATAAAGGCTTTTAGACATAGATAATAATAAGAAAACAGCCTTTTTCCAAACTATACTATTAAGGTGATCTGCCTTTTGGAAGGCTGGCCGGTTGTACTAGGATTACTGGTCGGGGAGTAAGAAAGCCTACTGCTCCCTTTTCCTTCAGTTAGTTGTGCTAGCCAGGCCTAGCATATGTATAATTACTAAGATTTTGGTGTATTGGCTCTTAACTAGCCAAGCATTGCCATTGTAACTGAGTCATGGGGAGCAGCCATGCTGTTTTTCCAATTGCATCTCTAGATGGCTAACCCCCCGACCCCCAAGAACATCCTTCTCTGTTGCTGCAACCTCCCACATCTACTTGGGATCTTAAGTGACCTTCTAACTGCAGTGCTGTTATCACATGCTATTGCAGTATTGCAGACGAGCAAGGCTGTGGCTGACTGCTTCCCTTTAACTGTGGAATTTCCCTGCCCCTGCTCAGCCACCATGAGTTGTTTTCTATCTGCCCTTTCTACAGCCACTGCCTATTTACAGAGGCACTCCCCAGTATGAGTGCAAGGCATTCCTGATGCAAGGAGCTGCAAAAAAAACCTGCCATCCAGAAAAAGTGTAGGCAAGAGGAATGGTAAATAAGAGCTGCATGAAGAGCGGAGGGGAGGTACAGCCCTCTTGAGTCAGAGATACTGGGTGTGAGCAGAAAAGACTCTAGGGAGCGCAGTGGTGAGGGGCTGGAATTGTGGAGGTGAGGGCTGGGGGGAGCATGACAGCTAGGCAAGGGTGCACACTGAAGAGGCACCAGAAGTGGAGTGTGTAGGGAGAATAAAGGTCCGGTCTGGAAGCGAGTTGCCATGAGTGCACTGGTGAACAACACACAGCGCAAAAATATAAAACACAGAGAGGGTGAAGTTGAGGTGCTCAGAGTGCAGATTTCAGATGCAAAGGCTTGGATTAGGGATTGCGGAAATGACCCACGTGAAGATACTACGTTGCTTTCCCCGAAGTAACTTTAGGCAGCTGTCCTCCAAAAGTATCGCTCTATGGAGATGTTTTCTCCTTACACATCCTAAGGAAACTGCCAGGGTCACTGTTTTTACCAGCACGGTAGAGCCATGCAGCAGAGAATGCAGTGAAGCTGCCGGGCCTGTTGCTGTGCAGCTATCGCACCACATTGCCACTATCAGGGAGCAGAGCCTGAAAACAGGATCACAAAGAGCTGGCCAGGTATTTCTGCCAGTTCCACAAAATGTCTGTTCAGTTGCAGACTTTAGGTCACACTATTGCCCCTTGTAAACACGCTGCAGCATGCTGGCTGCTCCTGGCTCTTGCTGGAAAGGTTACTACTTTATATGGCTCCAGAGGTCTCTACATCACAATGCGAAGTCTGCATACTATGCGTTTCCCTCTATCCTCTAGACAAGAAGGCACATATTCTTTCCATTCCTCTCCAGAGAATGACTTCCTGCATCTTCCTTCTCAAAGCGCCCCCTTACAAACTCACACACAACTGCTTTCTTCTGCGCAAAAGCCATGTTATTGGTTTTGTCAATGCTTGTTTCAACGGTTTCTGGATCATCCCACTGGAAGGAAAACTATTTAGAAGTGATACGTCAAGAAAAGTGCTACTCATTGGGAGAATTATCCTTGCTGTGCCATTGACAATTAAGTTGCCAAAAGCACATTATGAAAAAGAAAACAAAGCCGCTTTCACATGGGCCAATTTTAGCGGCTTACGAACTTGGAGAGGAAATTGAAAGAGATTTGCTGTCTGCCTTAGGGGCGTTTGAAGGGAGTGCCCGAGTGGGAAAATATTGCGGTTGAGTTGTGGTCGAATGAAATTGAATGACATCATTAGTAATAGACACTTCTTGTAATAAGTCGGTCGGGATATATGAGTTTGGAATTTGTGCACAGATTAGCACCTGAACCTTGTTTCAAACGTTGATGCGGGACCATGTTTTTTACATTGTCATGCCCATTTCAACCTCAGATACCTTATGAACTTCATATGTACATTGGTTAGATCTATGTTACTTGCTATGAGTAAAGAAGACTATTTTATTGCCCGCTGGATTCTTTTCAATTAAAAGGCTTATTCCCACACGTCAAGAAATATTCATATTGACACCAATCTTAACTCCAAACTGTGTGTGAAGTTTAGTCTATTTATTTAAGTTACATAATCCATTATTCCGAAAAACCGTAGCACCTGCCTAGTGCCTCTGATTTTAAACATCTGAACAATTGTGTGGGCCTTGCAATATGCTTTATAGTTATAAGCTTCCTTTCCAAACCTCGAAGTCCCAGAGAGAATATAATAGTAGAATTTATTTTAAAGTCTATAATGTAGAAGTGCAATTTCAACACACTGAGCATAAAATATGTTTTATTGGGGAATTATATTCCTTCTTTGTCACGTCTTCCGTAGCTCCAGCAGACCTATAAATCAGCGTGAGTTTTAAGAACTCGTTGGTTGGCCCAGCCAGTATTTAAATTTTTTCCACTGGAGTAAAGCAGTTGCAATGAACATGTGTGGTTTGCTACAATGAAAGTATGGTTTTCTGTAAGTGGGTGAAGAGAGGAATTCTTGCCTCATTATTTTTCTGTGCGAGTCATGCCTAGCATGGTGGCAGTCAGACAGACTGACCGACCTTTCTTTGTTTTATTTTAAATTGAGCTTTGTTAAAGAGTCCATTGCAGTGTTCCTTCAAAAGCTTCTGTTCCATTATAGACTGAGGCAAGAGTGGAATCATGGCCCTGACAGAGCTTAATTTGAGCTGGTGGTTTCCAGTGCTCAGCACCGGCACTTAATCATCAACACCTGCGTCTTTCAGGGGCACCAGTTAAGGACACATTAATTTACAGAGAGATTAAGTGATTTTCCCAGAATCACAGGATGTTGAGCCGACACCAAGATTCAAACCTAGTTCCCTAGCTCCAAAGTCAGCAGCTTTGGCCATTACGCCACATCATCTCCCCACTTTCTTTATCAGTAGTTGGTTCTGTTTTAGATGGCACTAACAGGAGAAATGGACTGGTGCAAGCTGCCTCCTGACAAGAGCCTGGCACTTTTTTTTTTTTACATATTAACCAGTGGGCCCTAGAAGCCTTGGTGCTGTGACCTTCTTTCGCCCATTGTGCGCTGCCTGGGCTCCCTTCAGTAAAACTTGAGCAATTCCTAATTGGCAAATGATTGGAGTAGGGTAATTGTTGGAATGAAGTCGGTTTTCCATTCCACTTTGTTTAGCACATGTGCAATTGTGGGCTATCTGAAGTGGGCTTAAAAATAACATGAAATTGTTGGATCTGCAGGCGTGCAATTACTCGGATTTAGAAACATTGAAATGGTGGCCTCAGCCGAAGTCTGACTAAGAGGAAATTGAATCAGGAATGGATTGTACACCCTGCACGCCACTGACAGAGGCAGAGAACATGGCCGACTGATCTGCTATTGTTGTGCAGCATGTCCGTTAGTACATACGCCTGAGTGACGACTCGGTCATTAGGTTAAAAACTTTGTGACATGATCTGTAAAAACAAAGTAATTTAAAACGTTTTCATAACCTCTTTCAGCAGCAGTCACGGGGCAAAAATAGGATCTGAAGCCCTTCAGTAATTTTGTGCCCATCAAGACTGTCTTACACTTGTCATGTGAGCTATCTAGTTTCTTGGCTTCAAAGATAACATTCTTATTCCATAGTTGTATTTAGAAGCCATGTGCTCGCTAATCCTTTGTGGTCTATTCTTTTCTTGTTGCTTGCTGTCTGTGATTGCTTTCATAAGTCACCTGAGTTATCCATAGGCATAAAAGAAAATAAAGAAAAATAGTGCATTGCATGCTGACCGTAAATCTGTCTCTCAGTGTGCACAGAAGCGTGTGTTTGGAAAGGACATAGATCCCCGACTCTGTGGAATATTTCTGGAGTGGATCCAAATGACACAAGACCATGTGTATATCTATAAATAGCCTTTGCAAGGGCTGCGTTCCACTGTTAATTGATCTTGATGGGAAGGAGCAAGGGCTTGTGCTTCTTCTATAGAAGTGACTGAACAGAATATCCAAATTAGTCTTCCTTATAAGTGCCTGGCAGCATTAAAAGATGGTGAAGATTTGGTAGTGGAGATTACAACAACAATACTTGGAACCGTAAAGACAGTGGTAGACCGTCAACAATGAGGCACATGAATGTCTGCGTTAGCCGCAAGGTGTGGACAACAAGCTCCTACTTTCACCTGTTCTGTGTACAAATGAGTTTACCCAAAGCACACATGTCAATTCACCAAAATGCAAGGATAGGGGAAGAGACATCACAAGTCATTTGACCCCGATTACATCACAGGAAGTTGACTTGTATTACCTTAGGCTTAAGTGACATCACAGGAATTACACTATCCAGTCTTTACTGTTGATGACATTAAAGAAAATGAAGCCACATGTTCCTTTACTCTGTAGTGCACTTTTTATTGGGCAGTGATCAGCATATTATTCTGGTCCTTACAATCAATAAAGGGGGCTTCCAGTGAATGGTTTCAAAACAGATCTCAAACCCGTTAACGATATCATCAAACAAAGAAATATTCGATAATGCTTATAGTTGAATAATGTTAGTGATGTAGGACTGAGTAAAAGAGATGCGTTTTTCTTTTCACTGTATGCACCTATACAGTAAAGCACAGAGAAATACTATTTGCAAAATCCTCAAAGTAAATATGAATACGACCATTTATCGTTTTTGGAATGAAAAATGCTGGAATATGCACATGAGATCTATTGCTGAGTCACTAATTCCCAAATGTGTTTTACCCAATTGTGCTGTCATTTTCATCTAGACGTGACGTTTGAAAAAGTAAAAGTTAAAATGTTTTTTTTACGGCTAGCTGAAGACCCACTTACCTCTGTCAGTTTTCGCATTTATATTGCAGATGTTTTTCTTTTTTTCTTTAGGAAAAATCTCACATGTGGACACTTCCAAAACTAACAAGCATTGGCATAGCCAATAGGTCTCGCTTTTGGGACCTTATAAGTGTTTAGCCATGCAACAGTTGATGTTGTTGCACCAAGGATATTGTGCTGCATAAGTAAATACTTATAAGGTACCAAAAGCGAGACCTATTGGCTATGCCAATGCTTGTTTACTTATTGCAGTGCGCAGACTGTTAACATTCTCCGCTAACATATGTAGTAATCTAAAGGTCAAGAGTTAGACCCCACTTGCAAAATGGACTAATCCTTCTATAGGTCTACAAATTGATTACCTTGAGACTGGTTAATAGAAACATCCATTATTCATACCACTTAGAAATGAAAGAAGCGTGGTGCACAGCTTTATGTATCAAAGTAATTTGTTAAAGCATGTTCTGCATATAGCACCCACCCTGCATAATACTGGAATGCAGCACAGGGACTGGTTAAAATTCAAGAACCATGGCAAGCACCCGAATCAGTACAGTATACGTGAAGACAAAGGGTGGCTTTCCAGCAGAATGAAACATGGGAACAAGCACTGGAAAAGCAAATATGACTGAGCTTTACATTTTAGGCTATCTGCTTTGCCAGTGCTTGTTTGGCAAGCACAGATAAAAACAGTTTTTACATGAAAATGGTCAGCGGTACATCACATGCAATCAAACAAACAGCCATCATCGAATGATCAGTTTTAATGGGTAAAGCCAATTCCAAGATGGGTGCTGGCATGTTATGGTGCAAGCTCATGCAGGGAAGGCCAATCTGAACTGAGATATATAATAGAAAAAAGAAAAAATGGCTGCTGCCAGTGAGTGCACATGCATGGTAAGGTTATGAGGCGAATATACAAGTCGTAAGGCACTGACGGCATTTATGGGGGGTTACATTGTCAGCTTAATTTTCCGTTTCAATATAGAAGGCCGTTATTTAAAGGTAAATTAAATTACAAAAAGTAAGCGTGGGAGCACGTAAATAAAGTAGTGAGGGGTAAATTAAATTACACAAAAAGTAAGCATGGGAGGACGTAAATAAAGTAGTGAGAGGTAAATTAAATTACAAATATCAAACAATATCCATCTATGCTCCAAGGGAGAAACAAACACAAGAAGGAAAAGAAATCCACCGACTAAAAATCAAACAAATGAGGCTAATCGAAACACCTACAAATGACAGGCGATGGTCGGACCGAAAAGTCAGTCTGAATGAATTGTTTTGTACACAGTAGGTCTCTCCAACAACAAACACCCCAAACTGACCACAATCAAGACATAATAAAACTGGACACAGTGTGCAACTGACGCATAAAATCACCAAATGATTTACTCTAGGTCAGGCAGCGTGAGATCCATCTGGTTTAGTAACTCCGAGCAGCTGGTGCTCAGAATCAACCACATCTTTTAAGATCTGTCAGTGGTTGGGGTAACACTCCGGTGATTTAGACACTTCCGAATTTCCACCGAGGGCTCCTAATGAAAATGTTATTTAGAGTGCAGGGGTGTATGTGGTGCAGAGATTAGATGTACCAAAAAGTTGTCACCTTGTAGCACCACAAAATCCAAAAGAGATGAAAAGGGAGGGAAAAGGGAGGGATCGATGCTGGCTTATTTTGGATAACCTCTGTTAAATGGGTCCCATATAAATTCACTGTTTGTAATTCAGCCAATGTGAACATCCGGTCAATCTGACATGGATGTGCGTGCCAGTTACCCAGGCTGTGACTCTAGACACCGATGACCACGTCAGGCGGCTCTAGCTTCTGCTCGAGAGGGCCTTCTGGACCTCTGTTTGGAGCCAAGCCTCATCCCTCGCAAAGTTCTACTTCCGTATGCAGTTAAAAAACAAAATCTGCCTCGAACCCCCTGTCTGGATCCACCACAGAAGAGGGATCGAGTACCAGCTGAGTGACTCTTTCTGGAAATCCCACAAAGTGTCACCGGCTTCTGCATTATTCACCGACACTTGCTCCGCCGATGGGGCGGGCAGCACGTGCTCAGCTGCACCTCCGGTCGTTAATGACCACCTGGAGCATCATTGGGCCCGGCCATCTTTACCTGTGTCCAGGGAGGCTTAATGACGCAAAGCAAACATGGGGCATACCAATTCTCATTACAGGCACTTTAATATTACACAAAGTGGTTTTAAAATACGCTTAGCTGCAGAAACAGAAGGGTTCAGAGCTGAAGTCAGTCGTGCAGGCTCAAATGAGTTCTAACTGGTGCCAAGAAGTGGGAGAAGGAGTAGGGTGCGTGGTACAGCTCACCCTACCTGATGTCCACACATAGATATTGAAAGTTTATATTTTTGTTGAGTTCATTCAAATATGCACTCTCGATTCTGCATCTTGTGAGAAGAAAGTCACTCCAACTCACCAACCCTTGTACCACCCACCCCACCAAGGAGTAAGTATGAGTTGTAAGACAAAACAAAAAGAAATCTTGAGCAAACAAGGTAAATTTATCTACTATAAAAGTTAAAGTGTTCTCCTCGCAACCCTTGTGATTTTTAAACAGGTAAAGTTATAATGAATGACTCATAAATACACGTTTTTGTCTAAAGGGGCATACTGATAACCAACTAAAATATTAGTCTGTGGCAGAGCAGTCACTACACTTTATGCGTTAATCTTATTGTGCAAGTAACTCTTCTTCATTACTTAATGCCAGGGCACTATTTTTGTAATGAAGCTTGTGTTTTTTTAATCTATTTAATCTAAAGGTCGGTAACAACGAAAAACATCCAAATACACCGAGCACTTCAACTCACATAATTAAAGTGCAAAACACACAGGAATGCACGGGATGTCGACACCCGAAGCTCGGCAGCTCTTGGGGTAGGATGTGCACCACAAAACACTGGACAGTATGAAGCCAGGCGGCGCCAGTGTGCCAAGGAACCCGCAACCATGGCATTGGTATGTTACAGGTGGGGGCACTGCCATTAATAAAGATGAAAAGATAGCACTTCTGCATGACCCCACCAAAGACCACCAAACCGAGCCATGTATAGGCCAGTAGGGCCGTAATTATTCTAGGGTTTGGTTGCCAAGAACATGTATGGAGTTGTGGTGTCACAGTACGGATTCCTTAATGTGGTTAAAAAGTCAAATGGAGTCCATGAGGGTCACAGGCTGAATTCTCCTATGCGGTTACAAGTCCATGTGTAGGGCAGTAGTGCACAGTACAGATTCTGGAATGTTCTTAACAAGTCATATGTAGCTGTGGTTCAGCAGGGTCCCAGTCCTGATTCCCAGGTCAGAAAAATAAACAAACTCGCGCGGCAGCAGGGGGAGTCGCGCGCGCGCGCACCTCGCGGGGCTGCAAGGGGGAGGAGAGGGGCCTGCGCGATTCACTTGCGGGAGCGATAATTGCTGCCATATGGTGGCGCTCACTCCCGCAAGTCAATCTTCACATGTGCAGGCGTTGCCATTGAAGGCAATAGAACGCGTGCATGGTTGTGGGTGAAAAAGGGGAGCGATGGCTAAAAGTCTCCTCCTATGAAGCGCATGCACGCTGCGTAGGCGAGACCTAAAAATGAAGTGCACTGCAAAATGAAAGAAATTAACAGAGGCAAGGGGCAAGAACAAATGAACAAAACAAGGCTAATATAGAAACATTTTAAATCTGTTTTCCTGAGAAAATCTCATCCATGGATCACACGGATAGTGCCAGGGGTCGCAGACTTCCCCTGCTCTTAAAAATCTTCTTGTTGTACCTCGAGATCTACATGTTACAGGAACCATTTCACCCTTGTGCTCCCTACTCAAAGCCTTTTGGCAATTATATGGGCTGTTGACCAAATTGCTATATAAGCAGATTCTTAATTTTAATATTTTGTCAGCCAGTGCTTAGATTGCCTCTCCTACATATCATTAAATTAAACTATGCTCCAGAGTGAATTATTAGTACTTGAAGTAAAAATACCAAAATTAGTGCCCAAACTAATACTCGAACTAATACCCAAACTATTTAGGTGCAATACAATTATTTGCACTACAGCTCAAGGAAATGTTCTCATCTACAATTATGCCTTTGCCCTGCACTTTAAATAGCCAGTCATTTAGGACTGTGCAACACGTGTCATTCTTCAGATAGTTACTCTTGTTTTACAATAATTCCGTTAGGATTTTGTGCATATGGTATAACTTTGTAACCTTTGCACTGAATATTTATATATGGCTTTCTTTTTCTAAGGGTCTAGACATCAATAGGAGTTGTGGTGAAGAGACTATATGCTTTTGTTGACCCAAATGGACTGAAACGATTCCATCTTCTCAATAATATGGCCACCACGGTGGCCTGTGTGGGCTAACGTTTCCATATTTGGCTGCCCAGGATTGCCCAGCCCTTTCCTCAAACTTGCCTTGTTGGAACAGTTGGCATTTTGTCATTTGTCTGCATGAGTTTAAACTTTGTCATAGTTTCCATTTGTGTGAATGGACCAAAATGTTGGCTTGATCCCTGTGGTTTTGCTAAAACAAAAACTCTTCTATATTAAACCAATTGTGCACTCAAATTAGGATTTTACTTAGTACCAGCTGCTAAGAATTCCAAAAAGAACTAACATTACAGTGTATTTGCTAGTCATTGTAGGGCTCTCTACATATATAAGTATTGCATCGAATGGATGTGTGTGTATGTGCTCTTCAACAAAGCACAACTTGGAGTTACGCTGGTAAAACGTTGTGAACAT
Organism: Lissotriton helveticus; assembly: GCF_964261635.1. Taxonomy (NCBI): domain Eukaryota; kingdom Metazoa; phylum Chordata; class Amphibia; order Caudata; family Salamandridae; genus Lissotriton; species Lissotriton helveticus. The sequence goes on from NC_136059.1 coordinate 895,578,013, forward strand.
TGTGTACTAGTGTAACCCACTTGCACACAAACAAACAGTTTCAAAGCAGGTATGAATATCGGGCTCAATACAGGAACGCACATAACCATGTTAATCAAATTTGACACAGTGTCCAATCTTTTATATTGGAAAAATCGATGAATAATTTTCCCTTTATGTAGCAAATCTTTTTATTCTGTTTAAAGGGCATATCATCACATGTACACAGCCAATCGCCTACAACAACAGGTACCGGCGGCTAGAAGAAGATGCATAGAATATATATATATATATATATATATATATATATATATATATATATATATATATATATATATATATATATATATATATATATATATATATACGCACACAGCTTCATTGCCTACAACCCGGAGGCTGGCAGCGCTTAAAAACATGCCTGAGACATTAGAACAAACGTAAACTGGGAAAAGGACAGTGCGAGTACAGGAACAAGATAATTTCCCATTTAACATTTGTTGTAGATGACATTTCTTTCAATATACCCTAATAATGGTGAGTCATTCAGTGTCACTCCATTATTGAGGGTCTTTGTGGGGCCTATCATTGGTGCAGTTAGGTCAATATGGACTTCAGTGTACAGAACTCCCCTAGAGTAAATAAACTGCTCTGGCACCTTATTTTTTGCCAGATCTTCTTTTGACCTACAGGCTGTTAAACATACAGGCCCAGAATAGCTAGTGTCATAAGTTGTTTACATAAATACCCTGACATTGTCAGAATTACTAATGATGTCAGTCCAAACGTGCAACTTCACAGGTCTTTTTCAAACTGGTTTGCTGATTTTGCTCCTAATATGTCTACACAAGGTAGAACCGTTCCCAACAAATCCTAACCCATGACTTGTAGCTCAAGAACTACCCCTCCACAAGATCATGGTTGTATGTATAGTGCTTAAATATACCGTGACCTTTGTTCTCCACTACCATCCCTCCTTAAGAGCTTGGATTTACCTTTAAAGGCTTTTAGATGTAGACATTGCACCATTTATGTTGCTTCCCTGTAATTTTACCCTACATTTTTGGAGGTATGACCTTCAGATTTGAACAAAGCATGGCCGTTTACCATAATTGCTAAGGTGTCTTCCCTTCTTTATATGCATCCCCCCTCCCCAAATGATTCTTCTGCTCAACAGTGCCTTTCTAACTATGGACATCTCTGAGATGACCACATACCATAACATCAAAAAGCCATTCCTTGTTACGGTAACCTACAGTATTACTTGCTCTTCCTTGGGGGTGGGGGGTGGATAATAATTACTGTACCATTTTCCCAACAGGATTTCGACAGATAAGACAAGATAAGATAAGACCAAGAGATATTAGTGCATGGAAAAACCACAAACATTTTGAATTTTAAACCTCAGACTGGATGAAAATACACATTGTTACTAGGTCCTGCTGAAACTTCCGTTACTCTAGCGGAATCAAGCATAATTTCACATTATGGGAAATTATGCCGTGTGGCATAATTAGGCCACCATTTTACTGTGATAGCACAGGAACAACGCAAATGACCAGAACACGGGCAGCTGTTGTTCAGCTTGTTTTTGGGCACTAATTTTGTAGAGCGAAAAGCCATTTCACGCTAAAATATAACAATTAATGCTGGTTTTTGCATTTCATGTAATTTCGCCTACATTTTGCAAAACTAGGCAAATCTTGCACACTCCTGGTTGTTGCCATGGTATTCCAAAGCCCTAGACTCAGTTTTTAGAATGATTTACTAATACTGCACCCATTAACAACCAAACCCCTGCAGGATCAGCAGAGCTGGCTGACAATCCCATCTCTCTGGCATTTCCCTGGCAGGCTGCAGGCTAATGAGTTGCTTTCATAGCAGAAGGGCTGACATGACCCAATCATGCCCTCCATGCCTTCTTTTAGTGTGGGGCTTGTTTGAACATCGTGCCAGAGCTGACTTTGCTTTCCAGGGTACCAGTAATTCTGTGTACGGTGTTACACCCTTATTTTGTGGCAAGAGATGGAACTCTCCCCTTAGTTGACTAATGGAGCAGTGGTTTATTTGACAAGTCATTTATCTTACTCCAGTACAGTTAGGACCCTGGGGCCCGATTTACAAAAGTAACCTGAGACAAAATCCTAACTTTACTACTCCTAAAGGCACTTTGTGAATACCGAAAGTCGTAAAGTTAGGATTTTGTCTCAGATGACTTTTGTGAATCGGCCCCTAACATCTCATCTAATGCTGTTTCTCTGTTCCCACTCAGCGTCATTGCGTTGTCTGACCGGAAGCAGAATATTACCAGTGAGTGATTAGGAGGGAGGTAGAGCTGGCTCTCTAATGTAGGAATGTACATCAAATGTGAAACAATTCACACTGCTGATTTTTTTGTCGCTTTGACCAGGTTTCATGCCTGTTCCCCAGTATTCTCTGTGAACATTATTTCCATGCTTTTGAATCCTTTGCGGCTCCTGGTTTGCATGTTTCAGTCTGGAGTACAATTGCAGCAGAGGGTGTTTTGCTGTTAGGTTGTTCAGAAGCATGAAAAGGGGTGTTTGACGAGCTTGATGAGGTATATTTCCTGCGGGCTAAGATCACCCACGCTGTTGGATTACATTTTTTAAATGAAAACAGAGTTTTTGCAATGTCTTTAACAATATGTTGGTAAGCTCTGACCACCTCTCTATTAATAGAGACATGAAAGAGGTCTGGTTCCCTCGGTGTAATTACATGACATGTGCATCTATTTGCAGAATCAACTGCTAAGCAGTTTCAGAGTTTGGGGCCTCTAAGTAATATTCAGTCTATTCTTTGATGTGTGATGTGTCATATGGTAACATCTGGCCTACACTGGCAGGTTCGCATTCCGCCAGCTTACTCGCCCTTCCCTTGCTTTGAAGATGAGAGAAATAAAAATATGAAATCTGTGCACCTCTGCTTGGGACATGTATCAACGAGGAGATGTACCGCTGAATTTACGAATGCTTTGTCGCTGTTTAAAGCGGTTTTGTAACTGGTTTTGTGAATGTATACATCTGTAAGATAGGAAGTTCAAGCCTCACGTTCTCGAGGTTGAGTATCATCAATATTTATGAGTCATTTCAATTTGGTATTGAGTTTTTGGGTTAAAAAACTGCATTACTTTGGCTGATAATGCAGAAAGTTGTGATTTTCTCTTTTTATCGTTGCAACTGGTGGCTGAAGTGCCAAATTAAAGAAGGCTGTAAGATAGGACTGTATCTGATTTAGTTTTGAACCTTGTTTGACCTTTTGAAAAGGAATAAAGTGATCCAAGATGTCTCAGTTGTCAGACTGGGTGAATGCGAAGAAGTTGGTGTCTTTGATACATTAGTAGGTATCAGTTTTATTTGGGATCATTTGGAAATTTGACATCATTAACTTGTAGAGGTCTGAGTGAAGTTCCTCGGATCGGGATGGGAGTTTGTGCATGGTTGGTTAATGAAGGATGTTTTGAATGACTGAACATCATCCGAATTATCTTCATATTATCTTAATATCACTGGAAGTGGTTATTTCAACTTGGGTACAATAACTGCTAAAAAAAAGACATTTTGTGTTGTGCAATGGAGGGAGCATTATCAAACAGTTAATGATTCATGGCACCTTCTATGCATCAGTTACAAAACTACTATATATTTGTAATATACGAATCACTTCTTTTCTGATGCATTCATACAAATTATACTGTAAACAATTTTTGCATTCGCACATATTAAATTGTGCAAGCGTTCACCCTATATATATCAGTTAGTGCTACTAAATCTGAGATTGCAATGACTCAGCTTTCTCTAAAGTGTTGACACTATTTTGTTAAATTTCTGTAAATTCCACTCAATATGAGGGCCTGTGGTGTTGTAAGTAAAGCAATATTTCCTTTGTCTGACATTGGGCCCACAGTCCCTGCATGCGGCCCCATTGGGTAATACCTAAAGTGGCAGCCCAATACTGCTTGTCTCAAGATGCAACCCTCATTAAAACAGTCTAGTGCTTTCCGTATGTTCTGATAAATGTATTTCAATAGCATGTATTCTGCCATTTATCTGGTCTTGCATTTTGAGTTGAATTCGGTACCTTTTTTCCTGATGTTGCGGCTTCAGTCGCAGCCTAGAACGGATATTTTGTTATTGTTACCTTCATATCTCTATCTGTGGAACTGCCAGCAAGGCTATTACATTTAAGCACCGGATACTACAAAATACGAACACGTATAATGGATAATTGTGTCATAGTTTTACTAAGACTTAAACGCCTTTCAGACTACCTGTTTTGTCTCTCCGTTCTTGCCTTGACACAAGACTATTCCAGATCCAGAGGAAACGGGTTGCAGAAGTCATTGCATCCAGTTTAGTGCATGCACAAGTCAAATAAAAAATTAATTTCCGAATCTGTGTGCAGTGAGCAGTTATTCTGATATGGGCCAATTTCTGAATCTGTGTGCAGTGAGCAGTTATTCTGATATGGGTCAATTTCTGAATCTGTGTGCAGTGAGCAGTTATTCTGATATCGGTCAATTTCTTAATTTGTGTGCAGTGAGCAGGTATTCTGATATGGGCCAATTTCTGAATCTGTGTGCAGTGAGAAAAGTTATTCTGATGTGGGTCAATTTCTGAATTTGTGTGCAGTGAGCAGAGTTATTCTGAATTAGGCAAGAAGTGCCTCTCACGACGATATTCCTGGCTTTGAACGGAATGGTGCACTAGCCTCTTAGCGCCACCTGCTTCTTCAGCAGATCTACCGCCGTCTCCTCCGGCCTTCTTCTGTTTTCTGTCTTCCCTTCACTTGAACGTTTAATGAACCCTGGCACTGATTGTGTGCGCTCCCCTCTGCTGCTCCATTCCACCAGTGGCGACAAGACAACAGTGCAATTCCACCCTGACCTTTGAACTGAAATGCGGTGTCCTTTCCCTACAGAGCAGTGTTAATTAACTGCAAAATATGGAGTAAGAAACTACCGATTGGCTTTTTCAGGTGTTGAAGCTGAAGGAAGATGTTATTTTTAAATTAGATGGCAGTGCTGCAGGCCATCCATGTCTCTTCAAAGGTTCTTCAATCCCTTGAAACCTCAAGGATGGAAATAGGTTTCCATGCAACAGCACTTAAAAGCACCTGATGGTTAGCTGCTACGTTTTTATGACAAGAGTTCTGGAGACTAGCCCTGGAGGTATTACTGTCTGGGAAATGTGTACTGCAGCTAACAGGAGTTTGAAACTACTTAAGTGTGAGGATCTGAGTGGAAAGGTTTAATACAGGTTTTACTTTTATGGTGTAAATTGACTCGGTGAGAAGCTACTTATTTCATCAATTAATCTCTGTGTCAAATGCATGAAACATTGACAATAAGAGAAATTCTAAATCCTTTTGAGCTCCCGCCTGTAGACAGTTTTTAGCTGTCTTTCTCCAAACATCTACTTTCAGTGGGCAATATATCAGCCAATTTTGTATCATTGGTTGGTTTCTTGCCAATCTCATTTGCTTGCTTCTTATTCAGAGGCTTTCCTTTCTCTTGTTGTTTGTCCCTCTCGGGGTGTACTTGTTCCTATGAGATGAGATCTTTATATTTACAATTAAAGGGACACTGTGAAAAGATTTATAGTGAATGTCTAATAACCGTTGTGACGTTTTATATATATATATATATATATATATATATATATATATATATATATGTATATATATATATATACATACATACATACATACACACACACACATAAGATGTGGTTTTGCTGGCTTCCACCAAACCACAGGTGGTGCAAAGGTGGGAGCTAGTGCCTTTTTAAACATCCACAAAAACCTCTCCAACATAAAGCTGAGCTTGCACTCCAAGGCGGGGGATAGTCCATCCATTTAATTGCACCAGGCAGCATAGAAGCCCATTCGTCAACATAACAGGTGGCATAGCACTCCACTTAAAAATATTTGGCAATTTTAATAATAGACATGTTTCGACTGGTTAAACAGCCTTTCTCAATTTCCAAAATTGCCAAAATAAATACACTTGAAATACTCTTCATTCAATAAACATAGAGGACATACTTCCAGGTTAACACATGTGCAACATTATTATATCAACCAAGTGCCTGTCACATATATTATTATTATGTAACATTTGTAATACAAGTGTTCAAAGTTACACCGAGAAGATTACCATTCTATCAGTCTCAAAGTAAGAGCATGCTCTACGGCTGTTCCACATACCACTGACAATGATTCCAAGTTGGCTCCAGATCTTTTCACAGTGCTGAGGTAACGGGTTTTTAGGAACCCGTTTGGTGCCAAGGGATAACACCCGAAGACCTCTGAGTTCTCCCTGTTCCGGACCACAGAAACACGGAGTCTTCTAGTCGAGTCAGAGATCAAGTTTTATTGATAGCTACCAAGTAACAGGTGTCCTAGAAGCACGACAAACACGGGTCATGTGTTCTCAGGAGACTGTTCATTTTTACAGAACCAGCCTTCTCCTTATATACAAAAATAATAGCTGCAGGCAAGAATTCTTAAGTTTATGATATGGCTATACACATATTTCTACAATAATACAAAAGAGCGAAGTCATGTAGGCAAGCCCGTATTTTAGATGTCCAATTCGTGATAGATTACTCAGCTAAGTCCGGAATTCCCATCAGATATCGGTGAAGCCCCAATAAAGGAAGGCACCTCCTAGTCATAAAACTGGCCATAAACAGGGAACAGGACAGGTGTGTGTTTGTAGAAAGCATGGTTTGTATGTAGTGAATGGTTTGAGGAATGTTATGTATCGATGCTATCGCATTTGGCCACTGGGCGAGGGGCTGCCAAAACAGGTTTGGCTAAAGGCAATGGAGTCAGTTGGGACAGGTCAGGGGGAAGTCAGGGAAGAAGGACACGTCCTTTTAGATCAAGCTCGACCTTTAATTGACTTATCATGAGGGCAAGGCACAAGATGGATACCGTTTACAAAATGGAGTCTGGGGGTTGGGACGGAAACTACGGTTCAGGGGTGTTAGCATGCCTCGATCATGACGCAAATACATAGGAATGATGTCCTAATCATTATCGGTTCGTCAACACCAAATTCGTCATGGTACGTTGATGTTTCGGGACACGGATATCGGGTCTCGATACCGGGACAACAGTAGGGTCCAGAATTTCAGAACCACACACCCTCCTTTTGCCCTCATATAAGGCAATGATTCATGTTAATCCGAGTCTAAATCTGTATGAAGGAATTCGTGGAGATGCTGCTGTAGCATCATTCTGTTGCTCAGTTCGTCCCTTGACACAGGCTTCCGTACACATGAGGTAGCACAGAGGCCACATAGTGCCGGAGCGCACTGTACACAGAGGCAAAACATAAACAGAAGTGCTAAGATCATCCCAATGAAGATCAGTGTTTTCCATCCCCAGGTGGCGATCAGTCCCCAGAACCACCCTAATAAGGACCAGTCCCCTTTTTCTACGTGAAGGGAACCAGATATCTCGTGTAACTTAGAGATGGCCTGGTACACTGTCGGTGCGTTATCAGGGATGAAAATGCAACAACTGGATTGGATCACTCTGCACACACCACCACGATCGGCGAGTATGATATCTAGGGCAACTCGGTTCTGAAGGGTCATAAGTCGATCCGACTGAAGTTCGGTCGTCAAGTTGCCAAGAGCTCCGGCCGTTGTACTCACGGCGGATTCAACTATCCTCGATAACTGGCGAATATTCCTGCTGTTCACCATAGGCCCCCAAAATGGCAGAAAACCCTTTGCGAAGTCAGCGAATTCCTGACCCGCGGTGTCGTCTTTACTCACGACACCTCTAGCTGTCCTTGTCCGATGGTAATCTGCTCTGGCCGTGTAGGTGGGAGGCAGCAGAAATGCGATAAAGCATGTACCTGAGAAGTCAGGGGGCAACCAGGTGTGGGCCTGGTCATGGCAGACGAAATACGTGCCTTTGGCTGCTAAGAGTATAGGGGAAGTTCGAGAAGCGAATACATAGGTTTCCGTGCATATACTCTTTCCTAATTGTGCTTTGGGATCCCTGCCGATACCTTGTAAACATAAGTGACCTCGGTTGGGTACTATCCAAACTGGGCGGGATTTCTTTGCTGTCTGGCTCTTACTCAGGTAAACCCCATATTTAGTTACGTTCCAACGAGTGTACGGAGTGAGTTCATCTTTGGGAATCGTAAGATAGGTGTCGAACTCTCTACTCATATTTCTTATCCCTGCTATTAGTGCCTTGTTACTGGAGTCACTTTCAGTAGACCGTGTCGGGTATGGTTCTAGGGCGAATAGGAACATGGTCTGGAAAGCCCACAGAGAACCATAATAACTGAAAGGCAGGATGAAGTATGGGATACCCTTATCCGTTGTGTGTGGCATGAGTCCACATATCCAACAGTTCGATGTGTTCATGATGGACTGGTGTTGGTGTAGGAGTTGAATGAATGAGTTATTTACAAATTCGAGTCTTCTGGCAGATTCGTGTTCAGGTAGAGGGGGAAAGTAGTGTGGAGAGATAGTAGGCGGAGGCTGTGGCCGGGTGTCATTTGAAAATGTAACTTGGAATACGAATAGAGTATAGCCAGTCAAAAACATCGTTATGCTACACAACATTAAAATACATGTTATCAAAAACTTCCTTTTGGCCAGTACAGTGCATAGTTGTCTTTCAACGTTCGTGAGTGTGGTAGGTCTCTTTACCCTAGGAAACTCCATCCTCTACTTGCTGCCCGCGGTGGTAGGTTGGTTCTCCCAGGGAGTGCGCTCTGTTCAGTCCGGGGTAACTCCCTTGGACCAACCAGAACCGTTGACCTAAACGTCCCCAGTTGCACTCCCCAGACTTCAACCGCGACCCTAGCAGCAGAACCAGATGGCGGTTCGAAAATCAAAAATGAGCTAGTTCCCTGGGACGAGAGAGCTGAAGAATCAAAAAAATAGTTCTTAGGGGAAAAGAAATCACATTAGTTTGCTCTTTTATTAGTCTCTGGGGTTAGATCTCAAGTTGTACCGTCGTTTCCCAGGTACGGAAGTGTCTTCAAACAATGTCTCAGGTTCGGTAGTGTCCAACTGCATAGACTGTGGCACAAATCCTTGTAAAATATGATCACTCTCCTTTTTGGTACCAGTTTCTTTTAGACGTGCATCGCTGAAAGGGATGAAACGAGGTATGGATTCTGTCTCGGAGTCGGAAGGGGCAGAGGGACCCGTTTACAATGGGTCCCGTGCACCCAGTTCTTTTTGCCTTCCACCCGAACCGCTGATCTCGTGGAAAGAAGTACCAGGTAAGGTCCGGTCCACCTCGGCTGTCCGTTGTTAGTGCGCTGAAAATTCCGCACCAAGACCCACGTGCCGGGTGCGATGGAGTGACCTGGATCGTCAGAGGCTGGCAGAGAGGAACTGTGAACCTGTTGGTGTAAAACACGCAATTTAGTTGTCAATTCGCACAAATAGTCAAGCAGTACGGGGTGCTCTATTTCGCTAAGTTCGTTTGGCCTTGGCACGCCCCAGACGTTGGCTGGGCGGCCAAACACTATCTCATGGGGGCTAAGTCCTAATCTGGAATGGACTGTCATTCTAGTTGACAGGAGTGCTAGGGGCAAGGCGTCAGGCCATTTAAGACCTGTACTGGCTTGGATTTTGGCTAATTTGAGCTTCAAAGTGCCATTGTAGCACTCTACTAATCCAGCTGATTGGGGGTGATACGCAGAGTGGAATTTTTGTTGGATGCCCAAACACTCACACACTCTCTTCATCACGCATCCTACGAATTCACTTCCATTATCACTCCAGACGATTCTAGGCATGCCAAATCTCGGGAAGAACTCTTTGACAAGGGCTTTGGCAGTTGACAAGGCTGTATTGTCCTTAAGGGGGTACGCTTCCACCCACCTGGAGAAAGCGCAAACAACAACGAGGACATACTTCAGATTGTTGCATCTCTCCATGTGAATGAAATCGAGCTGCAAAACCTCGAACGGATACGTTGGAGGCGCAAAATGACCAGCTGGAGTTGGGGTCCCCCTACCGGGATTGTACTTCAAACACACCATACAGTTTCTGACCACATTCTCTGCATATTTCGGGATATTGCTATTTTGCCATACTGGGGCCAATACTTTACAAATTCCTCTCGAACTGATGTGTGCAAATCCGTGAGCCATTGTTACTACTGCGAGTACATATGCGTTAGGTAATAGCCATCGCTGGTGTTCTGACAATTCGACCCAACAACCATTCGCATCTAACCTACCCTTACTTTCTCTCCATTCATTCACCTCTTTCTCAGTTGCCTCGGCTTGTATAAATTTCACGCTCTCAATGGTGTCCTCACACATTCCCACATCAGTAATCCACCTAGCGGGACCTACAACATACATCCGACTCATTGTGTTCCTTGCAGTCTCTTTTGCAACCTCGTCTGCAAATGCATTTCCGCGGCCAACATCATCCTGAATCTTTTTGTGTGTACTGCATTTTATAATGGCAACTTGTAGTGGCAAGGTCAGTGACTGGAGGAGCTCATTAACTAGCTGACCGTGTTGTATCTTTGCACCATGTGACGTAAGAAATCCACGTTCACGCCACAATCTCCCAAAACTGTGAACCACACCAAAGGCGTATTGGCTGTCAGTGTACACATTCACTCGCTTTCCTTTCTCTAGCACACATGCTCTGGTAAGCGCAATTAGCTCTGCAGCTTGTGCAGAATTATGGGAAATGCGCGCAGTCTCTATAATGGTGTGTAATGTCGTTACGGCATATGCTGCAGTCGTATCACCATTCGGCAACTTGAAGCATGAACCATCAACCCATAAAGTATCGTTGCATTCAGGAAGGGGAGTGTCCTGTAAGTCTACTCTCCCTTTTGTCTCTTCTTCTGTCCTAAAACAGCAGTCATGCCTATCAATCTCGTCTGTTCCTGTCGGAATGGGTAATAACGTTGCGGGGTTCAGTGTATCACACCTCTTTATGTGGATGTGACTTGCTAGCAGTGTAAGTTCGTAACTGGATAGTCGAGCGCTGGTATGGTGTTGTGTCTTTGTCCTGTTTAGTAAAATGTCTACTGCATGCGGAACCATAACGATCAGAGTATTATTCATGACTAATCCAGCGGATTGTCGGATGCAGACAGCTGCTGCGGCGGTAGCCCTCAGACAACTTGGTAGGGCTTTAGCCACAGGGTCTAGAGTTGCCGAAAAATACGCGCATGGGCGCTGTCTGTCCCCAAAATGTTGTGTTAAAACTGATAAGGCACAACCTTCCTTCTCATGGACATATAATGTAAAGGGCTTGCTGTAGTTGGGGGTTTCCCAACACAGGAGCCGAACACAATGCATCACGCAACTCGTGGAAACTCGTCTGGCAATCTTCAGACCAAGGCATAGGATTTGGCGTGTCTTTGCAGAGTAGTGCCAGCAAGGGTTTAGCTAGTAGTGAGAAATTCGGTATCCATTGTCTACAGTACGATGTAATGCCCAAGAAAGCTCGAACCTCTCTCTGTGTCCTTGGGGCACTCAGTTCTGCGATTGCCTGTATTCTTTCTGGTGTCAGTCTCCTTCCCTCCTTCGACAAGATGTGACCTAAGTAGGTTACTTCTTGTCGGCAAAATTGTAGTTTGGAGAGAGAGACTTTGTGCTTCATATCACATAAGTGATGCAATAATGATAACGTAGCTTTCTTGCAAATCTCTTCAGTGTCTGCAGCGATCAGCAGATCGTCTACGTACTGAATCAGAGTTGAACCATTCGGTAGAACAATCGTGTCTAGTTGCGTTTTCAGGGCCTGACTGAATATTGAAGGGCTTTCGCAGTAGCCCTGAGGAGCGCACTTGAAGCGGAAGCTTCGTCCTCCTAAATTAAATCCGAAAATATCTCTACTCTCCTCAGCAATCGGGATGCTGAAGAAAGCGTTCTTCAGGTCGATCACCGAGAACCAATTTGCTGAAGCTGGAACCATTGTCAATAAGGCAGTAATATCGGGGACAACTGGAAACTGTGGGATAACTATCTTGTTCACTTCTCTGAGGTCGATCACGAACCTATACACAGGGGGCTGTGAAGGATTGGTACGTTTTAAAACCGGTAAGACTGGACTGTTACAAACATTTCCTGTTGTTTCTTCGATGACGTCTTTATCAATCAGGTCATAGACAATCGTCAATAACGCCTTTTCACATTCGCTAGATATTTTGTATTGGGGAATACGTGGCAACCTAACGTTGGCTTTCAACGTGATGACATACGGTGCTATTTCCAAACGACCTACATCATTAGAACCGTTTGCCCAGAGTATATCAGGAAGGCACGACAATTCAGTTGCAATATTTTCTTTCGACACATACATTGGAGAAACTATTTTCTTACCTAAAGTAAGCTGTACTCCCAATGGTGAACAGTACAAAGTCGCATATAACCTTTTTAGTAAATCCAAACCTAACAAATTTTCACCGCAACCTGTGGTAAGAATGAGGGGTGCCTCTAATTCGCATGGGCCAATAGAAAGAGATACAGGACTGGAGATCGGGTTTCTAACAGGGGCGCCAGAGAAACCTACTGAAACATTTATTTCGCCAGACAAAGGTGCACCAGGAAGTTTTGAGTGCATGATAGAACTTTTTGTAGCACCAGTATCCAGCAGAAATGGTTCTGACACTCCTGAGGCGATCACCTCGACATAAGGTCCATTCTGATCTACTGGAACTAAAACAACTCCCTCTCTTTGTCCATGGCTGTCCTAGCAATCATTACCCTCGTTTTCGTGTTCGGTGTAATAGTCTTCAGCATAGTACTGAGCTGACCTAGATGATGCATTGTTCTGTTGGTCAAAGCTGTTCATCGAATTCTGAGGCGGAAAAGAAGTTGTATTCTGCGTGAAATTTCCACGGCCCCTACCTCTAGGGGCATGTTGAACACCTCTTCCCCTTACACCTGAAGCACCGCTCAGACGTCGCGCAAGAGCCGGACAATTACTCTTAAAGTGACCCTCTTCTTTGCAATACGCACATTGATTCGGGCCATAAGCAATACGCTGGTGGGAAAACTCGTTTCCTTGCGCGTTTCTCGAATACTGCTGTTGTGGTTGATAATTGGGCTGACTAGCCGTACGAGGCGGATAAGCTTGCTGGAGAAGAACTTTAGTTTTTAAATCTTTCGTCTTTTTGTCGACTTTATCTAGCTCGTCTTTGCGCCTATTTTCATAGTACTGGGCTGTAGCTAAAATTTGAGCTGACGTAGAGACAGCCCAAGCACTCTCTGAATCTTTTAGTTTATTACACAGTTCAGGGATTAAATTATGTACGAACTTGTCTACAAACAATCTTTGACCACCCTCTGTAGCCATATCCTGACCACTATGATCGGTGAAAGTCTCCTCAAATCTTGTGAAAAAGTCAGACACATTCTCATCTTTCTTCTGCTTGCACGCAGATAGCTTGTCCCAGTTTACGCGTACCTCGGGCATTATCGTTTTCATGTACGCGATAATTCTACCGGGAAGTTCAGCTATTAACGGCTCAGGTTTAGAACCACCAATTTGTCTAGCATCGATAGCGGCAATGTTCGCCCATGAGTCACCTAGTTCTTGGTCATGGTTCGTATGACGTATTTTGCTCCATAGAGGATGTGGAACAACGTTCCCGAACAACATGTCTATGTCCGCTAAATTCATTATACATGAGCTTGCAGTTTGCGATAACTCCTTATAATACCCAGTCGGGTTTTTACGAGGATCAGGCAATGTCTGCTTTAGTGCTAAGACATCGGATCTTTTCCAGGGGACATGTACCCATACACGCTGGAAATGAGGCAGAATCGGTGGATTCGCATTCGCATCACCTTCCCTCCAAACCGGAGGAACTTCTCTCATGGGGTACTGTCTCGCTCTTTTCCCGTCTGGTGCATCGTCTTCGTAACATGATCTAGAGACGTTTCCCTTACTCCTATAAGAGAGCAATAATTCTATCGCTTTCTCAACATCTGCACCTATAATCATACCATCATAGAACTTAAAGCGAGTACGCCATAGTTCGTTCATTGTATATTTGGGATCATTTGTCTTTACATCTTCGCCTAGATATACACACATTTCTTCGAATACGTATCTCTGAGTGGGTGCATTCCATTGACGGAAAACTTCCATAACAGACTGAACATCATATCTAACAGTATCCGTAATCCATTGGCGTGCTAATTCATTCAGCACTCGTCTTTCCTCGTAATCAGGCAGTTGACTACGCAACTGTCTATGTTCTGTTTTAGGGGTCGTTCTAGGCGACCCGAAGAAAGGTGAAAGCAGACCAGTGACGGTACCTGTCACTCTTTGTCTAATAGAAGGAGAAGCTTGCGGAGGAGCAAGTGCATCGGAAAAAACAGGCTGAGGCAAAGAAGAAGTAGAGGCAATAGTAGAGGAAGTTGAAACAGTGACAGGCGTAGTATCATAGGGAACAGTTGGAGCTGTAGGCAAAGTGGTAGAAGTAGATGGAGTATGTAGCAAAGATGGCGGCCTTTGAGAAGGCTGCGCCGGAGAAGTAGGAACCAGCTGAAGAGTAGCCGGCGTGTGTGCAAGAGCTGTGTTTCGTGCGCCGGGGCGTGGTATAGAAAAACGCTTTGGGGTTGTAGTAGCGTCTAACGCATACGGTGGAGGTGAGCTTAATAAGTGGGACATTAATGGATCTTTCTCGGATCTTTCCTCTCAACCTTGTCCCTTATTTGGTAACATCGGGTAGCATTTATCTACTGCTAGTTTCTTGCTCCTAAGTATTTGTTCGCTTTCTTGCTCTTCCTCGTTATCCCTGTATGCAACGGCAGCTTGCACCATTGACATACCTCTTTTATTCCTTTTTGCTAACTTTATTTCCTTCTGTTTGGCTTCTTTGCGCCATAAGCGAAAAGAGTCAAACATCGCCGGCCGGGCTTTTCTCTTAAATAATTTGACCTCTAGGTTATCTAATATTTCTGAGTCGAAACTACCATATTGGGGCCATTTTAAAACACCATCCTTGCGGGTGTATTTTATCCATACTTCATTATATGTGATAGGACCTACGCCGTGCTTTACGTAGAGCTCGTATGTCGGAGTTCCAATCGGAGGAACCGGACAGGAATCCTCTAATCGGGAGTCCTTACTACAACCAAGACAAAACAAGTTTCCAAGTCTGCTAAAACCAGGCATCTTTGCTCACTAGTCTAGCTTCAAACTTCAAAGGATTATCTGTTACGATATGTCTCGTTAAAACACAAGTCCTTCGGCTTTGGGGCTTGCAAGTACCAAATCAAGGCGTATCTCAAGGATACCAAAAACTAAGGACAAACTAAGGACTGGGAGACGCTCCACTTATACTTAATTGAAGTATTTGAAGATCGGTGACGTCGCTAGAAGACTCGTCTATCGTTTCGCTCTACCAAGGATCACTGGGTCCAAAACAAGGCGATAGTCAGGGCCGCAGTCCTTCGTAGCCGTCGGGACGCGGGGAACCTCGCAGCAAAGACCTTCGCTGAAGTGGCTGGCCGTCCTCCGGAATTTTCACACGAAGCTCCTCAT
This sequence comes from Lissotriton helveticus, assembly GCF_964261635.1. NCBI lineage: Eukaryota > Metazoa > Chordata > Amphibia > Caudata > Salamandridae > Lissotriton > Lissotriton helveticus. The sequence continues at coordinate 895,593,531 of NC_136059.1, forward strand.
GAACATCTGGCTTGGACCGTCGCCGCTTGATACCGCCCCACGTTGGGCGCCAACTGAGGTAACGGGTTTTTAGGAACCCGTTTGGTGCCAGGGGATAACACCCGAAGACCTCTGAGTTCTCCCTGTTCCGGACCACAGAAACACGGAGTCTTCTCGTCGAGTCAGAGATCAAGTTTTATTGATAGCTACCAAGTAACAGGTGTCCTAGAAGCACGACAAACACGGGTCATGTGTTCTCAGGAGACTGTTCGTTTTTACAGAACCAGCCTTCTCCTTATATACAAAAATAATAGCTGCAGGCAAGAATTCTTAAGTTTATGATATGGCTATAGACATATTTCTACAATAATACAAAAGAGCGAAGTCATGTAGGCAAGCCTGTATTTTAGATGTCCAATTCGTGATAGATTACTCAGCTAAGCCCGGAATTCTCATCAGATATCGGTGAAGCCCCAATAAAGGAAGGCACCTCCTAGTCATAAAACTGGCCATAAACAGGGAACAGGACAGGTGTGTGTTTGTAGAAAGCATGGTTTGTATGTAGTGAATGGTTTGAGGAATGTTATGTATCGATGCTATCGCATTTGGCCACTGGGCGATGGGCTGCCAAAACAGGTTTGGCTAAAGGCAATGGAGTCAGTTGGGACAGGTCAGGGGGAAGTCAGGGAAGAAGGACACGTCCTTTTAGATCAAGCTCGACCTTTAATTGACTTATCATGAGGGCAAGGCACGAGATGGATACCGTTTACAAAATGGAGTCTGGGGGTTGGGACGGAAACTACGGTTCAGGGGTGTTAGCATGCCTCGATCATGACGCAAATACATAGGAATGATGTCCTAATCATTATCGGTTCGTCGACACCAAATTCGTCATGGTACGTTGATGTTTCGGGACACGGATATCGGGTCTCGATACCGGGACAACAGTAGGGTCCAGAATTTCAGAACCACAGAGCCCTCTTCATTGTAAATATAAAGACTTTTATGGACACATTATCTATGCCCAAGTGGTAGTACACTGATTGATGCCAAGTACGGACTTTTAACACAATAACCGTGTGGCATTCATCAGTGAATGCAACTGTTCTGATTCTTTGTACATATACACCACCAATGTTCCTTCTTTAGTATTAAAATAAAGTGGTATCTTTCAGTAAAATTATTCCTTTTGGTGCTCCTTTTGCTGTTATAGTTTCTTACCCAATCTTCTAGAGGATTATTGGGTTACCCTAGTTGTATTAAAATATGCCCGTCTCCTGGATCATAGCCTCTTTACTATGCTTTTGAGAGGACGAATTTGTATCCTTCCTTGGCTCACCTCAGGAAACAACATTTTTAGGTCGACCCTTGCGCAGCGTGCATGTGCTGCACTATTGAAGGCTTCTTGTGAGCACTCCAAACTTCTCCATGTGGCTCGGACTTCCCCCACCCATTATGTTGGTTGTTTTCCTGAGTCATTTATTTTTCGTGGCCTGTAAATGGCTAAAGGTGGGCGCATTTCCCACCTCTTTAGCAAATGTTCACTCCCACAGCGTTTTGCTTGCTGGAGCGAGCAGCGGCGCGCAGGCTGGCAGCTGCATTCCTGACATTCCATCCAGTATGCGCGCACCACTTGTGGTCTTCTTGTTTAGGCATTGCAGTTGCGGTAATCTGACCCACTGCCCACTGCATCCAAAGTGAGGGCTGCACTGGCTGCCTCCGAGTCACATGAATGGGGCCGGCTGGAGGCTCCTCGCCAGCTGGCACTAGTCGGCCTGTAGGTGGCGCTGTTGCTGTGGGATCTGCTGGTCTTCCGCTCCACTCTTCGACATGCTCTATTCCAACAGAGACATATGGCGAAGAGAGCCCCAGAGACGTCTGAAAATGCATAAATATGTATACTTGGTCTATACGTGCGGAACGAGAAGCGTCACCTCCCTAGGGCCATGTCCATGCCCCCTTCTCCCCCTGTTGCTCTGGAAAACCGTGGTCCCCTTCCTGGGCTCAAGCTCCACCCTGTGCTACCACAGGAGAGTGCCCCTTGTGTTTGCAGGGCTCAGGCCGATCTCAGCGGCTCCCAGATGGGCCTTCCCCTGTCTCTGTTACCACCATTCCAGGACTGCAGTACGTGAGGTGGTGTGACTGTCCCCTTCAGAGGGGCTACCTTGTTCTCCTTACCATCGCACTGGTGCCTGACATGGGGCCAGGGGTAAGGCTTGGCTGCTTTCTGCCTCTGCATCACCATCACAGTCTGACATGGGGATGAGGCATGGCAGTCTGACCCCTTCCCCCACCTCACCTCTGCACCGTCCATAGATCGGGGATAAGGCATGGTAGTATGACCCCTTACCCCACCTTACATCTGGGATCTGCACTGTCCATGGATTCAGGGATGAGGCATGCCAGTCTGACCCCTGCCCTCCTCTCACCGCGGGGCTGTACACCATCCATAGATACACGGATGAGGCATGGCATTCTGCCCTCACCTCACCTCTGCACCGTCCATAGATTGGGGAATGAGGTATGGCAGTCTGGGCTCTGTACCCACCACAACATTAGGGTGGAGACCAGCCGCGGCCCGTGGAGGGAGTTACGGTGGGGCAGGGAGGCGGGGAAGGGGACGGGCAGGGTGGAGGGTGCTAAAAACAGGCATATGGAGAATTGCAGGTAAGTACACAATTTAATTAATAAAACGAAATTCGTTGCGCGCACTGCATGGCAAAATGCGATGCTGTGCGCGTTACGAATTTCGTTTTAGACAGACTTACAGGCACCGTGTGGACTCTCATCAAACTTTAAAAACTGATATATCAGCCCTGTATCCCATCCTCTTCTCGATGGGACTTGCGCTGTTACCCCTCCCCCCTCCATCCCAGTCCCCTAAGTGCCCCTTTAACAGACGGTGTCTTTCACACATACTCATTTGTTTTTGCTAGTGGTGTGAATATTTGAGAATATTTTCATACTTAGTGAAGTTTTTTGCAAGCTTTGCAAACTCAGTGATCGTCACAAAGTTTGCATATTTTTACAAAAAAAACGACTCTTAGCTGGACTAGCTGGGTAATTCCCCTGCTGTGCTGGGGGGCAGGGAGGCGCGCACAGCGCCCGCAAGCTCATGACGAACTCAGCTTGTAATGAGGCACGGCGCTCCTGTGCTCATGACGAGCTCAGCTCATCACAGGTGCACCGGGTCCATGGAACACTCAGCACAGCAGGGGAATTATCCCCGCACCTGAGCATTCCACGGCTTATGACGAGCTCAGCTTGTCATGAGAATGGAAAAGGTTAAAAACTGTTTTTGGAGCCAGTCCTCAAAAAGCTGAAGATCCTCCTTCTAAAGGCTGCTCAAATCCCACTTCTCATTGGCCCTACCCTTGCAAGTGTGTGTCAGTTGTAAATATTAGAAGTGACCTCTCAAACATGCCTGCCCCTTCTGAGGGGCAAGGACATTTTCTTACTGCTGTGGTGAATACTATAGCAAAAGTGGTCCCAAGCGCCCATAAGATATGGGGTACTCTCTGCATCCTCGTAGGAAAAGTCTTTGCAATGCAATAGTCTCGCAATTGCAAGAATTTGACCCATTGGCATTGTAAATGACAGTGCCATTTATTTATGTGTTTAAAAAACCTGCAATAATAAAAACTCTTTGTTATTTACAATGCAATATTACTTATAGAAGCATCAAATTCTACAAAACTAATAACACTTCCCAAAGGCAAGACCTATTGGCTATGCTAATGCTTGTTTCTTTTGCTTCAAGCTCTCCTTCGAACTCTGTTTTCTTATTCTCTTCCCCTTGTATTACTGTCCCCATCACATTCACAATCTTTGCGATTAGTGTACCTCCCAACTCGTCACTAAAATCACAGCAACAGATAATTTATTTGGTCAGGGTTTACAGACGTTATTGTGTTGCTTTTATTTTTTATCTCCTGTACTCCATATGTTGAAATAAAGCCCAGGTCTAGATACACAAAGGCTGCATATATGGCACTGCATTAGCGGCGGGCCCCTGCACTCACACCTGCCATTTGAGGTAGATGGTGTACCTAGTATGTATGAAAAGGAGATAGATGTCTCTTCAACTGGAGGACAATAAATCTGCTCCCTGGGCTACTGCTGAGCACTAAATGACTCTAGCATTTATTTCTCTTCAGTGTCTCGTTGAAAGTAAATCAGGCCTTGGTAATCATTTTTCTTTCAATTCTACCACTTTCCTATTCTTTTTCACTTTTTTCAGAGGTTTTTACATGGAAAGTATTCTAAAAAGAAACTGTTGGTTATAAAGATTGGAAATATTGAATTCAGTATACAATTTTGCAATACCTTAAGATTTATGTTTGCTTTACATCCAATATGTTGAAATGCTTATTCTATTACTTCCTTTAACAATGTTTTACAAACGTTGGCAAAGATTGTACATTGGCTGTCTCATTATAAAAGTGAGACCTATTGACTTTGCCGCTGCTTGTCAAATAGACATCTACATTTTAAATAAATATGTTTTATAAGTGGCTTCCTGAGCCACTGCTTGTACCTCCCTGCCATTTTCCTCTATGCTTTCTGCTGTGATCTCTTGGTGCAACTCTTTCTTTTCAAATTCACTGCTTCCTGTTATTGGCTATTGATAAATTAGGTGGTATTTCTTTAATATGTTTATTATCAATTGATTTAATATCAGTGGAAATACTTTCATTGCTGCATTTCCATTTATAAAACATAGTGTCATTTAGCCTTAATGAGATATTCATCAGGTTAGTTTGGTCATAATCTTGGTATTTGCTTTCATGAGGACAAGTATGAAATTGAAACCGATATAAAGATACATAGCATTGGTGATTGGGCTATGTGTGAACTACACATGTAAGTCCATCTTGAAAGTTCCCTCATTTTAAGAAATATATATTTATTAAAGTGTGATTGGACTGTTGCTTTTGTGATGTAAGCTTGAACTTGATTCCTTTGAACATTTATTCCCTTTCAGGGTATTTTCTGACATTTGTGGAACCAGTGAATAATATCACTGTTGTTCAAGGCCAGATTGCAACACTACACTGCAAGGTGGTAGGAAACCCACCTCCCAATATTCGATGGTTAAAAAATGATGCACCAGTGGTCCAAGAGCCGAAAAGGATCACTATACGGAAGACTGACTATGGCTCACGGCTTCGAATCCAAGATCTCGATACTACAGATACTGGATACTATCAGTGTGTTGCAAACAATGACTTGAAGACCATTTCTGCAACTGGGGTCTTGTTTGTAAGACTAGGTGAGTCTACATTTTTGAATCTGTGTCTGTGTAATATACATTAGATAGAACTATCATTTGTGCGGCATGAGTATTAATTGATACTTTAAGTTGACCATATGGGTATCACTTGCTAAAATCTGACCGTTCATGTAAAAGTTTACATATAAACGTTTACAGAAAGTTTCCTGTAAATATGTGAATATTCTCTAGACTTTGTTGGTCTTGTTTACAACTATATTTGACAATTGTCTGTCTCGGTATGACTTCACCCGTCACCCCTTGAATGGGATCACAGGAATGCCCCCCAATCGCTTCCAGGGTTGTCATTGTGGAGGCAGCATAGAAATTTGATTCAGACTTTTATGGACTCCAGGTTTCGTTTGGGAAAATTAACATCAAACAATAATGAATGTTCCACACTCAACACATAAAGCACACGTTGCTCCAACACAATCTCATACACAATCTGACAGAAAGTACACAAACGTATAGAAAATGCATACAACCGCACGCACACACACACACACCAACCACTTAAAAAGTCTGTTTAGATTGCAAAGCCCCTGAACTGCAATTTATTGCAATTTATTAGTGAGTCTATATAGGGGTGGTATTCCATGCCATCACCACACTTGTTGCAAAAAATTTTGTTGGCAGCTGTTTCAGTTAATGTGCAATAAACATGGTGCAGCCTAACCTTGACGTGCTGAGTTCATCTGGAGGTGAGAATCACATACTCCCTTTAGAGCCATGCATATGTCTGACTTAACCGACCACCTGGAGATCCTTCTAACTTGTCCTACATGCCTCATTTGTCACTCCATTTCTCCAGCCTGTGAGAACTTCATCACGTGTGTCCGTGTTTGGCTTGTTCATGGCAGAAAGAAATATGAAGTTACAATATGATGTGAGAACCTCTATTTATAACACACAAAGCTGAATTATGACGTTATAGTACAAAACCCTTTTGTAGTCTGTCTTCTACTATGAGAAGTCTTTTGTATTACATGCAAAAAGCCTCTTGTGGTGTGGAAGTAAATCTTAGTAGGTATAATGTGTAAAAAAAATAAGTGCCGGGCCCTTGTCAGGAAGCCACTGAATCTTGAACCAACCATTTACCTTGCCAGCATGGTCAGATACAGTACCAACAAATCTACTAACCATCACACTTCTACAAGTTTACCCATTCAGACTATTCTAGTCCACCCAAAGCCTTAGGAAGGGTTGTGTGGCACTTATTAGTCATTTTTTGCGGTATATTTACCTATTAAACAACTGTTGTTGTGCTAATCTTAAAATTTGACAAACAGCTCCACCATGTGGCAGGCTGTAATAAATGCCTGTATTGAGAATTATTATCCGGTGTCGAGCACTGGAAACCACCTGCTTAAATTAAGCCAGTATCTTAGCTACAATATTCTCCATATTACTGCACATTTTTTGATCCCTGCTACTCTTTTTATAAATAGTGTAAAAAGTGTGTAGTTCCCTTCATAAAGGGTTTGTGTTGGAAGCAGTGTAGCCAGTGGTCACCATAATATTTTTTTTTCACAAGTGGCAGGCTCCTGTTAGCCCTCTATCTGTGCTGCTTCCTCCCCTCTCGAACACTTAGGCACAATCTTTTTCTACCCCTTCAAAAAGTCCCTGCTATTGCTTCACACTCATACAGATGCACTTTCTACATAGGTAAGACTCCCTAGACCCTCCACTATTCTGCCTGCAATTACACACTGAAACGGAACAGTCCTCCTGCAGCCGCCTCATTCGTGGTGTGAAGTGAGTACAGACGGCTTTAGGGCAGTGCGCCTGGTGCGGCCGCACTGGGCGCTGACCTGTGAAGGGAGTAGCGGACCTCAGGGGGGTGAGGGGTGGCGCTGTGTTTAGAAGTAACTTAATATTGGAGAGATGAGGGGCACCTTTGAGCAGTGGTCATGAGAGAATCTGAGGAGGAGGTTATGGGGGCGCCAAAAATGATTGTTGCACTGGGCGCCACAAGCGCTAAAGCCGCCCCTGGAGGTGAGGACCCCCTCGTGTTCAGCTTTCCTGTGCCCTTCTGCTCTAACCTCCTTCTCAGTGCCCTCCATTAAATCTGTGGCAAGTTCATCATAACTGAGTTATTACAACTTTATGTGGAGTAATGTAGAAGTAGGCTCAAAACCGATTATTGGGCATTTCTACTATTCCTGTAGATTTTTTTGAAATCTGGTTAAACCACATTGCACCACAGAAATACTATTAAAAGTTTGCTGCCTGCACATGTGGTGGCACCATATGGATATATATGTAGTCAGACCATGTTACAGCTGGCACTGTATTACTGCTGATTTTACTACATGTGTTTTTAACTGGAAAAATGTTGTATTGCCACTTGTGACAATTCACATTTTACCAGGTGTATTTACTGCTAAACTCAGAATCCAGAGGTAGTGGTACACCTATCAACTGGGGAAACACATCTTAGTTTAGATTTATTTATTCAAAGTTTTATATAGCGCGAACAAGATCCTTACAGATATCAGAGCGCTTCACAGAACAGGGGTAGGGGCAACAGGAATGAACAAGATAATGGGGGCAGCATAGTAATCACTAACATAGTAGGATAACAATCATGTACAGAAACATATCAAAATACAATCAGGTAAACAAGTAGTATAAGACGGCACTAGTCATTGCTCCCACTACAAAAGGGTTTAGGTAAAGCCTTGGATGTGTAGATGGCTTATACCAATTTCTTAGGATAGAGAAAGCACTGGGTGGGGGCATCGGGAGGGTGAGTCAATACACCAAAGTGTAACATATATTGGTCGGTAGTAAGAGAGTAGCGTAGTAGTGACACCATATGGTAGGAGTATAGTGCCAAAGAACAAGGTGATCAGTGATACAGAGCGATGCAGAGTCTCAGGTTCAGTATCTATAAAGTTCAGGAGATCTTGGCCAGAAGGATTGTTTTCACCTCTTTCTTGAAGAGTGCAGTGGAGGAGATAAGCCTGGTTTCCGGAGGGAACTGGCCACTGGAATTATGCAGCAGGAGAGGGCCAAGTTAGCTGCAGGGTTGTGTAAATTACGCTGCAAGAAAAGCCAAATTATGCTCCACATTTTTTAATAGTATTTATTCTTCACTTCATCATTTTTAAACTTGATAACACTGTCTGGGCATTGGGTGTACCTCATTAGTACAAGTTTAACACCCAAATCTAGCAAAAAGCACAAAATGGTGACCAGTCCAGTTTTATAAATGGCGTTTCACTGCACAGCAACACGTGTTGCTGCATTTTTAGTAACATTTGAACTGTTATACCTGTTTGGCAACATTTTTTTTGCTAAAATCTGTAGATTACGTGGCAGATAATGGATTATTTGGCAAATGTGGCAGATCTATAATTATGCGAAATCGCAGTGCCCGCACAATCTCAAAATTCCAGTGGGCCTAGGTATATATCATGGATGAAATAAGCAGAGAACTCCTGAGGCCCACTCTTGTGGTATTCAGAGAATGGAAAGTACCTCATGGGCATCATGATTGAAGGCACATGTTGACAAGGGCGAGGCTTGTTGCACTATGTTCTTTATAAATCATGATGACATATTTTGCTGTTAATTTGATAATAAGCCAGTTGATGATGCCCGAAAATAAGTATTAATGCATGTTTTTCCTCTGTTTTCTTTTAGGTCCAACACATAGCCCAAATCACAATTTCCAGTAAGTATTCAGTTCAACTCCTGCAGTGTATTTTACTGAGAATGACTGTAAGTCATCCGTCCAACATCCTGCCACTGCTGTTATCCCATGCCAAAAACTGTCTTCGGTTTGATTTACTCTGAGAAGCCTTGCTGGAGCCTTCCCAGAAAGTGACAACATTGTCTTAGTCTGTTTTAGCTCACGGTTAGCTGTCTAATGGCTCGAGCTAGCGTAGCGTGTGGCGTTGCGAAGAGCTTGGCGCACTAGCAAACTATTTTTAATGCCTAGTTCTGTGCACTGTAAAACTAGAACAAAGATAAAGTTATGCTCTTCAGTCTGAAAACGACAAAATTGATGCAAACGTCTTGCTCGTGTATTCCTTTGTGTGTCTTTAAGTCATGGAGTAGACCCCAGAGTGTTTCTTCACTTCAGAGCAGTACGGTTACAGATCCAAGGGCGGGCAACCGAAGCCAAGCTTCTTGGCAGAGTCACAATTTCCTTTGACGTTTACTAGGCAAAAAGCCTTAATTAAAACACGAGGGAACATCTTCCATTCTTAATCCCTTGCTCACACACACTCCACACTAATCTCCTCTGCGGCCCTCCCCATCCTATGTGCTATGATCCTGTTACCTCACACAGGATATAGGAGGCACTACAAGGGGCAGGAATTGCTTTTTAGGTCGAGCCTGGGCAGCGCATGCTGTATTGAGGTAGGGACTTGAAGCTCTCAGGGCCGTCCTAAGGCATGTGCAAGCTGTGCACCTGCACAGGGCCGCCAAACCCCAGGGGCCGCCACGCCAATATATATCCTTAGATACATATTTGCGTGGTGGCCCCTGGCAGGGATTTGGCGGCCTCGGGTCCCCTACCTACACTCCCTGCTCAGGGCCTCCGTGAGCCTAGAGCCGGCCCTGAAGCTCTGTCCTCTTTCCGCCCACATTTTTTATTGGCTTGTGTCAATGTCAACTGTAAACTAGCTGTTCATTTGTCAAAAGACTTAGTAGTCCCTCCTTAGTGCCGCCTTGTCTCATTTTGTAGCCTCCCATGGCAACACCACCTGTTACGTGTGTTGTTGTTCGGTAGGCTTAAATTACTGCCTTTGAGCACTATTTTCTCAAAGAGTTTAAATTATTGGCACTGTAAATGACAATGCCTTTTATTTATCTGTTTTAACCCGTTGGTTGCTCGTGTCGGCGGCCGACGCGAGCACTACCTCTGGGGTGCTGCGCATGACCAACGGCCAACGCAGCCCCGCCCACTGCTAGGAATGCCCGCACTGCGGTGGAATGTTCGCCGTGGTAAAGGGGGTAAAATCAACACATAAAAAATGCTTTGTCATTTACAATACCAATAGCTCAAACTCTCATTAATGCAATACCTATTGCATTGCAAATGCTCGTTTGATGTGTTAGGGGTGAGGGGGACGAAGAACCTCATAAACTGACTCTATATCAATTATTCAGGCAAAAGAAACAAACTTTGTAATGGCTGAAACACATTAAATAACAGACTTTTTTGTTTCTATTCCAAAGCAGAATCATAGACGCCAGAGAATGGATTAGTAATGAGGCAAGGCAGGCTTCCTCCCCACTAACACTCCTATGGGTAGACAGATGCTCGTCTTGCAGCATGAACTAAGTTAAGCTGATCGATTCTTTCTGGGATCACATGCCGAGAGGGAATGATCTTTCATCTGTAGGCTGTATTTTCCAGTCATTAAGGAAAAAGTTGTGCAAATTAGTATTTTTCTTGCCTATTCTGAACTCTGCCAATTTCCTAGGTACCTCGTTTAACGGGATGTTTATGTACTAATTTGGCAAACCATGTAGGGGTGTATTCATCCTATTTAACTGCTGTTAAACTGCATTTTTTCTTTTTTGTGTGTTTACATTCTAGTGGTTACTTCTGTTTCCAACTCGTGTATGGATTGTAAATGAACCTCAGATCCAAAGCAGGATTTTAAAGTAAATACAATTAACTTATATTAACATTGGGCTGTCATGCCAAAGTGTGCTGGTTTTAAGAGCACCATGCACACCTGGACGTTAACTTTATAGAATAATTCGAACAAACAGACCTAGAAGGAAATGGCTTCAGGTCAATCATTCCAAAGAAAACAAATCGAAAGACAACAATTTCAAATATAAATGTTGAAAAGCAGCGAGGCACTTTTCATACAGCTGCTCGTCGCAGTTACTATTTTCATCGGCGGGGGAACCATTATGTTTAAAAATGAATATGGCTAAGCCTTAATACGATGTTTAGGGTTCACCACTTTTCATGCTTTGGGCTACACTCCTCTTCGGAAATCTCCCATCCTAATTTCATCCTGTAGTGCCAGCGGCGCAGCCTCTGTGTCCCCTCTTTTTGGGTACCCAATAAGAGACCCCCGCCTTATTTTCCATCCCTAAATTGCAACCATATATTTTCAAGCAAATTGTAACTATATTCGGAGCTGAACAGAAGGTCCCTGGGTTCGAGGCAGTAGAATGCCCTGACTGCACCTACACAGGCAGCATGGACTTGTGCGTGTGGTGTACTGGAGCCTGAGATGTTTTCTTCCAGAATAATCCTACAGGCTATTGTGTCTGTGGAGTGGGTGATAACACAATTTGAGTGTGAGGCTGAGCTGCAAAAATATCATATTGTGTTTTTTTGAAGGGTTGTAATGTTAAGGGAAAGAAATTTCAGTTTTATTGTGCATGTCCTTTTCTTACTGCACTTTGGATGGAATTAGGTAACTACAGTGCTACTCAGTTTTGTTAAAATGATCAAGGCTACTGCAGTTTTGTGACCCATCACAAATCGTGTAAAAAGCAAGTAGTTCTCTTCGTAAAGTGTTTGTGTCAGAAGCAGTGTAGCCAGTGGTTTCCATAATATTCCTTTAATTATGCTCAGTTATCTTAAAAAGCCCATTCACCAGAAGTTTCTCGGCCCCAGCTCTTACCTGATGTATGAGTATGAGTATGAAGAGTATTTCTATAGCGCCTAACTACCCGGAGGCCTCGTAGCGCTTACGGAAAAGGAAGCAGAATCACGTCAGTCTACAGCGCTAGGGAAACATTCTAAACAAGTGTGTTTTTAGGAGCTTGCGAAAAGTCAGCAAGTTGTTGTTCCCCCGCATGGCTTGGGGAAGGGAGTTCCACAATTTAGCAGCAGTGAATGAGAAAGAGCGACCTCCCCATCTCACCTTCCTTTTTAGGTCTCGCCCTGCGATTGCAGGCCAAAGGCCTGCTGTCGCAGAGCGAGACTATTGTTATCATTCCGGCTTTCAAGGACTGAAAGGGAGAGGACAAGAGACTGGCACGCGCACACAAGCAGCAGCCTGCCAGGATCAGGTCGCGCGCGTCAACACGCGCTCCGATTCCGGCAGGCTCTTCCCAACACATGCACAACACACATACAGCCCCCCCCACGCATACACACACACATACATACATACAGAACCCCCGCATACACACACACACGCACACACATACACAGAGAACCCCCGGCACTTACACACACATCCCCTACCTCATCTCGGCGTCTTCGCGCTCCCTTGCCCCCGCTCTTCTGGTGCGCGCGCACCACTAGTTTCGATTCCCGCGTCGGCTCCTCTGTGGTGCGCGCGCACCACAGGTTTCTATTTAAACAGCCAATCAGGAGGCAGAACTCCTTTGAGACATGCTCCCTCTCTGGTCCGCTATCATTTTGAACTGCACGGTGCGTCGTGGCCCCAGCAAAAACGGCAGCATGGGCCAATCACCTTTGTTTTTGCTTATTATTTCCGTAGGCAGCTTTTGGTTATGCGCAGCCCACGTCACTACAGAGACACTTTGTAATGAATGGGACATAAGGGCAATCATGAACATTACTGGTGAGTAACCGAGGGATTTTAGCTATAGCTAGCTTTATTTTTTGTGCGTGTGGTTTTCTGTCTTTTTTACCTCGTGCTGGACCGTTGCAGGTGCTTAGCTGTTTGCTGATTCCATTATAGAAGAGGGAGAGCGCTTCCACAATGTAAGGCGTTTTTTTCAGGATTTTTTCTTTTGTGTTGTTGTATTATATATGCGTTTCTTTTTAAATGTGTTTTAAATATCTTTTTGCTGGCGGAACGGGGTTGGGTACCATCATGGCCATACAGGCTGCTCTAATTCCCCATTCCCAGCTGGTGCCCCTGCAGCCGCGGCACTCTCTGTGTGCTCCTCTAGCTCTTCGTCCTCGTCCACCGCCTCTTCCTCGCCCTCCCCGCGCCTGGCCACTCCGGCCACAGCCCCTCCGACCGCCTCCAGTGCAGGACTCCTCCTGCCAGAGCCCTTACTGCCAGCAGCATCCAACTCCCCCACCCCTGGCAGCGGCGGCGCAGGGAGCAGCATTAGCACCAGCTAAGGCGGCAGCAGCCCCAACCTCCTCCCGGGCAGCTGTGGCATCAGCGGTGGAGCCTGCATCCCCGGGCTGGCCGTGGCCATCAGCACCACCTCTGCGGCCAGCATCGCGAGAGTACTTTAAAACTCATGCTCACATCGAAGTCTTCTGAAAATCAAATTATCCTGTCGCACATCCCCCCTCCCCACTTCCCGAACACTTACTGTACAACTGATCCCCATTCCCGTCTGAAAACGTACCCTGCAGCCATACCTCTCTAACGCTCCCACCCTAGAGAGAAACTTTCCAGCAGCCTGGCCCGAGGACACACATGCGAAACCACAAAACTCAACTCACTTGTGCACCCCACCCCCCAAAGCTGAACACACCATCGCAGACATTTAACTGTCTCCTACCAGTCACGTGGCACCACTTTGTATTGTATTGTAAGGGGTGCTTATAGAGCGCACTGACACCATGGGTCATTGTGATATTATGTTGTGTGTGTTTGTGCAGCGCTAAATGAGGTGATACAAGTGCACTTGTGATCAGAAACTTGGGCTCACACTTCTCAGGGCATGATTAAAAGTGTGCACCTCGGCGTCTGACTCTTCAGATCATGTTTGGACATTGTCACGTACATACATGATTCCCTTTAGTCTGCAACTGTGGGCCGTATACAACTTAAAAGATAAACAAGCACAACTGGCAGCAAGCTCTCCGCCCGAGGATCACTTTGTATGTGTGTGTGTGTGTGTGTGGGGGGGGGGGGGGCGGCGGGGGGGTTGTTGAGCCTGCCCGGGATTCGGCAGCGAGCATGCAGGCGCGTTAAATTGCTAATCGGAGGCCGGGGAGTTGGGAGAGGTGTCTGGAGGGAAATCCTGAGCAGGGAGAGCACAGAGTAGCGAAGTGGGTCAGAGGGTGTATGCATCCGAGCTAAGAGGCGGGAGTGGAGGCCCGGGGAGGGCTGACTGACGGTGCTGGAGCCCTCATAGGAGGGCAGGCGGTTCTGCCTCACCCGGGGAAGGCTGTAGTGTGACCGGGACAGAGAGAGGCCAGGGTAGACCATGCACCCCATCCTCTCAGGACTGGTGTACTTTCAGGGGGACTGGGGTGAACTGATAAGACGTTAGATTGCAGAGCCCTCATACAGTTGGTCCGGATTCATGGCATCACCAAGTAAGCAGGACTTGGGAAGGGTTTCAACCCACTGCCTCCTTCCGTGCAGCAGAGACATCCCCTAAACTCTGGAGGACTTTGGTCAAAGGGGGGAGGGGGGGTGGGGGGGCACAACTGCCGCCATCCGAATCTTTGAACGAGACACGTTGGAAGATCACTGAGATGCGAGTTCCCTTCATGTGGGGAAGTGCAGGGCACAGTTAGTATGTGAAAGAGATTGTGGGAAAGGTGCAGGAAACACCCGATCATGTAGGCATTTACAGGCTATAGCTGCATTTGCCTACTTAGTAGTAGCAGCCAGCAGTAGATATCACAACTCATACGCACACACTACATTGATGTGTTTTTAGGGAGTAGTCACGGGGTGTTCTATGTGTGGTGTCAAGTGAATGACAACACAGCTGGTCTGAGGGTATATGAGTGCAAACTGATTCCCGTACCTTGCAGGTTGCCTGAGTGAGCGCTGCGGGCTCTTCCCAGCACCACCACCTCCCCCCCACCCCAGGGGCTGTGTGGAGACGTCCCTCCCTCTGCTAGCTTTAGATTCGGCACCAAGCATTTATATGAAGACGTCTCTCTCGGGTAGCCAGCATGGCTGCAGCCGGGCTGCGCATGCCGTGCAGTGCATGCCGTGCAGTGTACTGACATCAAGGACACACACTCCATGGAGTGCTGGAGCCTCCGAGACGCCTGCCTGACGCCACTGCATGGCTGAGGGTTTCCGTTCCTCGAGGGAGTCATTCCCCTCGGGGTGTCCTGACGATGTTTCCTCGCTCCTCCTGTGGGAGAGGGCCGTTACAGGTGCAGGGTGCGTGGAGTACGGGGCTCCCCAGTCCCTTCTGGAAGAGTAGGTGGAAACAGGAGCAACGGTGAGCTCCTCTCTTCCAAAGGTGGTTTTGTTTAAGGAAAGGGAGTTTCTCTAGCCCCCGAGGACCCCAACTTAAAGGTCATTATTGAAGGGAACTAAACAGTTACCTATTTGCCACAAAGTCACGAACACACCACTGAAGTGCTTCCAAAGACCAACAGGGCTGATGTTCATGGTGGGCACGCTTCGGGCGTGTAATCCAAGCCTGGATGCGAGGAGTACCTCGGGCAACATCAAATGCTGGTAACGAAAGCACCAGACGCAGTAATGCTTTCAGCATTTAAAATAATAATAGGGTGTACTACCAAATCAAACATACCACGCAGTTTGCAAGCAGTCCCCACCGGCTATAGAAAATGTCTCGGGTAGAATCGTCTCTGAAGTACACGTGCACCAGTGACCCGGAAGGAACACGCAGAAGACAGAGTGTCTCTTTAGATGTAACCTTTCCTTCTGAGGGAACAGTTCCATGGCCCCACTCGGCCTCCATACACTCTGCCCCATGGTGGGCGAGAATCAGTGGCCTCCGAGAGGTGACCCCCTCTCATTCGGAGGTGAACTTCTGTGCCTTCCGACAGGCCAGTCACTTGCTCCCCACTGAGCCCCGAGACACACATCCACACAGTGGGCAAGGTTCCAGGCCTCTGAGAGGCCAGTCTCCCTCCCACACGTCTCATAGCCTTCTGGGGGCAAGTATCCCCTTCTGAGAGGTCATCTCCACAGAGCCACGAAATACAAGCACGCATGCACACACAGTGAGTAAATACCAACCACCTTGTCACTGAATTGATATGAAAGAGCACAATTTCGAACCTAGTTTATCACTTTCATTAGTTTCTTTTGAGAGTTTATCTCACATAATTTGCACAAAAAAAGTTCTAATCCATTTCAGGACTACTGCAGGTATGTTCGAAGTCCTCATGTTTAGGGTGTGCATTCGAAAAAAAGATACAACTGGTGGGATTCCCACTCCTGGTCATGGCATACTTTCCGTCAGGCTATACAAGGTACATAAAGGACCCTTGATTTTAGCAGGCCTCAGAATGCCGAAATTCTAGGAGTGTGACACGCCATCTTTAATTCTTTCCCACAATTGCAACAGGGACTGACCCCTCAGTGTTCGAATGCCCCTCCCCAACCCCTCCCAGGCACTCAGGAGTTAAAAGACGCGTAGCTTTAGATAATGGATAGTGACAAATGGCGGCTCGTTCTCACATTGCAGGCAGAGTGCGGTCACCAGCTCCATATGTGATGCGATTGTCAAGCACACGTGGTGTCGCCACTGTGAAACACTGAATATTCACACAATTATTATATCTACATTAGTTGTTTCCGCTACAAGGCAAACCCGCTGTTTGCCTGGCCTGAGTAAACTAAACTAGATTGTTTCACATAATTAATCGTACAAGCATTAGGTAATCGTATTCCATAAGGCTGTGGCACCTTCCTGCCGCTGTACACCAGTGATGGGGGTTGTGATCCCAGTCTTACAAAACTGATAACAAAAAAAACACTGCAAATTTCACGAAACAAAAGATGATATTCCATATTTTCCATGAAGGGGGCACCAGAACTAAAATACCCAGAATAGGTCAGGTGCTTGAATCTTTAGATCATAGAGTAATTTAACATAGAGCAGCCTAACATCACATAAAACATGCCACAACAAAACCTAACACATAACTTAACACAAGGTAATATAATAAAAATGTTATATTCCATAACTGACCAGGCAAAATTTATATAGCTTCATGTTAAAC
This sequence comes from Lissotriton helveticus, assembly GCF_964261635.1. Lineage (NCBI taxonomy): Eukaryota > Metazoa > Chordata > Amphibia > Caudata > Salamandridae > Lissotriton > Lissotriton helveticus. Next base: position 895,610,600 of record NC_136059.1, read on the forward strand.
TATTGCATTTATGCAGTTCGAGCTATTGGCATTGTAAATGACAATGCCCTTTATTTATGTTTTGGTTTTCAAAACATAAATAAAAGGCATTGTCATTTACAAGGCCAATTGCCTAAACCCGTGTAAATGCGAGACCTACTGCATTGCAAATGCTTTTTTTTATAGGTTTTTTTTTGTGCTCATTCTGTCAGACTTTAATCATATTTATTTTGGTATATGAAATATAACGTTGTAGCCAATATAGTTCGACATATAGTTAATTAAAGTGAACTCCCATGTGGAGCAGAGGTCAAGTAATGCAACCCATTTCATGTATACTACAAATACATGTTGATATCTACAATTATTTAAGATTTAAATTATTTTTTGATCATGCATGCTGTTTTTGTGCAGAGATATTAACTGACCTTGTACAAATGGTATGTTAGTGAATTAATTTGTTGCACAGGAAAGTCTTGCATATATATATATATATAGATATATATGTATGCACATGCCTTGGAAAAGTCATATCAACCTCTCATTTCCCTTGGTACAGAGGGAACATAGGACATGTTTACTATTTCACTTGGGGATTATCCCCTCTCTAATTACGTTTCACCGGTAATCTCAAGGCATAAAACGCTCAATCTTGAAACAAATACTCTTTCACTTTTACATTTTATGTCGGAAATTTTTTGCAAAGGTGTATTTACGTTTTCTTGTAATGATCAGGTTTCTTGTAATGCTAACATGAATATATTTGCTAGGCATCTAAATTATCTAGCATACACGGAGAAGGTCTTGGCAGTTGATGGGATGCTCAATTTTTCTCTAGTTATGATAAAAGTCATTATCTTGTATTTACGAGAATTCAAGCTATTGGCATTATAACTTACAATGCCATTTATTTATGTTTTAAAAATGAAGACCAACATAAAAGGCATTGTCATTTACAATGTCAAAAGCTCAAACTGGTGTAAATGCGAGACCTATTGCATTGCAAATGCTTTTTTTCTTAGTGGTGGCCAAATATAGAGAGCTAGAGCGTAGAGTCCTAGGCGGCAAGTAGGGCGTTAATAATGTGTGTAAGATGGATGGGCCGGTCTTCCACATGGCTTTATGTGCCAAGCACATAGCCTTGAATTGTATCCTGGCAGCAATAGGTAGCCAGTGTAACTGTTGCAGTGCTGGCCTTGCTGATTGCTGCCGTGGAACCTGCAGGAGCATCCGTGCTGCACAGTTCTGAACTACTTGTAATTTGTTTATTATGGCCTGAGGAGCTTCCAAGTACAGAATATTTCCATAGTCCAGCCGGGACAATATGAGGGCTGGGGCCATTATCCTTCTAGCCTTAAATGGAAGGAGGGGAAGAATTTTACGGAGAATTCTCAACAATCCATAGCAGATTAATGAGAGCATGGTGGCCTGGTGTCCAAAGTTAAGGGAGTTATCAAGCCAAATGCCTAAGCTCTTTATTTGTGGCTTTGGAGATGGTACAGGACCTAGACATGACGGCCACATGGGGACAAAGACAGTTGGTGATGGATTCCCCAACAGCATGAACTCTGTCTAGTCCCCGTTGAGGCGGAGGTAAGAGCGCTCCATCCATCTGGCCACTGCTTCAAGGCAAGGAGCCAAGGTGCTAGACGAACCCTTGTCATGGTGAAGTGATACCACTAACTGGGTATTGTCTGCATAGCTGATGATCTTAATGCCAAATGGATGGATAATCCCTGCCAACGGCCTCATGTAAACATTAAAGAGCATCGGACTTAAGGCCGAACCCTGTGGAACCCCACATCCGAGAGATAGACTGGAGGAGGCCACATCTCCCTCGAAGACCTGGAAATGGCGGTCGCTGAGGAAGGATGAGAACCATGCCAGTGCAGCGCCTGATACCCCGACACTCTTGAGTCGGTCGGCCAAGATGGTGTGATTGACCGTATCAAACGCTGCACTGAGGTCCAAAAGAATGATGGCAGCCATTCCCCCCTCATCCACCAACTTCCTTGCCTCCTCTGTTACCATCAACAGAGCGGTCTCCGTCCCGTGGTGAGGACGGAAGCCGATCTGCATGGCATCCAGCAGGTTGTTGGATTCTAGATGGTTGACCAGGATATTAGTAATGTGTTTCTCCAACAGTTTACTCAACCAGGGCAGGAGCGAGATTTGGCGGTAGTTGGAAAGGTTTAATTGATCCAGACTAGGCTTTTTCAATAGGGCCCTGACCATCGCGCACTTCCACTGGGAGGGGACTGTACTAGTTGTAATAGAGGAGTTCAATACCTCGATGATTGTTGTACGGACGGAGTTTGTTTTTGAATAACGGTTTTAGGAAGAGTTCTATCAAGAGAGTCCTGGATCCAGTTATTAAAGTTATTTGCCTCATCAGTGTTAGTTCCCTTTGGGGGTTTTGAGGCCTCTAGGGCCAACTTCCGTTCCGCCAAAGGGAGTCTGGACCATTTCCTGCCCCAAGCTACCGTTGGATTCTGAACACATGGGGCAATCCTCGTGACCCTAAATAAAGGAATTAAAAAATGGTCCGATCAAGGGAGGGGAATAGGATTCCCAGAACTGAGATTGTCTAAATTGCTGAAGACTGGGTCCAGGAGATGGCATTTGTCATGTGTTGGAAGGAGACACTTTTGATGAAGGTCTATCGCCTGAAGGCTTGATAAAAGATTATTGGCTATGGGGTTTGATTGGTCCTCAAATGTATACTGAGATCCCCCAGTACTGTAAAGTTAGCCATAGCCAGAGCCGATTCTGTGGCTGCGTCAATAAATTTAGGGATGAATTTTTTTAAAGCTTCTGGAGGACGGTAAATCAGTAGGCCGGAAAGGGTGTCAGTAGATGAAAATTCAATCGAAAAGGCCATACTTTCACAGTCACCAAGTGAGGATGGTAAAAGTCGACATTTATAAATGTCCTTATAAATAATTGCTAGGGCTCCGCCTCTGCCCGACACACGATCAATTCTACATATTCCATATCCCGAGGGCAGGGCTCGAATAATGTCGGGGTCATTCCCAGTCTGCAGCCAAGTCTCGGTTAGAAACAGGGCGTCTAATTTATGTTCCTCAATTAATAGAGTTATTTCAGTGCAATGTTTTGGCAGAGACCTGCAATTCAGGAGAGCCATATTTCGTAATATGGTGGCTGAAGGCTCCCGGTCTAGATGGTCTGATGGCTTATAATGCCGATGACAGTAGCGGCAGTATAGAGGAAGCTTAGCGGGATTTAAGGTGTGGCTACATTCCACTTTACGTTCTGGTCTCATCCTGTGTAAACTAAGTGAGCTATACTTTATGGGGCTTCCAGAGCGAGGATCAGAGTTTGTGGCCCCTGGACCCGGCCGGGTACGGCCGGGCGCAGACGGGCTTGCCTCTGGCGCGCCCGTTGCATGCGCGCGCTGCGCACTAGCATCTGTGTGTTTAAATAGTAGCACAGAACGACTAGCGGTCTAACCAAGATGGCGCTGCCCCGAAGTCCCGAAAGGAAGAAGGGACTATCGGTGTGATCGGGCCAGGAAACAGAATAGCAGCAAAATACACAGTAATACAATCCCCCGCATAACAGTGAGTTTAAAAACCAATGCAAAGTGCAAAGCGTTACGAAAATGAATAAAAGAAGCAAGTTGCTTCGATAGTATTTTCTATAGTGCAAGTATGTGGCGAGTCAGAGAAATCTTTAAAAAATAGGTACAGTTAGCATGAAGTGTTCGGCTAGTCTCCGTTATGCGAGGGGGGTGTTAGTGTACATCCCCCTCACTGTGGGACCTGTGCATTGCAGACCTCAAGGCAGCAGTGCTGACTGAGGTGGCAGTACTTGAGAGATCAAGTAGTACAAGGAGGATGAACAAGCCTGGGCTTGACTGAGTCACCCATGGAGTTTGCCTGTAATCAAGAGTATGGATTTTTTGTAAAGGCCATTAGTGGGTCTAGAGTTGGACAGGCATCGATTTACGAGGATATTTTTTCATTCAGGCAGACTAGAGTACAGTGATGATAAAGGGATACTTGGGAGCTCGGTATTAGGAAAGGACACACCGGTGGATCAGGAGGGAAGTATTGGTGTCAAGGAAATCAAAGCACTGGGGGCTGGGTTGGCAATCATGGTGGATAGGGGGTTAGTCAGGTAAGAATGGAGTGAAGGTAGATTGGAGATTTGAAAAGGATTCTATGAGGATAAAAGGACAGACACATTAAAGGTACTGGATGGACCTTCGAGAGGCAGGAGGGTGGATGCAAAGGGATGCACTCAGATCAGGCAAGCGAAGAAATAGTGCATTAGGAACGACTGTAGGGAAAGGATGTTCATCTGGGATGATCACTAGTGTAGAGTGATGGTTTGATATTATCCAAGCCGTGGATGGCTGGTTATGGAGAATCGGAGGTCAGAATGATGGTGATGGACAAACAAGAGGCCTCAAGAGATGTGAATTGATAAGAGAACTAAGGGCTGCAAGGGCAGACAGGAGGGCAGATATATCCTCAGCATTTGACATGGGACAGCATTTTTTATTTTAGGACAATATACTCAATTAAATAGGGCACAAACCAACTACTTATTGCAAACGAAATTCGTGTCTAATGTTTGAAAAGTGCACAGTTTCTTTAAATATTTAATAACAGGTAGACTGGTGAAGCCTCTAAAAGTTCTATGTTACTTTAAATGAATTTCTTTCTGGACAGTGGTAAATGCATTAGGTTTGACTCTTTAAGCGGAATTGTGCAGCACCTGGTAATAATGGAAACACGGGATTTGATTTGGATACATTTAATAATATCAGATGATCATAAGGGCTTGCTGCAGCAGTACCAGAGTTAGGATGACACACAGGCATGCCATTCGGGCATCTACCTTTACATTTCTAAAAAAATACAAATCTTCAATCACTTGTCAATAACCTATTAATAGGAATTCATGATGTTTCATAAATTTGTATGTGTTTGGCATTCTCAAATCTTGGCAAGTGTTCAGTTATTTCAAGGAAAAAGGGCGGAATTAGGAGGCGCCCGAAACCAGGAAGCACTCCATGTCCTCTGTCAATGGACATAGAGAACCAGAAACAAAATATTTAATTAAAAGTACCAGGTTAATGTTGGTAGTTTATTAAAACATTTTTAACATTTTGTGACAGCTAAAATATATTCAGGTGTGGTCCTTCAAAATACACGTGTTATGCCATACAGTTTAAGTGCAAGGTTCAGAAATTTAAGGGTGGAGAGACCGCAAGTAAAGCATGATAAGGAGGAATTTAGGGTTATGGACTGAGATGGTGGAAGTAGAGAGTTCGGACAGAAAAAAGTGATAGCTGTGAAAAGGAGAGTGAAGAAAGGGAGTTGGGAGAGACTGGTGGGATGGAAGGAGGCTGGTGTAAGGGTAAAGAGTAGTTTGTCTTTGATTTTGCCTCTTTGTGAATGCATTCTTGTGAAATATTAATCTGGGTTTCCCTCTTCTGTGTGTACTTTCTTAGAAGGAGCCCATTCATTGTGGTGTTTTCAAGTCGAGTTTACATGTTATTGCTTTATTTGGTGATGAGGCAGACAATATGAACAGATTATGATTACTTCTTGCAGGGAATCGGCCTTAACAAAGCGAGCTCAGCCACTCGTGCCGTTTCCCCGCAGGTCTTAACCACGCTTGCCTTAACCACTCGGATGTATGTCGTTACAACGCATGCTTTTTCCACGCATGCCTTTACAACGCAGGTATTACAACGCAAGTCGCTACAATGACTTGCGTTGGGGGGCGCTGGATAGTGAATAGTTTAATTTACTATTCCAACTCCAGTCCCCGTGGATAGTAGGGAAGGTTTTGGATAGTAAATTAAACTATTCCCTATCCTACAGCACCCTCCAGCGCAAGTCGTTGTAACGACTTGCGTGTAATACCTGCGTTGTAAAGGTACTGCGTGGTAAATGTTTCGTTGTAAAGGATGTTTCCCTAACCACTCATATGTCTAAACAATGCTTATGCGCCGTCTAGTTGCCGAGCGAATGGGCGGGAGAGGAAGAAAGGAAGAGGAAGGACGATTCGGAATCGGGATGGAAGGCGGAGAGATTAGTGGGGCTGGGACGGTGTCTTGGGGGGGGTGGGAGGTAGTTTTTTGGGGTGGGGATAGGTTTTAGGACTCAGGAGGGGGTGGGGTTGTTTGTAGGGCAGGGAGCAGTTTTGAGGCTCAGGGCGGGGGGGGGAGCTGGGGTTGGGTAAGTTAGCAGGTGTAGGGGGACAGTTTTCAGGGCTCAATGCAGGGGGGCTGGGGTCGGGTCATTTTAGGGTGGGGGGACAGTTTTTAGGCCTAAGGCTGGGGGAAAAGGGACAGTTTACAGGGCAGGGGACAGTTTTAGGTCTCAGGGTGGGGGTGAGCTGGGTCAGGGAACTTCAGGGATGTGGGGACAGTTTTTAGGGCTCAGGGTGGGGGGCTGGGGTTTGGGTAGTGTTTTTGGGGCATGGGTTTAATTTTTTGAACTCGGGCCAGGGTGAAAGGGACAGTTTAGAGGACCGGGGTATGATCTTTAGAATGCATGTCCCTTTACCCATCATGTCATTACCCAAAAATTGCATGGTAAAGGCATGCATGGTAAAGGCGTGCGTTGTAAAAACGCAACCGTGGTAGAGACCACGTGGTACATGCATGCACTGTTCAGCCATGCGTTGCACCATCACACAGCCCTTCTTGCAGGCCTTTCTCATTCTCTGTCGGCTGCAAAGAACTATCTGTCCACTCCCCTCCACCCCGCACCTTGCTTATAAATAAAGTTTCCAGGACACATTCCTGGAGGTTTGCTGCTTATTTTATATTCGCAGAGTGTGTGGTTAAAATAGATCGAAAGGGATTCTGGGGGCCTCTCTCATCAAACCCCCCCTTAGGTCATTGTGGCGTTTTGGAGTATAGTTGCTTTCTTACAGTAACGAGGCCTTGTGCGCTGCTTCGCGAGAGCTCTGCTTATGTTTTTTTAAAGCAGTTATTTTTGGCGGGCTGCCATTTCACCAAAATAATGCAGCAGCCAGACAGGACTAAGAGGTCTAAAAAAACAAGGGAGGGACAGCAGGGTTGAAGTTTGGCCTCCTTGGCATCTAGGCTATTCGGAAGGAATTTGCGTGGAACAAGGGGCGCTTCCTTACATTGGTCATGTAGATTTTTCTCCATAGTAGGTAACTGCAACTTTATCAGTGTGATGAGGCCCAGCGACTGTGTCGTCATAACTAAATCCTCTGTTAGTAATGTAGGGTTATATTGCACGAAGACTATTCAATATACAAAAATGCGGTGGTCTCTTATGACTGTTAAACACAGCACATTATTTAACAAACATTGACAAAGCTAATAGGTCTGACCTTGGCAAGAAGGCAATACAGTGAAGTATTTATGTACTGCTAACATAAAATATACGAAAAATGACAAAAATATAAAAAATAAAGCAACAGCACTGCAGCTCAAGTACGCCTCCCCAGGCATTGAACTTTACTCCTTTACAGTTTGCTGGGCATAAGTAGCGATATGCCCTCACTCACAGTGCAAGAGAACCAGTGGCTGGTGTGAATTCACCCATTGCCCAATGCTCTTTAGTGCGTGGGCTAAAGTAGAAGGTGAATGGCAGTTGAATAGATGAAGGGATGAAGAGGGCTGACACAAACCCCTCCATGTGTGTATAAATGTGTGCATTCTCCTTTTGAAACCATCAAGCCAGTTATAGCTCCTCCGCTAAGGCGGAGGAGCGTCGCCCCATTGCTTCAGCTGCAATCTCAGTACAAAAAATAAAATTATAATTACGTGTTGTTATTATCAGTTTATTTTTTGTAATGAGCTTGCAGTTGAAGCTGCGGGACGCAGCTGGACTCCTTCCGTCACAGGGAAGAGTGGTGGCTGCACCTTAAGTGCGCATGTTCTCCACCCAGCCTGCATTAGAGCCTCGGTGGAGACCATGCCCGAGCTCCCATTCCTCATCTGAGCGCCGAACCATGGCACTCAGACCAATCACAACGCAGCATTGCAGCATTGTGATTGGCTAGGAGACTGGGTGCTTGCTTCCTGGTACCTGTGTGATGGAAATGTGGCGGCTGGCAACTTGTGCAACGACTAGGTAAGTTTCTTTTTCATTTTTTTATTTGATTTACCACCTGCCACTGTTCTCTACCAGCCACTACTGCATCAAGCTATCAAAGCTGACTCTAGGCCAGACCTAAAATACAACCATCATTGAAGAATTGCAGCTCACAGTTGTTAATTTGAAATATGTATGCCATTAAATGTCACCCCACTTTTGCTATTATTTCTTAATAGTTATTGTCACCATAAAATACTCCCTTTTGTACCAAAGCAATTCTTTATACTCATTCTTGAATGGACACTGTCTACATTAATATTTCCACATGCAAATGCCAACCACATTCAGGAATATCTGTGTTGTTTTTTAGTTTCTTTAATTCTGACAAACACATCATATTGTTAGGTCTTGCCGAAAAACCACTTTAGCTGTCTTGCCAGCTTCATACTTTTCAAAATAATATAAAAGCATAATGTATACAGGGTTTTTAGTTAGCCTTCTTCATCGATTGCTCTATTAAACTATCTATCACATTTCGCTTTCTGCCCACCATAGCATTATATTTAGGGCAACGTGTCAGCCCAGTTCATCATCTGGCAATCTTGCGCTGTGAGTGACAACATGTTTCCTGATTACATGTGCACTGCCAGGCAAACATTATTGTGCTTTAGTGCCAGTGCGCATTAGCTAGAGGACCACTTCTTTATTTATTTTACACTTTAGCCATTTTTTGCTTACTGCATATATATGCAAAAATAAATAAATAAAAAAGGACTGCATGCTTATAAAGGCTAGACCTATTGGCTTTGCCAATGATTGTTTCTTTTTGGGGTTTAGTGGCCAATTAATAGTGCACGATATGTTGATGTAATATTTCAACATTGTGTCTTGTGTAAAGATGCGACAAGCTGCATCAAATCATCTTCTGCTAATGTTTCCTGCTCTTAAAGAATGTGTGGTAACATTGCTGTGATTGCAATGCCTACTACTACAGCAAGTTATAAGGGTTTCTTTTATGCAGTGGAATGCACCACCAAGTGACAGTGGTGCGGCTTTCAGCACCACCATTGTTCCTCTGGCCCTGAAACCGCACCACGCTGACTGGGTGGACCCGATGAGATTCCATAAGACCTGTGTAATCCTCATTTACCTGGGTATCTTATGTCTGGTTGGCCATTACAGGATCCTAGGACCGGTTTCGTGCTTTCAGCCTCATCAGCCAGGATAGCCTGACTCCAGTCACCCCCAGTCACTACGCCACTGAAGTCAAGCTATCCTGGCTGATGAGGGCTGAATGCCCGAAACTGGTTCTAGGACGCTTGATTCCTGTCCAGGGAAGACATGGCCTGGCAGTTCGGTCTGGACTGTTCCGAGGCTCAGGGTCAAGACTGATTTGCATATGGCTATGTCTGAACTGTGGTGGCGTGGTGAGCAAAAAAACAATGGATTAAACCCAGATCTGTGACTAGGGGTGAATGTTTGACAATGTTCAACATTCCGTCCATCATCTTTTTGTGTTTCAATACATTACAAATACCAAAACAATTAGCTTTGACAATGCTTATTTCACCAATGCCTCGACCACTGCTTCATTTTTCCCGATAGTTGCAGACGATCAGATCTGGCACTCATTGAAAACCTGGAAATTGTATTTCATCATACACATTTGATCCAGAGCCACAGAAAAAGGAAGAAAATGCAGAAGGAGGGTGGATAAGAAGACAAGAAAACAATGACGAAGATAGAAAGTGGCCATAAAAGGAACCTACCCTAGACCAATGAAGCATAGACTGGTGGAAAAAAGAGGCAGGGTGTGGTATGAACGTAAGGCACCCCTTTAGCATTACGCAACCTGGCGATCACCAGCAGTCTCCCAAGAATAACTTTGGGCCCTGAACTTATCTACCTGTTGCAAATTAATCACCACCACTGGTGGTTAAAACCTCCAATCGGTAGGTGGAGGTGGGGTTGTTATTTAGTGAGAAATGGGAGCAAGAAGTCTGAGCAGACATGTCTGGAGGCGTGTCTCAACTGTTTGATAAACTGCACAGTAGACTGTAGACTCAAATCTAAATTATTAGAGAGTCCTGGGAAGTTTCACAAAGTAGACAGTATGGGTTGACTGTCTCTGTTTCTTTTTTGTACACATTAAAAAAATAATATTGAGTCATAGCCTCCTTGTCTTAAAAGTAGACCCCACGCTGTGTTTCCAGAATAAATAATCCCTTTTATTTTAAGTTAAGTGCTTTCCGTCACTCCAGCCTGATTTATGATCTGCTGCTTGACTGGGGACTTAGAACCCTGTTCTGTCTCCCCCAGGCTGCTGTCAGACAGCATGGGTGTGAAAGTTAGTTTTCAGATTTCCTTATACCCCAGTAAAAATATTGCTCCTTGCAATCGTGTGTGTAAAATAAAAAAAATAGCAAGAAAAATATTGCCGTAATTGCGGTGGCAGAGTAGAAAAAAATCTGCTTTTTCTCCTATTACCCGGTCTGAACAGAATCTTAAGTGAGACAGGGAATGGGTTTCAAGTCCACCAATTACCTACCACTGCATTAAATTCACAGTCGAATAGCTATTAGTGCTAAGAATAGCAACTGCATTTGGAAGTCTCTGAATAGCACCAGTTATGCTCTCTTGAAATTTATTATAAAAAAGGCATTGCCAAATTAGAATTTCACCACAGATTGTGCTGTTACAGTTAGAAGTCCTTTGTGGAGTTAGGTCTCACCTTCAGACAGCTTTTAGCATTCTCTTGTCGAAAGACCTCCTGTCAACCACACCGAAAAATGTACTGTTGGATTTGGGCCAGCTCACAACTTACCATTGGCTGGCTTTCATGTAGCTCTCTTTTGCTTGCTTCTCATTCAATGGATTTCATACCTCGCCTTTTTAGTCCCTCTCTTGGAGCACCACCTTTTTTATTATCACCCCGTTGATTGGATTAATTGTATCCTTCCACTCCTTACATCCAGGGAACTACTTTTTTCTGTTCATTTTAGCAAGCGCCTGTCTTTCGTCCTTCAAATCCCTGCCCCCGGCACTTTTGATGTTGCTCCACCCCCTCAAATTAATCTGTTTCTTCCCCACTATTCCCTGATTGATGTTTATTTTTTTTTAAACCCCCGCTCCCAAGCTTTTTGCTGCTTTCCTTCTCCTAGTTGCTCCCCTGTACGACTGCACCTCTTCTCCCCAAATCCCCTACACTCCTTCACTCCCCATTTGCCTCTGCTCAGCAGTATTCCCTTTTTAACCGCCAGCTGTCCCTGACACATTGGTTTTTCTGTTTTTTTTCCTTCTGTTTAAAAGAGCCGGCCAGCTGCAATCTCCTGCTAACCTGTTCCTTTTTCGAATGTGTGTAGATTTAATGTGGCAACCAAGTACCTTTATACAAACTGTCTACAAAGAGTAAGGTAAACCACAAAAAGGGATACTATGCTTTAATGTGAAAAGCAAAGCACAAATAGTGCCCATGTCGTTTAAGTAGATGGCAGAACAGACTGTTTGTCCATTTAGTATCAGGGGAGGACTTCAAAAGGTTGGTTGGTGGGGCAGCGACCCTTGACCTTGTTAGGTAGGTCGCTCCCCCACCCCACAGCTCCGCCTGTGTGTCCTGACCCTGCCCCAGCTGCTGAGAAGTTGAGGCCCTCCTCCACCTGCAGGCTACCACCTGAGCCTCATCCCTGGTGGCCAGTGGTAGGCCTTTGGTTTGTATTACTGTTGCTGACTTTCCCTGCACTGCCCTTACTGTCTTCTGGTGTCTGTGACCGGTGTTGTCTGTCTCCCCCTGTGCCTGCACTCTTTTATGTGTCAGTTTTTCTTTGCCTTCTGTTCCCCTCGTTGCCCCCTGATTTGTGCCCAGTTGCCTTTGGTGCCCTCGAAGCTCCCGTTCCTGCCGCTGCATCGCCTGCAGCCCGCCCCCCTCACTGCCTATTCGCTGACCCTGCCTCCCGCCTTCACATATATGGTGGCCGCTGGCGCACCGATGGCACGCCTAAGACAAGCCCGTCTGCGCCCATCCGCGCCAGAACCCCTGGCCCTCGCACCCGCCACAAAGACCGCCACCGCTACGATGCCAGCACACTCCACGCTCTCAACTCCGGACGGACCCACCTGCTTCAAAGTTGCCCGAAACGCCCACCCGGCCCCTTCACCTGCTGGAACTGCAGCTACACCAGCCTCAGAGCCGCCGACCCACCCGCCAAGAAAGGCCACAATCACCTCCGATGCATCCTACTGAACACCCGCTCTGCACGCAAACATGCCGTCGAGCTCTGAGACTTGCTCAACACTTCATCCCGGACGTCACCTTCCTGACAGAGCCCTGGATAAACAACTCCTACGCACCCGACATCGCCATTGCCATCCCGGACGGCTACAAGATCGCCCGCAGAGACTGCACCAACGGGGTCCGAGGAGGAATCGCCATCGTTGACAAGAACAGCATTAGGGTCTCGACCAGCAGCGCCGACACTCTCAGCACCGCCGAACCCATGCATTTCCAGATCCACACAGACCCCCAACTCCACCCTCAGAGGCACCCTCCTCTACAGACCCCCGGACCCTGACACCAGTTCAGCGACTCCATCGCCGACTTCATCAGCACGCACGCCCTGACCTCCACGGACTACATTCTCCTCGGAGACCTGAACTTTCACCTTGAAAATAACAGCGACAGCAACTCCACCACCCTGATTGATAACCTTGCCAACATCGGACTGAGGTAACTCGTCACAACGCCTACCCACTCTGCCGGCGAAAAGCTCGACCCCGTCTTCTCCTTAAGCTCCCACGTCTCCTTCAGCCACACCACAGAACTCCTCTGGACTGACCACCGCTGCATCCACTTCACCTACCAGAAACCCACCACTCACCACCTCACCCAACAGCTCCCTCGCCGCTGCTGGAGCAAAATCACCGAAGATGAACTACACACAAACCTTGCTCTCAGCCCACGCACCAAACCCTCCAACACCGACGACACTGCCCACAGCCTCAGATGCTGGATCGACGACTGCGCCAACACCCTTGCCCCGCTGAAGAAACCCTCCTACAGAGACACCAGCAAGAGGGTCAGCTGGTTCACCCCAGAACTCCTAGCCTCCAAGCTAGCCTGCTGGAAACTAGAGAAGAAATGGCACAGTGGGCAGACTCCGGACAGCCACGCAGCCCATAAGTACGCCATCCGCAACCACCATCACCTCATCAGGACTGCCAAGAGGACCTCCTTCAAAGACCGCCTCGACAACAATGCACACATAAGCAAGCAGCTCTTCAACATCGTGAAGGAACTTTCCAACCCCAGCTCCAACACCGACGGCATCCCGCCGTCGAAAGCCCTGTGCGACTCCCTCGCCACGTTTTTCCACCAAAAGATAGAAGACATCCACGACAGCTTCAACACCCAGACAGACCCAACAGACATCAACACAACCAACTCTTCGCACACCATTGACCACGACCCCCTGCTAGCTTGGGCCAAAGTGAGCATCGATGACACCATCAAGACCATGAGCACAATCCACTCCGGCTCCCCGTCAGACCCATTCCCGCGCCACATCTTCAACAAATAGCCATGTCTGAACTGGGGTGGCAGAGTGGGCTAGAGAACGGTGATGGATCAAACCCAGATCTTTTGACTGGGTGTGAGTGTTTGATTGGTTCAGATGCTCCGTCCATCACCACCCCCTTTTGTACTACTTTGGCCGCCATAAGTGTGGCAGGGTATGCTCAGACGTGAGCCCCTTGCTCACTTTGCCATTGGATTCAAGCAAGCCGGGCTGAAGACGGCTGTAATGCCAGAAACCGGTCCTCGGAAGCTTGTTTCTGGTCCAGGGAAGTCATGGCTTGGCAGTTCGGGCTGGACTGTTCCCATGAGGCACAGGGTCAGACTGATTTGCATATAGCCATGTCTGAACTGGGGTGGCAGAGTGGGCTAAAGAACGGTGATGGATCAAACCCAGATCTTTTGACTGGGTGTGAGTGTTTGATTGGTTCAGATGCTCCGTCCATCACCACCCCCTTTTGTACCACTTTGGCCGCCATAATTGTGGCAGGGTATGCTCAGACGTGAGTCCCTTGCTCACTTTGCCACTGGATTCAAGCAAGCCGGGCTGAAGACGGCTGTAATGCCAGAAACCGGTCCTCGGAAGCTTGTTTCCGGTCCAGAGAAGTCACGGCATGGCAGTTCGGGCTGGACTGTTCCCATGAGGCACAGGGTCAGACTGATTTGCATATAGCCATGTCTGAACTGGGGTGGCAGAGTGGGCTAAAGAACGGTGATGGATCAAACCCAGATCTTTTGACTGGGTGTGAGTGTTTGATTGGTTCAGATGCTCCGTCCATCACCACCCCCTTTTGTACCGCTTTGGCCGCCATAAGTGTGGCAGGGTATGCTCAGACGTGAGTCCCTTGCTCATTTTGCCACTGGATTCAAGCAAGCCGGGCTGAAGACGGCTGTAATGCCAGAAACCGGTCCTCGGAAGCTTGTTTCCGGTCCAGGGAAGTCATGGCTTGGCAGTTCGGGCTGGACTGTTCCCATGAGGCACAGGGTCAGACTGATTTGCATATAGCCATGTCTGAACTGGGGTGGCAGAGTGGGCTAAAGAACGGTGATGGATCAAACCCAGATCTTTTGACTGGGTGTGAGTGTTTGATTGGTTCAGATGCTCTGTCCATCACCACCCCCTTTTGTACCACTTTGGCCGCCATAAGTGTGGCAGGGTATGCTCAGACGTGAGTCCCTTGCTCACTTTGCCACTGGATTCAAGCAAGCCGGGCTGAAGACGGCTGTAATGCCAGAAACCGGTCCTTGGAAGCTTGTTTCCGGTGCAGAGAAGTCATGGCATGGCAGTTCGGGCTGGACTGTTCCCATGAGGCACAGGGTCAGACTGATTTGCATATTGCCATGTCTGAACTGGGGTGGCAGAGTGGGCTAAAGAACGGTGATGGATCAAACCCAGATCTTTTGACTGGGTGTGAGTGTTTGATTGGTTCAGATGCTCCGTCCATCACCACCCCCTTTTGTACCGCTTTGGCCGCCATAAGTGTGGCAGGGTATGCTCAGACGTGAGTCCCTTGCTCATTTTGCCACTGGATTCAATCAAACCGGGCTGAAGACGGCTGTAATGCCAGAAACCGGTCCTCGGAAGCTTGTTTCCGGTCCAGGAAAGTCATGGCTTGGCAGTTCGGGCTGGACTGTTCCCATGAGGCACAGGGTCAGACTGATTTGCATATAGCCATTTCTGAACTGGGGTGGCAGAGTGGGCTAAAGAACGGTGATGGATCAAACCCAGATCTTTTGACTGGGTGTGAGTGTTTGATTGGTTCAGATGCTCCGTCCATCACCACCCCCTTTTGTACCGCTTTGGCCGCCATAAGTGTGGCAGGGTATGCTCAGACGTGAGTCCCTTGCTCACTTTGCCACTGGATTCAAGCAAGAAGGGCTGAAGACAGCTGTAGTGCCAGAAACCGGTCCTCGAAGCTTGTTTCCGGTCCAGGGAAGTCATGGCTTGGCAGTTCGGGCTGGACTGTTCCCATGAGGCACAGGGTCAGACTGATTTGCATATAGCCATGTCTGAACTGGGGTGGCAGAGTGGGCTAAAGAACGGTGATGGATCAAACCCAGATCTTTTGACTGGGTGTGAGTGTTTGATTGGTTCAGATGCTCCGTCCATCACCACCCCCTTTTGTACATCTTCAACAAAGCCAGCAGCTCCATCGCACCCCATCTGCACAACGTCATCAATCTCTCCCTCGAAGTTGAACACGGACAAGACGGAGGTCCTCATCCTCGGCTCCAACCCTTCTGCCTGGAATGACTCCTGGTGGCCGACGGCACTGGGGGCAGACCGACACCCACCGACCACGCACGCAACCTGGGAATCATCCGCGACTCAACGCTCACCATGACCAAGCAAGTCAACGCCGTCTACTCCTCCTGCTTCAACACCCTCGCATGCTCCGCAAGATCTACTGGTGGATCCCGACAGATACAAGTAAAACAGTCATCCAGGCCCTCGTCAGCAGCAGACTCGACTACGGAAATGCCCTCTACGCGGGAGCCCCGACCAAGCTCATCAAACTATTGCAACGCATCCAAAACGAGTCTGCATGACTGATCCTTGACGTACCACGCCACAGCCACATCACCCCCACCTGAGAAACCTGCACTGGCTCCCCGTCAACCAGAGGATATCCTTCAAGCTCCTCATCCACGCACACAAGGCACTCCACAAGACCGGCCCAGCCTACCTCAACAGACAACTATTCTTCTACATTCCCAACCGCCAGCTCCGCTCCGCCGACCTCGCACTCGACACCGTTCCTTTGCATCCGAAGAACAACCATCGGCGGGAGATCCTTTTCCCACCTCGCCGCCAAGACCTGGAACACCCTCCCACTGAGCCTACGACAGACCCAAGACCTGCTGAACTTCAGGTGGCTAATCAAGACCTGGCTGTTTTACCAGTAGTGCCCCCCACCTTCCCCCCAGCGCCTTGAAACCCTTGCAGGTATGTAGTGCTCTCTAAAAATTGTTGATTGATTGATTGATTGATTGAAAGGTTCTTTCTATTGCATGTTATTATGAGCACAGTTCAGTAGTTTTGATTACCACTCTGCAATTCTAATTGTATTGCTTGAAGGTTTACCTTATATGTGGTGAGTGTGAAGTCCTACTATCTCATTATTTGCTTCCTATTTAAAAGCCCTGTCAATTTGAGTCGTGCCCCCTCTTTTTATTTATTTTATTTATTTATTTAGCTCTTATATGGCGGGACAGATCATCCCCGGGGGATCTCTCGGCGCCTTGGCATGACACTAACAAGGACCAGGAGCAATGCAAACCCCTAATAAATCCAGGTTTTTAGGCTATTCTTGAAGTGTCCCATAGAGGTACAATGACGTATCTCTTCCGGCAACCTGTTCCAATGAAAGGGGGCAAGATAGGAAAATGCACGCCCTCCCATTCTAGATTTATTAATCTTGCATGGCACTAACAAGTTTTGATTGCTTGACCTGAGGAGGCGACCGGGGACATAAGTCCTCGTCTTCTTCCTTAAATAGGCTGGCCCCAGGTCTCGAGTTGCCTTAAACACCAGTGTAAGAAGTTTGAAAACTGCTCTTTTTTTGACGGGCAGCCAGTGTAGGGCTTGGAGCAAGGGTCGCGAGAGGGAACGTCTAGGTTTATTCAGGACCATCTAGCTACAGTATTTTGCAACACTTGGAGCCCAATGAACAGTTCTTCCGACCAATAGGGCGTTGCCATAGTCCAACCTGCTTACAATAAATGGAATGTATGGAATGTTGGCTTCTTATATAGCGCACTAATCATCCCAAAGGGTCTCAAGGCGCTTGCTTTGGGAACCCGTCCTGGTTTTTCCCTGTGAGACAGCCCCTACTGGGCACCCCCAAGGTGAAAGCCAGGCATCCCGCTGCGGGGGCCGTAGTGGAGATTGAGCAAGCTATTCCCAGAGTTGCAGAGTGTGAGCCTCTGACTTGAGTAGGCACCGAAGCGAGAATTATCGAGTCCGTGGACATTTTGAGCTCAGGACCCTGCCGCGTCGGGAATTGAACCCTGGTCCCGGTCTGACCTCTGCTTCAGGGTCTGCCAGGGTCTGCCTCCTCTAACCAGTGAGCCAGTAAGCACCTGAATCAAGGTCTTTCTTGCACCAAGGGGGATCCAAGGAAATACCTTCCTCATCCTCTTCAGGATTCCGAAACAAGTGCCCGAAAGTGATTTTATATGATCTTCGGACGACAGTTTGCTGTCCAGCAGAATGCCCAGATTCCTGACCTGCTTTTTAGGGGAAGGGGGTTCCCCCAGCTCAGTGGGCCACCAATCCGGTGTCCAGAGTTCCTCCGCCTTCCCAAACAGGACAATCTCTGTTTTATTGGAGTTCAGTTGGAGGAAATTGTCCCCCATGCATTCCGCCATGTTCAACATACAGGTCTTGAACTTGGCTCTGGTGACAGCAGGGTCTGACTCGAAAAGAATGATCACCTGCGTGTCATCCGCATAAGAAATAGTTTCAAAGCCTCTCGCTCATATGATGGCGGACAAAGGGGCCACATATATGTTGAACAGAGTGGGGCTTAGGATGGACCCCTGATGTTCCCCCTTGTCAAGTGGGATAGTTGCTGACACAAATGAGTCTAGCTTCACATACTGTGATCTCTCTGCCAGGAAGCTCTGCAGCCAAGCCAATGCTAGACTTCTGACACCTATGTCCTGTAGTCTACGAAGCAGGATATTATGTGATATGGTGTCGAAGGCCGCAGAGAGATCAAGAAGCACTAGTATGGTGGGGATCCCTTTATCTAAGGACATCCTAATGCTGTCCGTGACTTCGATTAAGGCCGCCTCTGTGCTGTGACCTGCACGAAAGCCCGATTGGGCAGAGTCCAGCAATTGATGTTGTTCTAGATAATCTGTCAGTTGTTTATTGATCATCTTCTCCATGACTTTCAAACAACATGGAACCAGAGAAATTGGCCTATAATTTTTCATCTCTGCTTGGTCTGTAGACGTTTTCTTTAAAAGAGGTGTAAATCGATGCTCTCTTCCACTTGTTCTGGAAGGTAGCAGTATCCAGGGAAATGTTGCAAACTGACGAGAGTGAGGCAGCTAAGGCCGTTGCTAAATCTGCCATAATGAAAGGTGAGGCACAGTCTGACTCTGATCCTGACTTTGTTGCTGCAAGTGCCTCCTCTACTTGTTCCATAGTGATGGTGACGAATGAGTCAATTTTCGGTAGTGAAGCATCTCTTGTCTGTGGAGTAAGCATCCTATGGGTCTCTCCTCCTCCCAGCAAGTTGTATTTGTTGTCTATCTTTTTTCTAAAGTGTGTGGCCAAATTATCACAGAGTTGTTGGGTGTGGGGGCCGCCACCCTACTCACTATAGGGTTGGTGAACTCTTTTAATATCTTAAAAAGTTCCAGTGACGACTTCTTAGCTTCCCTTATCCGCCGACTCAGATGTTCTCTTTTAGCCATTTTACATTGGCCTATATAGGCTCTGTGTGCCACAACATAAGCTGACTTGTCATTGAGACCTTTGGTTTTTCTCCACCTTCTTTCCAGGCCTCTGCACCTACCCCTCACCTCTTTAAGCTCTTCGGAGTACCAAGGCACAGGCGCCCGTTTCTCTTTTACTCTTATTACTTTCAGCGGGGCGATCCTGTCCAGTGCCTTCCCGACCGCTCCTTCCCATCTTTCCAAGGCCCTGTTGCTGTCAAGTTCCCCCTCCAAAAAAGGGGGTGAAAAGGGCGTATCAAAGGCTTCCGGCGGGACTTTCCTCCACGACCTTTGAAAACCTTCCTTAACTAAGGGCTTCATTGCACCATCTGGCTGGCTGAAAGAGAATCTTAAAGCACAATGGTCGGTCCATGTAAGCTCCTGAGGTGAATTTACGGAGAGAAAAGGATCGTTTGAGAATATGGAATCCAGTGTGTGGCCTGCGATGTGAGTAGGCTCGCTCACTCTGGGGAAAAAGCCCCAATGATTCCATTGCAGACAAAAGGTAGTTGGAGTCTGAGTTCGAGGTGTCTTCAAGATGGTGGTTGAAGTCTCCTGTTAACACAAAGTGATCTGATTGTAATATATAAGGGGCGAGTGTTTCCAACAGAGTAGAGTAAAACAATTGCTTATTCTCTCCCGGAGGATGGTACACTACCGCTCCCCTCCACCCTTTCAAAGACTCTATCTGAAACACCATAAGCTCTATATATGAGGTTAGAACTGTGTCTAGTACTTTTAAGTGGTGGGGGGCCCGGGTTGCTACTGCCAGCCCACCTCTCCGCTTCGCTATCCTGTCTAGACATGTCACCGTATAGTCTTCAGGGAAGACAACTGCTAGCACCGAGGTAGAGTGGCTGTGAACCCAGGTTTCAGTCCGCGGATATAAGTCTGTTTTGTCTTCCTCCAGAAGGTCCCATAACTCCCCCGCATGTTTAGAGATTGACCTGGTGTTGATACATAGCCCCTGGAAGAGCCTACCGGTGATTGGTTGCAAGACTGAGGTTGCCCCCTCATTGACTGGTTCACCCGCTGTTCTCTATGTGACTGGAGGGTTTGTAGAATGTTTGTGGTCCTTACACCGTCCCCTGCCCACCCACAGCCCATGCAGTGGCCTTCAAGGGCAACTGACATACCCCTCTCACCTCTCTCCTCCATTCCTAACAGTTGTTCTCTCGAGTACCTGATTAAGGGCATCCTGTCAGGCCAAAACGAGCGGCACTTCCTAGCAGCCGGCAGCATCCAGAGGCGGACAGGCGCAGACTTGCCTTCGACTTGCCTTCGGCGTGCCAGCGGTGCTCCCGTGCCCTGCTTCCTCTTTATGCCCCCACCTGGATTGCTAGAGCGCCAACAGCCAGCCGCCCCAATATGGCCGCCGCTGCTGGCGAAATGCGGCGCTAAAGGCAGCCTCTCTCCACAACAAACAGCCCCTATGGCAGCCGCGGTGGACCGGGGAGTTGCCCAGGTAAATAAAACAGAGAAACAACACTTACAGTAAAAAACAATAAAATGCCACCCACCCTCTTTGGGAGTCCTCATCTGCTTTGCTGATCATTTCAACGAATTTATCAGTTTCAGTATGCAATGCTGTTCCATCTTGAGGCTATTTCAGTATGCATTGATATGTTCCATGCAAAATGGAGAAAATATCTTCCTTTTTGCAAAAAGGTCTTTTAAAGTGTGGATCTGTTTTGCATCCTTGTTTGTACAAGAGACGAATCAAATGGCACACTTCGCTTTATACATTTAACATTCTAGATCAGTTATAAATACAGTGTCATCAAGGACAGATAAGACACATCAAGTCCATACAAATTATTTTTGGAACACCGTTGGCTCAAGCTCTTGTTTTGTTCTCACACTAGGATTATCCCGTTTTGTGTGTGTACAATATCTTTTCAAATGCTGCTGTTTATTTTGGCCCATCACTTCTGATGCATTATGGAGTGGTACTTTTTTTACCTTATTATGTTTGTCTTCAATCAGTGCTTGCAATGAACTATACAAGGGACTAATTTCCGACAGTAACTGTCTCTATCACCCCCTGTAGGCTCCCACTGGCTAGCACTTTCTAATCTGCTGATGCTGCAAGTGTTAGCATTTTAAACCCTAACCTTCTAGGATGTTAATTCCTGAGTACTGTAAAGTATAGATCTCATCAGTCCCTTCTCTCTTCTAGACATTGCAACTTAAATGACTTCCAGCTCTCTTGATATGATTTCTGGGGCAAACCGTGCCGCATCTTGATATCTTTCTTCTCTATTTTTCAAATCCTTCTTTATCCTTATGGATACTTGCTCCACAGAAATGGATATAACAGTAAGGGAGATTTCACCAGTCAAGTATATAGGGGTAACAACAAATCTTGTTTATTTGGAGTTTTTATAATGTTTGAACAGGGGTCTCTACCAGCGAATTATAGGGGCTGAACCACTCCAATGTCTTCAATAGAGCTTCCAACTTTCCAGTGTTCTAATACTCCTGTCCTTCACTATTCTTGTCTGTATTGTGATATATAACACGCTTTTGAACACTGATTCCAGGTATGGTGTAAAATGTTCCCAAAGAAGTGTCCCATCAGTGAGCCTGGAATGTTGGGCCCTCTCCATGGACTAAGCTTTGTCAAGCATCTGGCATGCTTCAAATTTAGCTGTCATTCCAGAAATGTACAAGATCATTTGCCCAAAGTAGAAATAGGACTTTTCTACTTCACTGCATGCCACTCGACAGGAAATGTACACTATTTCTGAACTGATTACCAATGTCTTGTGTTGACCTGTACTATTAAGCAAATAATTAGCAACACATCCTCTTCAGCATTTCAATTCCCAAAATGTTTAGTTTTGTTGTTTATAGTGTAATAGTTATCATAATTTAAATGTCTTCTTTTATTGTCATTTTAAATGCAAACAATTATATTTTTAGTTATATGTTGAAAGGAAGTATTACAGCTGACATAAAGGGGCTATCTAATGTTACCCACAAATAACTTTGCTTTCAAGTTTAAAAAATGTAATTTCTATTGCATTTGTAAAGTAACATATTGCATTGTAAAGTAACTTATTGTGGGCTTTACTGACAGAATAAAACAATAAACCGAGCAATGAATTGCAATCATGTAACAGATTTTCAGACGCTCGAAATGTTGCTGTTCTGCAGAGATATTCGGTAAGGGTTTGTTTTCACTTCCCAGGATGCTTCTGGGAAGTGAATGCATACTAATGCAGTTGAAGGGAGGAATTTAATTTGTGTTCAATTTGCATTTCATTTGTCACCGAATAAATTTAGTGGTGCTGGCGCTCCCAGTGGCCCCTCCGCACCGGTAAAGTAAGTTGTGAAGTCAAAGGGGTGGCGCTGCCAGTTCCATATTTCCTCTGATGATCCTTTATTGAGTTGGAGTATTTCTCAGAGTGAAGCACAAGGGGGAAGGCAAGGGTTTAACATGTGGCGTTCTAAATATTCAGCTGTATCACAGGAGTTCAAGGGGCAAAGTTCCCTCAAGACTTTGTCACCATTTCCTAAATACCCCGAGGTAATTACTGAGTGGGATGGAGGGAACGGGTGCTGTTAAATAGCCACTCTAAAGTACAAAAGCATCCCCTTCTCACTCAATTCAAACTCCACCCTCTTTCACCAAAGCTGGCAGACAAAAAATGGCGAACAATTGTGGACTACAAGTCTGGCAGAGTGATATCCCGGTCCAAGCTCAATTTGAGGAACACCGGGCCGGATATTATGGAAAGGAAGCTCATCCACTAAAATTTGGTGCAGGTCGAGGCATGAGCTGTAGTCATAAGCGCAACCCAGATGACCGACCCCACCTAATACACGGCAAATGTTTTTCCTTGCCTGACACAAGCCTCCTCTGCCATAGCGGTACAAAACGGGGTTGTGATGGACGGATAAAGAATGGTGATGGATTAAAGCCAGATCTTTTGACTGGGTGTGGGTGTTGGATTGATTCAGATGCTCCGTCCATCACCACCCCCTTTTGTACCGCTTTTGGCCACCATAAGTGTGGCAGGGTACGCTCAGACGTGAGTCCCTTGCTAACTTTGCCACTGGATTCAAGCAAGCCGGGCTGAAGACGGCTGGAATGCCAGAAACCGGTCCTCGGAAGCTTGTTTCCGGTCCAGGGAAGGCATGGCTTGGCAGTTCGGGCTGGACTGTTCCCATGAGGCACAGGGTCAGACTGATTTGCATATAGCCATGTCTGAACTGGGGTGGCAGAGTGGGCTAAAGAATGGTGATGGATTAAACCCAGATCTTTTGACTGGGTGTGGGTGTTTGATTGATTCAGATGCTCCGTCCATCCCCACCCCCTTTTGTACCTCCTCTGCCATAGGCGCCCTCCCGCCCATGACCACCGGACGCCCAATGATTTCTCCTGCATTCATTTCCCATATGGTCCAAGAAGAACGTGTAAAGGAACATAAAACGACCTACAATTTAGCCCACAATGGGAATCTATTTAGGTCTAGCATGCCGACAGCACATGCACAGTCATTGCGAGACAAAATGTGTACTATAAAGGGCTGAGGGGCCCGACCATTGCTTAACGTTGGTTGGATTCATTGCCACTCTTATTTGCTGCTTCCTAATTGGCCAGCACTTGACAGTGTCCCGTCCTGTTCTATAGATTGAGTATGGACCAATTACTGATTGATTTACTTTGATTAGCAACCTTCCCCTGTCCACCCATTGCTCGCTGTGATTCAGGTACTATTTTTTATGCTTCCTGTCTGTGTTACATTTTTTCCTCCCATTCCCCACCCATTGTCCATGTTGGTCCTTCTCAACACATGTATCCATGTTGCTTCTTACCCTTCCAAACCCCCACCATAATCTGTGTTGCTTCTTTCCTCTCTGTTGTCCCCCTCTCACCCATCATACGAAAAAAAAGCACTATGAACTGCCCGAACTGCTTCCTCATAGTGTTTTTTTTTTTACCATTTCTACCCTCCCTCGAGTTGCACGTGATGCCCACCTGCATAAGAAAATAAAGCACTATGACACAACCAGCACTGACTTCTACTTTTACCCATGCAGCAGTACAATATTGCTAAAAGACTTTGGCAAAGTCAATAGCTTTTACATTGGTGAGAACTATTGGCTTTGCCAATGCTTACTGATCTTGTAAAACTCGGTTCTAATGTTATTTACCATTGCATGGTTCACGGCTGTAATTACTGCTCAGGTGATTGCAGACTCTGTAATTTTAGCGCTGCTGCAACTCGGAATTATGCCATAAATGCACATTCAAGAGTACTAATTTAAGCTACAGAAGATTTTTCTTATTTTCATTTTATTAATGGTACATTTTGGAGAGAGAAAATAACTTACAGCCACATCACACCCTGATCGCTCTCTCCTTTGCCATACACCACTGATCCTGTGAAGCAGAATGAGGAAAGCTTAGGAAGGACCTTTATGGAAGCATTTGAAGGGGGAGGGAGTTCAGCTTGCAAAGAAATAACAGAGACTCAGTGGCAAGCTGTGAAAAGGAGAGTAGTCTTTCAGATGATATAGAATGCCATAGGGCAAAGAGACATAGCACTTTAGGCAGACGGATAGCCATACTACTCCATACAGTTTGGACTCAGAGTGAGAGTTGAGTGGGTCGGAAGCCTATGGACTATGGCAGGCACTTCCTTGCCCAGTGACTTGGGCGTGGCATTGAATTTCATTACTCTTTCCTATCAATGGCCCATCACCTTTCTGTAGATTCGTGAGAGCCCTTCAGACTTATCTGTGGCAGTCATTTGGCATGTATATGCCACCAGACTGGAATCTTCTAGAAGCGACTCCGTATTGGCAACGGTTGAGCGCAACCTGCTGAATCCTTTGCATCCCTTGTTGCAGCCAGGCAGTGACTGTGTCAAGGCCACTGCACAACCCCAAAGAGGGGGTGCTGGCCTACTGCTCTCAGCAACAGCCAGTCGAAGAGGATTTCCTGTCCAGAAGAATGCTTTTGAACTTTTGACACATTTAGTGTTCCAAGTTGAAACTTTGTATGCATTTCTATAAGGTACTCGCTGCAGCATCAATGCACAGCGCACTCCGTACGGCTCTAAGCAGATAATGCAAGCTGCCCGGCTTCCAAATCAGTGGTTCTGATCTGTGGTCCAAGGTTTCCTGGGGATTCACCACTGATATACAACATTAAATAATATTAAAATGAATCAATTAAAACTAATAAAACATATACAAATAAAGAAGCAAAATTGAAAACCTTTCTATATTTGATTGTGAATGACACAAAATATTTCAGTATTTGAGTATTTGTTTGGAGTATACTTGTTTCTATGTTTTTTAGGTCGAGCATTTGAGACCTCTTGTATATACTTTAGTATATACTTATATATGCATGTTCTTTGTGGGCTCTGGAGATCAGCCCTAGGACTTGTCTGCTTCCGCAAAGGGACTTTTTTTTCTGTTCAACTGCCTCTATTTAACTGTCTTGATAGAAAACGACCAGTAGAGGTCAGTAAAATACCAGAATTGCTTTCTGCTTGTTCAACTGCCTCTATTTAACTGTCTTGATAGAAAACGACCTGTAGAGGTCAGTAAAATACCAGAATTGCTGTCTGCTGAGGGACTTACTTTTATTTTTTATTTTTCTCGCAACTGCCTCTATGTAACTTTCTTGAAAGAAAACGACCTGCAGAGGTCAGTAAAATACTAGAATCACTTCAGCATTCTCTAGATTCCAGTCCATAGAAATTGTCTTCCATAAGCACCCGTAGACAATACATTTCTTTTCAAATCTTGTATTTTCAGTGGTATGACCACTGAAGGCCCTGATTTTATATTTAAAACAGAGCTTTGCACCATACCATTTCCCACTGAAAGGCAATATTTCTCTCAGTGTGTTCCCATACCAGGAATGTCACACGGGTTATGGCTTACTGTACCTCCATGTTAAAGAACAGTAGAAGTTTCAGCACCCAGGCTAATGTGTCCTGCAAGCTAAATACATATCCGTTCCCAAAGGCTAGACCGATTGCATTGCAAATTCTTGTTGGGTATTGTTTTGAGGTCAAAAACATTGAAATTGCTTAGGCTGGAAGTTCCTGGCTTTCAATAGCGACCCATTGGGGTCCCATGAACCTAGTAATGATTCAGCGTGGGTCCACAGAAGCCAAAAAGTTAAAAAACCCTGTTCTACATCTTCTACAGCTTTGTGAGTTGGCTGCGGACAATGTAAAAATGGACCTAAACCAAAATAACATGGCTTGGGGGTCGTGACTTTTCCCAACACGAGCTATCAATCAATCAATCAATCATTACATTTGTAAAGCATGCTACATACCCATGAGGGTCTCAAGGCGCTGGGGGAGCAGGGGGGGCTGCTACTGATCGAAAAGCCAGGTCTTGAGAAGTCTTCTGAAGGCCAACAGGTCCTGGGTCTGTCGTAGGCTGGTAGGGAGAGTGTTCCAGGTCTTAGTGGCGAGGTAGGAGAAGGATCTACCGCCGGCGGTGGTTTTTAGGAAGCGTGGAACCGTTGCGAGGGCGAGGTTGGCAGAGCGGAGGCTGCGGGTGGGGGTGTAGAAGCTGAGTCGGTCATTGAGGTATGCTGGTCCGGCGTTCTGTAGGGCTTTGTGCCTATAATTTTTCATCTCTGCTTGGTCTGTAGACGTTTTCTTTAAAAGAGGTGTAAATCGATGCTCTCTTCCGCTTGTTCTGGAAGGTAGCAGTATCCAGGGAAATGTTGCAAACTGACGAGAGTGAAGCAGCTAAGGCCGTTGCTAAATCTGCCATAATGAAAGGTGGGGCGCAGTCTGACTCTGATCCTGACTTTGTTGCTGCAAGTGCCTCCTCTACTTGTTCCATAGTGATGGTGACGAATGAGTCAATTTTCGGTAGTGAAGCATCTCTTGTCTGTGGAGTAAGCATCCTAGGGGTCTCTCCTCCTCCCAGCAAGTTGTATATGTTGTCTATCGTTTCTCTAAAGTGTGTGGCCAAATTATCACAGAGTTGTTGGGTGTGGGGGCCGCCACCCTACTCACTATAGGGTTGGTGAACTCTTTTAATATCTTAAAAAGTTCCAGTGACGAATTCTTAGCTTCCCTTATCCGCCGACTCAGATGTTCCCTTTTAGCCATTTTACATTGGCCTATATAGGCTCTGTGTGCCACAACATAAGCTGACTTGTCATTGAGACCTTTGGTTTTTCTCCACCTTCTTTCCAGGCCTCTGCACCTACCCCTCACCTCTTTAAGCTCTTCCGAGTACCAAGGCACAGGCGCCCGTTTCCCTTTTACTCTTATTACTTTCAGCGGGGCGATCCTGTCCAGTGCCTTCCCGACCGCTCCTTCCCATCTTTCCAAGGCCCTGTTGCTGTCAAGTTCCCCCTCCAAAAAAGGGGGTGAAAAGGGCGTATCAAAGGCTTCCGGCGGGACTTTCCTCCACGACCTTTGAAAACCTTCCTTAACTAAGGGCTTCATTGCACCATCTGGCTGGCTGAAAGAGAATCTTAAAGCACAATGTTCGGTCCATGTAAGCTCCTGAGGTGAATTTACGGAGAGAAAAGGATCGTTTGAGAATATGGAATCCAGTGTGTGGCCTGCGATGTGAGTAGGCTCGCTCACTCTGGGAAAAAGCCCCAATGATTCCATTGCAGACAAAAGGTAGTTGGAGTCTGAGTTCGAGGTGTCTTCAAGATGGTGGTTGAAGTCTCCTGTTAACACAAAGTGATCTGATTGTAATATATAAGGGGCGAGTGTTTCCAACAGAGTAGAGTAAAACAATTGCTTATTCTCTCCCGGAGGATGGTACACTACCGCTCCCCTCCACCCTTTCAAAGACTCTATCTGAAACACCATAAGCTCTATATATGAGGTTAGAACTGTGTCTAGTACTTTTAAGTGGTGGGGGGGCCCGGGTTGCTACTGCCAGCCCACCTCCCCGCTTCGCTATCCTGTCTAGACATGTCACCGTATAGTCTTCAGGGAAGACAACTGCTAGCACCGGAGTAGAGTGGCTGTGAAGCCAGGTTTCAGTCCGCGGATATAAGTCTGTTTTTTCTTCCTCCAGAAGGTCCCATAACTCCCCCGCATATTTAGAGATTGACCTGGCGTTGATACATAGCCCCTGGAAAGAGCCTACCGGTTATTGGTTGCAAGACTGAGGTTGCCCCCTCATTGACTGGTTCACCCGCTGTTCTCTACGTGGCTGGAGGGTTTGTAGAATGTTTGTGGTCCTTACACCGTCCCATGCCCACCCACAGCCCATGCAGTGGCCTTCAAGGGCAACTGACATACCCCTCTCACCTCTCTCCTCCATTCCTAACAGTTGCTCTCTCGAGTACCTGATTAAGGGCATCCTGTCAGGGCAAAACGAGCGGCACTTCCTAGCAGCCGGCAGCATCCAGACGCGGACAGGCGCAGATGGGCTTGCCTTCGACTTGCCTTCGGCGTGCCAGCGGTGCTCCCGTGCCCTGCTTCCTCTTTATGCCCCCACCTGGATTGCTAGAGCGCCAACAGCCAGCCGCCCCAATATGGCCGCCGCTGCTGGCGAAATGCGGCGCTAAAGGCAGCCTCTCTCCACAACAAACAGCCCCTATGGCAGCCGCGGTGGACCGGGGAGTTGCCCAGGTAAATAAAACAGAGAAACAACACTTACAGTAAAAAACAATAAAATGCCACCCACCCTCTTTGGGAGTCCTCATCTGCTTTGTTGATCATTTCAACGAATTTATCAGTTTCAGTATGCAATGCTGTTCCATCTTGAGGCTATTTCAGTATGCATTGATATGTTCCATGCAAAATGGAGAAAATATCTTCCTTTTTGCAAAAAGGTCTTTTATAGTGTGGATCTGTTTTGCATCCTTGTTTGTACAAGAGACGAATCAAATGGCACACTTCGCTTTATACATTTCACATTCTAGATCAGTTATAAATACAGTGTCATCAAGGACAGATAAGACACATCAAGTCCATACAAATTATTTTTGGAACACCGTAGGCTCAAGCTCTTGTTTTGTTCTCACACTAGGATTATCCCGTTTTGTGTGTGTACAATATCTTTTCAAATGCTGCTGTTTATTTTGGCCCATCACTTCTGATGCATTATGAAGTGGTACTTTTTTTACCTTATTATGTTTGTCTTCAATCAGTGCTTGCAATGAACTATACGAGGGACTAATTTCCGACAGTAACTGTCTCTATCACCCCCTGTAGGCTCCCACTGGCTAGCACTTTCTAATCTGCTGATGCTGCAAGTGTTAGCATTTTAAACCCTAACCTCTAGGATGTTAATTCCTGAGTACCGTAAAGTATAGATCTCATCAGTCCCTTCTCTCTTCTAGACATTGCAACTTAAATGACTTCCAGCTCTCTTGATATGATTTCTGGGGCAAACCGTGCCGCATCTTGATATCTTTCTTCCGTATTTCTCAAATCCTTCTTTATCCTTATGGATACTTGCTCCACAGAAATGGATATAACAGTAAGGGAGATTTCACCAGTCAAGTATATAGGGGTAACAAAAAATCTTGTTTATTTGGAGTTTTTATCATGTTTGAACAGGGGTCTCTACCAGCGAATTATAGGGGCTGAACCACTCCAATGTCTTCAATAGAGCTTCCAACTTTCCAGTGTTCTAATACTCATGTCCTTCACTATTCTTGTCTGTATTGTGATATATAACACGCTTTTGAACACTGATTCCAGGTATGGTGT
Source organism: Lissotriton helveticus (assembly GCF_964261635.1). Classification (NCBI taxonomy): domain Eukaryota; kingdom Metazoa; phylum Chordata; class Amphibia; order Caudata; family Salamandridae; genus Lissotriton; species Lissotriton helveticus. The sequence continues at coordinate 895,640,335 of NC_136059.1, forward strand.
ACAATTTTCCCAAAGAAGTGTCCCATCAGTGAGGTTTATCTTCCTCTTACCTGGAATGTTGGGCCCTCTCCATGGACTAAGCTTTGTCAAGCATCTGGCATGCTTCAAATTAGGCTGTCATTCCAGAAATGGACAAGATCATTTGCCCAAAGTAGAAATCGAACTTTTTCTACTTCACTGCATGTCACTCGAAAGGAAATGTACACTATTTCAGAACTGATTACCAATGTCTGATCTTGACCTGTACTATTAAGCAAATAATTAGCAACACATCCTCTTCAGCATTTCAATTCTCAACATATTTAGTTTTGTTGTTCATAGTGTAATAGTTATCATAATTAAAAAGTCTTCTTTTATTAAGTTATTTTAAATGCACAGAATTATATTTTTAGTTATATGTTGAAAGGAAGTATTACAGCTGACATAAAGGGGCTATCTAATGTTACCCACAAATAACTTTGCTTTCAAGTTTAAAAAATGTAATTTCTATTGCATTTGCAAAGTAACATATTGCATTGTAAAGTAACGTATTGTAGGCTTTACTGACAGAATAAAACAATAAACCGAGCAATGAATAACAATCATGTAACAGATTTTCAGACGCTCGAAATGTTGCTGTTCTGCAGGGATATTCGGTAAGGGTTTGTTTTCACTTCCCAGGATGCTTCTGGCATTGTAGAAGGAAGGGAACTAATGCAGTTGAAAGGAGGAATTTCATTTGTGTTCAATTTGCATTTCATTTGTCACCGAATACATTTAGTGGTGCTGCCGCTCCCAGTGGCCCCTCAGCACCGGTAAAATAAGTTGTGAAGTCCAAGGGCTGGCGCTGCCAGTTCCCTTTATCCTCTGATGATCCTTTATTGAGTTGGAGTATTTCTCAGAGTGAAGCACAAGGGGGAAGGCAAGGGTTTAACATGTGGCGTTCTAAATATCCAGCTGTATCACAGGAGTTCAAGGGGCAAAGTTCCCTCAAGACTTAGTCACCATTTCCTAAATACCTCTAGGTAATTACTGAGTGGGATGGAGGGAACGGGTGCTGTTAAATAGCCACTCTAAAGTACAAAAGCATCCCCTTCTCACTCAATTCAAAATCCACCCTCTTTCACCAAAACTGGCAGACAAAAAAATGACGAACAATTGTGGACTTCAAGTCTGGCAGAGTGATATCCCGGTCCAAGCTCAATTTGAGGAACACCGGGCCGGATATTATTGAAAGGAAGCTCATCCACTAAAATCTGGTGCAGGTCGAGGCACCCGCTGTAGTCATAAGCGCAACCCAGATGACCAACCCCACCTAATACACGGCGAATGTTTTTCCTTGCCTGACACAAGCCATAGACGCCCTCCCCGCCCATGACCACCGGACGCCCAATGATTTCTCCTGCTTCCATTTACCATATGGTCCAAGCAGAACGTGTAAAGGAACAGAAAACGACCTACAATTTAGCCCATAATGGGAATCTATTTAGGTCTAGCATGCCGACAGCACATGCACAGTCATTGCGAGACAAAATGTGTACTATAAAGGGCTGAGGGGCCCAACCATTGCTTACCGTTGGTTGGATTCATTGCCACTCTTATTTGCTGCTTCCTAATTGGCCAGCACTTGACTGTGTCCCGTCCTGTTCTGTAGATTTGAGCATGGACCAATTACTGATTGATTTACTTTGATTAGCAACCTTCCTCTGTCCATCCATTGCTCGCTGTGATTCAGGTACTATTTTTTATACTTCCTGTCTGTGTTACATGTTTTCCTCCCATTCCCCACCCATTGTCCATGTTGGTCCTTCTCAACACATGTATCCATGTTGCTTCTTACCCTTCCAAACCCCCACCATAATCTGTGTTGCTTCTTTCCTCTTTGTTGTCCTCCTCCCACCCATCATACGAAAAAAAGCACTACGACAATGCCCTAACTGCCTACTCATAGTGTTTTTTTTTACCATTTCTACCCTCCCTCGAGTTGCACGTGAAGCCCACCTGCATAAGAAAATAAAGCACTATGATACAACCAGCACTGACTTGTACTTTTACCCATGCAGCAGTACAATATTGCTAAAAGACTTTGGCAAAGTCAATAGCTTTTACATTGGTGAGAACTATTGGCTTTGCCAATGCTTACTGATCTTGTAAAACTCGGTTCTAATGTTATTTACCAATGCATGGTTCACGGCTGTAATTACTGCTCAGGTGATTGCAGACTCTGTAATTTTAGCGCTGCTGCAACTTGGAATTATGCCATAATGCACATTCAAGAGTACTAATTTAAGTTACAGAAGATTTTTCTTATTTTCATTTTATTAATGGTACATTTTGGAGAGAGAAAAGAACTTACAGCCACATCACACCCTGATCGCTCTCTCCTTTGAAATACAGCACTGATCCTGTGAAGCAGAATGAGGAAAGCTTAGGAAGGACCTTTATGGAAACATTTGAAGGGGGGGAGTTCAGCTTGCAAAGAAATAACAGAGACTCAGTGGCAAGCTGTGAAAAGGAGAGTAGACTTTCACATGATATAGAATGCAGTAGGGCAAAAGAGACAAAGCACTTTAGGCAGACAGATAGCCATACTACTCCATACAATTCGGACTCAGAGTGAGAGTTGAGTGGGTCGGAAGCCTATGGACTATGGCAGGCACTTCCTTGCCCAGTGACTTTGGCGTGGCATTGAATTTCATTACTCTTTGCTATCAATGGCCCATCGCCTTTCTGTAGATTCGTGAGAGCCCTTCAGACTTCTCTGTGGCAGTCATTTGGCATGTATATGCCACCAGACTGGAATCTTCTAGAAGCGATTCCCTCTTGGCAACGGCTGAGCGCAACCTGCTGAATCCTTTGCATCCCTCGTTGCAGCCAGGCCGTGACTGTGTCAAGGCCACTGCACAGCCCCAAGGAGGGGGTGCTGGCCTACTGCTCTCAGCAGCAGCCAGTCGAAGAGGATTTCCTGTCCAGAACAATACTTTTGAACTTTTGACACATTTAGTGTTCCAAGTTGAAACTTTGTATGCATTTCTATAAGGTACTCGCTGCAGCATCAATGCACAGCGCACTCTGTACGGCTCTAAGCAGATAATGCAAGCTGCCCTGCTTCCAAATCAATGGTTCTGATCTGTGGTCCAAGGTTTCCTGGGGATTCACCACTGATATACAACATTAAATAATATTAAATTGAATCAATTAAAACTAATAAAATATATACAAATAAAGAAGCAAAATTGAAAACCTTTCTATATTTGATTGTGAATGACACAAAATATTTCAGTATTTGAGTATTTGTTTGGAGTATACTTGTTTCTATGTTTTTTAGGTCGAGCATTCGAGACCTTTTGTATATACTTTAGTATATACTTATATATGCATGTACTTTGTGGGCTCTGGAGATCAGCCCTAGGACTTGTCTGCTTCCGCGAAGGGACTTTTTTTTCTGTTCAACTGCCTCTATTTAACTGTCTTGATAGAAAACGACCAGTAGAGGTCAGTAAAATACCAGAATTGCTTTCTGCTTGTTCAACTGCCTCTATTTAACTGTCTTGATAGAAAACGACCTGTAGAGGTCAGTAAAATACCAGAATTGCTGTCTGCTGAGGGACTTACTTTTTTTTATTTTTCTCGCAACTGCCTCAATGTAACTTTCTTGAAAGAAAACGACCTGCAGAGGTCAGTAAAATACTAGAATCACTTTAGCATTCTCTAGATTCCAGTCCATAGAAATTGTCTTCCATAAGCACCCGTAGACAATACATTTCTTTTCAAATCTTGTATTTTCAGTAGTATGACCACTGAAGGCCCTGATTTTATATTAAAAACAGAGCTTTGCACCATACCATTTCCCACTGAAAGGCAATATTTCTCTCAGTGTGTTCCCATACCAGGAATGCCACACGGGTTATGGATTACTGTACCTCCATGTTTAAGAACAGTAGATGTTTCAGCACCCAGGCTAATGTGTCCTGCTAAATACATATCCGTTCCCAAAGGCTAGACCGATTGCATTGCAAATTCTTGTTGGGTATTGTTTTGAAGTCAAAAACATTGAAATTGCTTAGGCTGGAAGTTCCTGGCTTTCAATAGCGACCCATTGGGGTCCCATGAACCTAGTAATGATTCAGCGTGGGTCCACAGAAGTCAAAAAGTTAAAAAGCCCTGTTCTACATCTTCTACAGCTTTGTGAGTTGGCTGCGGACAATGTAAAAATGGACCTAAACCAAAATAACATGGCTTGGGGGTTGTGACTTTTCCCAACATAAGCTATCAATCAATCAATCAATCATTACATTTGTAAAGCGCGCTACATACCCATGAGGGTCTCAAGGCGCTGGGGGTGGAGGGGGAGGGTGCTACTGAACGAAAAGCCAGGTCTTGAGAAGTCTTCTGAAGGCCAACAGGTCCTGGGTCTGTCGTAGGCTGGTAGGGAGAGTGTTCCAGGTCTTGGTGGCGAGGTAGGAGAAGGGTCTACCGCCGGCGGTGGGTTTAAGGAAGCGTGGAACCGTTGCGAGGGCGAGGTTGGCAGAGCGGAGGCTGCGGGTGGGGGTGTAGAAGCTGAGTCGGTTGTTGAGGTATGCTGGTCCGGCGTTGTATAGGGCTTTGTGTGCGTGGATGAGGAGTTTGAAGGTGATCCTGTTGTTGACGGGGAGCCAATGCAGGCTTCTCAGGTGGGGTGTGATGTGGCTGCGTCGGGGGACGTCGAGGATCAGTCATGCCAAGGCGTTCTGGATGCGTTGCAGCCATCTCAGGAGCTTGGTTGTTGTTCCTGCGTAGAGGGCTTTCCCGTAGTCCAGCCTGCTGGTGACAAGGGCCTTGGTGACGGTTTTTCTCGTGTCGGAGGAGATCCATTTGAAGATCCTGCGGAGCCTTCGGAGGGTGTTGAAGCAGGAAGCGGAGGCGGCGTTGACCTGCTTGGTTATGGAGAGGGCGGAGTCGAAGATGACCCCCAGGTTGCGTGCGTGGTCGGTGGGTTCTGGGGCTGTTCCTAGCGATGTTGGCCACAAGGATTCGTCCCAGGCTGAGGGGGTGGGGTCAAGGATGAGGACCTCCGTTTTGCCTGAATTCAGCTTCAGCCTGCTGTTCTTCATCCATTCGGAGACGACCTTCATTCCTCTGTGGAGGTTGGCTTTGGCGGTGTGCGGGTCTTCGGTAAGTCTTCTTTATCTTAACTTGATTATAGGCAGGAGGCACTGGGCACCCCTCAGCAGGCATAAGTATGGAGCCTCAGTGATGCCCTCCGCAGTGGGCACCACTGGCAACTTTTAGGCTCAACTATGCTTAGAAACAGCGTGACTAGATTCACAGATTACAGTTTTGTGTAAGCTTGCATTTCGTGTGTATTCACAAACTACAAATTAATAGTAAGTTTACGACTGTGGAGACTCCGCAGGTGGGGCAGAGAACACATAAAAAGATACGCCTGTCCTATTATATTATGTGCGACTGCAGAGGGTCCGAACTCATAAACTTTCTATAACTCATAGTTTGTGAATAATAAATACCCCAAAAGATGTAAACTTACACCAAAATGTAAGTTTACCTTTGTGAATCAGGCTCTGGGTGCTCAGATAGATGTTTTTGCAAAGAGGTTATGTAAATTCGGTACCAACATCTTACAACAACAGACCACATCTAGATTTGCTGTCTCTTCCTTGCAGTACAAAGTCACAGCTTTAGAAGCCTGTTTTAGGTTGATTGCAACCACCACCAAGCTACGCCCTCTCTGTACAAATGTACAAACAACGTTCTGCAGTCAGTCTACTCCTGAAATTTTACTCAGGAATGTAAAAAGTTGATGGAATGGGTTGTGGATTTCTAATAAAGAAACTGGCAGGAAGGCAGGCAGGCGGGCGGAAAAGTCACTATGGACACACCCAGCATTGGACAAACGTCTCTTCAAAATGTAGAAAACCACGTCATTATAAGGGATGCATATTACCTATCTCGGGAGCAGTCATTCTGGCAGAATTGTTGACCTATGAATCCGGTACGTGCATGATCGGATGTACGCCGTTACAACGTGATGTTTTACATCGCAGTACTTTACGACGCATGTTTTACAACGCAAGTCGTTACCACGACTTGCGTTGTTGGGGGCTGGATAGTGAATAGTTTAATTTACTATTCCAACTCCAGTCCCCATGGATAGTAGGGAAGGAGTTGGATAGTAAATTAAACTATTTACTATCCTGGAGCGCCCCCCAGCGCAATTCGTTGTTACAACTTGCGTTGTAAAAGTTGCGTCGTAAGGGAACTGCGGTGTAACATCCGCGTTGTAAAGGATGCTCCCCGCATGAACGGGTGGCTGGGGGCGGACAGAATGCTCTTTACGTCCTCGAAACATATGTCTGAGCTGCCACTTCTGTATGCGTGTTCTCAATGGTGCAGACCCAGCTGTATCACTGGAGGGCCTCAAAACACGTCACATCCTTGCACAGCCTTCCTGGAAGTGCGGCTCAGCTTACTCCTCTCATTATAGGAGTACGGTGCCACGCATGCTATTTGGACTTTAAAAGGGACATGCTATATAGAAGCATCTTGCTGTAATGAAACGCTGTCTAATTTAGTCCAGACCCCAGATCATTATGTTCCATCTAAAGTAATAGCCAGTATAATTTAATGCAGTTTAGTGTAATAGCCCTACCAGGCAGAGCGCAGATATTGAGAACACATGTTCTGTGCTTATTGGAACTCCGTATAATAAGTTCTTGGCAGAAATAACTAGTGTCTGCCATGCTTGAGCGAAAGGTCGAGGCCTCTGACTTCAACCCCCTGCTTTTTTAGAGCTCGTGTTCCCCTGAAATGCATGCGTGCTGTTTTTAGGTTCTTTGGCAGAGAGGTTGAGCTGTATAGACTGCATGCTTACTCACGCTTCCCGCCACTCTTTACTCACGGTTGTTCTCATGCTCCCTCTGTGGAGAAGGTAACATTAGGGGTTAATTGAGATGCAAAACAGCCAGGCACAGTGATGGACTAGGGCCTCAGGCAGCCCAGGAAAATGTGTTCCTTCCGGTCCCCTATTGCAGTGATTAATTTGTGAATAAAATAAGTGCTGGGGCTCTTGTCAGGAGGCAGCTTGCACCAGCCTATTGCTCCGATTCGCAGCGCCTATAACAGAACCAACTACTAACCATGAAACCCTACAAGTTGGGTGAGGATGTGGCATAACAGCCAGAGCTGCTGACTTTGGAGCCGGGGAACCAGGTTTGAGTCTCGGCTTAATCACTGAATCTCCCCGAGCCTACGGAAAATGAATGTGTCCTTAACTTGTGCTCATGAAAAGCACTCCAATCGACTTTGGGTCGAGTTCGAGATAAAAGAGCTGGTGTTGACGATTAAGTGTCGCTGCTGAGCACTGGAAACCTCTGCCTCAAATTAAGCTCTGTGTATGGAGCAGGTAACAATTCAGTCCGACTGTCTCCTAGAAGACTGCCTGCAAGAAAACTGGTTGTGTTGCCTAAAGGCTGCCAGTCTACTTAGCAGATGATCCCCCATGACCATGCACCCCTAAAAGTGGGCCCTTGTCCTCAGCCCAGTGGTGGACTTCCATGGCCTCTTTCAGCACGCTCAGCCCTAGAAAGGAGCATCTCTGAGTTAAAAACCCCCCACAATATATAGTATTGATTAATTAGGCCAGGCGTCCAATCACTTACTAATACCCACATTTTAATCAAGACGGTAATACAGGACCAAATCTGAATGTATTTTTTGATTTAGCGAAGGGGCCACTTTTTGTGCAGCAGAGGTGCAGAATTTCAGCGGCTTTGGAACACAGGAATGTTTGGCTGGGGCTAGTTTGAAGCTGGTTAGAGACGATTAAGTATTTTTGGACAAGATTGTGGTGCTGAGGTGAAGGGAGGACAATATAAGAAATGGACAGACTTTATTGCAGGGGGCGTGGCTCACTGAGATTTGGTAGAAATATGAACTAAGGCTGATGCATCACAGGCTGGCATCTCTGGAAACTGATAACGATTTAAATATGTTTACTTGGGGTTGAAAAATGTAGAAGTACTTCAAACCAAAGGCAGGAAGAAGATGCAGAATCTCACATGGCATGATCCATGACTGCAAATTCACACTATGTATTCACAAAACGTGGATTTACACTCACACAGGGATTTTCTTTGGTAAACATTGCACCACTTTGCAGTAATTTAACCTGGAATTAAATAAGCTTCAGGGACACAGGAAGTGGGTGTTTCTTGGGCGGGGGAAGGGGGGTGGGGCGGGGAGATGGATTTTCTGCCAATGTTGGCGAATACCAATAAATCTGCAAGTTTATAGGTATTTTAATACTTTTACAGACAGCATCCCCCATCAAAATGTTCATACATATACTCCGTTAGGTAGAAGTAAATGTATATTTGGACAATAAAATAAAGTGCACAGGAAGGTGATTCCCTACAGGTAAAACATGTCTGCACAGTTGCTTTGTTATGAGGGTTTTGGTATATGTAGAGATACACCATGTAAATGTACATTTGTGAATAACTTGGAATTTCCGAACTGTTTCTGGGAATCAGTGACTGCCACAGCTTCCCATCCTAAGTTTCTTTGCGATTGCCAAACAAAGTTGGAAATTTACTACAACACTGGCCTATGTGAACACTTGTGGGAGTAAATGTCCCACTTTTATTTAAGAATCGCCCTGAGAAAGTCACACCACCAAGATTAAGACACAACTGCCCAGAACACGCTCTGTAAATTAGTCCTCAAACTTGAGGAGTAATGTAAGACTAAGACAGGAGTAGGACAACTGCTCACAGAACAGTTTTGGGAATGAGGCCCAAACTAAGTGGTCCTATGTCTAATCTTTTGTTTGACTGGGGCTGGTTTGCTGACTCGGTGGTGTAAGGCAAACGATGAGCCTCCCCTGCAGAATCTGATAAGAGAGTCTCTAATTGCTCACAAATATTCATGGGCTTTGGGCTGAAAGGGGGAGGGGGGTATGAAGGGTTTCTGTGACGTGCAACGGGTCCAGATGCCATTCCAATCAATCTATACCTAATGTATTGCAAAGGGGCTCTCGGTTAAGGCCCCTGGGGGAGGCGAAGCACGTCAGCTTCCTAGAAGTGAAAGTTATGGTTTATGTTGAATCTTAAAACAGTCTAAACTGGGCATGGAAAACCTACGAGCCACTAGGGGAAAGGATTGGACGTCTGCAAGCCTGCGCACTGTAATAATTTGGGACTTGTTGTTCTTTTCTTCCAGGGAAGACGATCAAGAAGACGGCTTTTGTCAGCCGTACCGAGGAATTGCCTGTGCACGATTCATCGGCAACCGGACTATTTACGTGGACTCTCTCCAAATGCAAGGGGAAATTGAGAATCGAATAACAGGTAGAACCTCCATTGTTCTCTGGCAGGGACAGCAGCCTGTCACTCCTTTGTCATATTGTGTGCATTTGATTACTCTGTCGTTTGGAACCGATGCCATGTATTGTAAGTGGCCTAGCACTGTCACCTCTTACCTTACGTCTTTTATTAGTCTTTTTAGTATTTTGATCAGCTTCAACTATATGCATCTTGTAAGACCTTACAGGAGCACACTATGACAGTCTTGTAAACTGATACCAACTTTGAAAGAGACAGCAATGAACATATATAGGTTATAGTGGCAGAAAACGCCCTAATAAACTGCTTTTATAAAAGCAGCTTATCAAAGTGCCACCAAACCCCATGTGTTGGTACATGCTGCCCTCTACTGGTACGCATCTGAAAACTGTTCTGTAGAACATGCGAAAAGTGAATGTATTTTGTCCGACCAGTGATCATTAAAAAAGTCTAGAATCTGGCAAAGTACTTACAGAGAGTGAATATCATAGATTGTCCGCGCTATGTCTCCAAATCATATCTGGAAACTATTTGTTCGTTTGTCGCTGCCTGCAAACTTTTAAGGAACCGTTTTCAAGGCACTGAATTGTGGTGATTACATTGGAAACTCTGATAGTTGTTTGAATTGACAACCGCGGTATGTGATTAAACGGATCTCGCTTGATCTGGTGATATCTTGGGTTCAAGCTTATATCTACTAATTAATATTCACACCTACTCTTGAACGGTTTGCAATGCTGTAGATATAGGAATCAATCAAACAGGACTATTGATAGAATGCTTCCAAACCTTACATCTCAGCACATTGATAGAAGTTCATCCAGCATCGTGAAAGCGTACACCATAGGTGTCCAACTTCTGTCCAAGAGGGCCCATATCGTGAAATATTATCTATCCATACAAGATACGTTTGCATGCTCAGAATTACCAAGTCTTTGCACTGCAGCTAGAGTAAAGTGAAGCAAAGCGAATTCGTGGATACTAATTACTATCCAGTGCAAAAACTGTTTGGCACTGGAAAGGTGAACTTTTTTCAGTGCAAAAAATGGTTTGCAAGAATGGGGCATTACTGTGGCGGAGAAGCACAAACACTCATAGGTTTCTTACACAAAGCCGCATCTAGTAAGACAACCAGACTGGGATTATCATCAAAAACGAAAGCCTACTCGATGCGGGTGCACGCAAACAGAAACATATTCATTTTTCGAAACCAAGCTGCACTGCACTGCACTGCACAGCACACATCCAAAGTGTCTGAACCTTTCGAGTGTCTGTGCAAACGAATTTGTACTGGAAGGATTGGTCTGCAGTACAAATCTTGTGCTAGTCAGTGCATACCCACTTCTGCACCATGGTGTGAAGCTGCATTGTGCAAGGCAGCCTAGCCTGTTTGGGCATCAGCCGAGGAAATAACACCAGGATCAGGCCAACACCAGGAGCAGGCCAACACCAGAAGTAGGCCAACATTTTTAGAAATGGAGTTCCACTTTTTTCAAAATGCATATTGAAGAGGTTCATTTAAACAGTGAATGACTAACTTAAAAATCTGGTATGGATTTAGCCACTGGGGGCTTTGTATTCTTGTGATAAAGTGTCTTTATTGCTCTGAAATTCTGCAGATTTAGCACAAGATGAGGTCGTGATAAGGGGCTATCAACAATAGTGATTCCTAGATTGCTTACCTTCTGTCCAAACATGGGATAACCTCTGTGGTTTTAAGCCTTGCAAAAGATGCTAATTGGCCACAAAACGCCTATCTTAATCATTATCCTGCAAACCATTACCTCCCACCAATATGTTATTTACAGGCTTGTAAAAATATATGTCTTATCTTGTCAACATCCATACTAAATTGTGATTAGGGTAATTGACAAAAAAGTCCACCAAGTCTGGGCATTATACTGAAATGTTTTGGACTATAAGGCAGTGACGGCTCCTCCGCTAAGGCGGAGGTGCATTGCCCTTGATGGAGCGAGATAGAAAACAAAATTTTGTTTAAACTCGCAAAGTCACATTTCCATAACATGAATAAAATTATTAATGATTTGTGATATGTCGTGCTAATACAACCTAGATTAAACTTTACACGTGGGGGGACTAACATGTGTGCTCATAAACGTGCATAAATGTTGCATCTTTTTGTTCGTGCAAAATAATAAAATAATTTATTGTTTTCGTTTTTGTCATTACTAACTGCTGCATATTTAAAATAAGCATGTGCTTGTTTTGCTTATTCTTGTCTGTGTGATGTCATTTCTACTATTCTAGGTGCATATGGGTCTCATAGAAAAACGGAGACTGGTAAATATAAACGCTGCTTTATTTGTTTGCAATGGCTAGGTAACATTTGATTAATCGGGTGGGTTAATTAATTAGTAAACCATGGGGTGGATACAGAATATACTTTATTTCTTACATTAATACTTTTCTTGTGTTTGTTTTATACTAGAAATCATAAGTTGCCTGCTTTTGAGGCCTAGCTATTTGAGCCGCAAAATAAAAGCTGACCTATAATTCTGCAGAAAGTCACGAGACGCCCATTCTGAATTAAAACGTTTATTGAAGCTGCATTCACAAAGCAAAAACTGATGAGCTGACATCATTCTGTCGGACATGGCCAAGGTCGAAAGTGAACTTTTTGTCAGTCCTTAACTTGGCATCCGCGGAAGTTGCACTGTAAGACTATGGAAGCTGCGAGGATGACTTAAAACAAAGTTGCAATCGCAGGAAGCCTCTGGCTTCACGTGGAAGAGACAATGGTCTTTGTAAGACATGATTTTGTGGAACTTTTTAAGAATCGGGTGACATGTCACTTGTCACTCTTAGCCAATGGGACGTCGAGTATTTCTGAAAATTTTCCTTCGCTAGTTTAGTTAGCGTAGAAAGGTATAAAAAGTCATGCCCTTAGGGTTGGGCTGGCTGCTGCTTTCTGACTTTCCGATGAGGGTGATGTGCTGCTGGACTTTGCGTGGAGCACGTAAGAATCCTCAAAGATCTTTACTTTAATTTCTGTCTATTTAGCTCAGTTAGGGAAATAGGTTTTAGAAATGTTAAACTTTATATAATTTCTTTAAAATTGATTCAATTGCTTAAATTGTATTTTTCCATATTTCTTACTATCATGCTTGCTTTATTGCTAATAAATTTCATTTATAAAACTTACAACTTATATACCATAATTTAGAAAATAAAATCTTACTTTTGACAAACAAGCTGGTCTTGGTTATTTAGAAGTATAGGTTACCATTAGCTAGATCACGTCGCCTATGGTGGTCGTTTAAATGGTTGGGTTTTATTCTAATGACAATATTCTTTCTGCAAATGTATAAAATTGTATATAGTGTGTAGATAATGTGTATATAGATTTATTCTGACCACCTGATTCAGTAGGCCCAAAAATATATCAGGTTAATAAATGGGTCCATGTATAGTTTAGAATTTTGTTTATAGGTTATGAAATTGGGTAGCGTAGTTTATGATATATTTTCTATAGCCCGCTGGATCAATTATCTGGTAGCAGAAATTGATGGTTGCTAAGGGGTAACCAAGGTAACATGTTGGTTGCTAAGGATTGCGTCATGGTATGAAAATAGGATTAATGTTTTAACACTCGTTAAGTTCGTTTTTCGTGCCTATCTGTAAGCTATACCGGTATAGATTGTGTGGCGAGAAATTAGTCACGCAAGCCATCTGTTCGTTTGTAGTGATATCGCCGAGTATCACAAGAGGTATCGCCGTGTACCATAGTGTTGTCGCCGAGCAGCACAGTTTTAGGGCTAGGTCTGAATCTTGTATAGTGAGGAATTTCTAAGAAATCAAAGCAGCATGAGAATAGGGACAAAGCGCCTTCCATAAAACTCACTGTGATGAGAGTATTAGTTATATCCGAGCTTGAGTGAAGGGTAAAATTTAACGTCGGTGCATGATTATCTATAAACAGGTTAGAGTCCTGTACGGGTACATGTTTCATATCTATAAACAGGTGAGAGCCCTGTACGGATAACGTCGTTATTTTGCTAACGGTGCATGATTTCTATAAACAGGTGAGAGTCCTGTACGGATTTCGTGTGTGTTTGAATTTAGGGAATTTTCCGTGTAAAAGTGCGAGTTTGAATTGTATTTTATGTTCAAGTGGAACTCTTAGAACTTTCACTTCGCGGTGGGTTCAGAGCAAAGCGAGTTCATAATTATACTTGCTTGAAGGGTGGGGTAAGGTTACTCTACTGACAATTGAATATTATCCTTAGTGTGAATAGCGCCGTCTATTCCGAAGTGTGGATACTTGAATGTATGTAAACTATCCTAATTAGTGAAACGAACAGATGTTGTCTTTATAGTCATTGTTAAGAATTAATTTACACTGAAAAGTGTTCTTAAAATGGCGCTGTGAAAAGATTTTGTGAAGGAGGGGTAAGCGCCAGGAGTGAGAAACGAGAAACCGCAGCTGCTGTGTACGTCACAGAGCTGCGCAGGGATTGGGTGACCTACGTCACAAGCTGTATTCTGATTGGCTCCTGAGTCTCTGACGGCCTGTGAGCTGATTGGTCCTTAGGAAAATCTCCAAAATTATTGGTCGAGCTGAAAAGTGACGCAGCTCAACTGCCATTGGCTTGTTGGTGTGTTTCGCGCACGGATTGGTTGTTTTGCGGAACATCCCGGAAATATTTTACGAACGATTTTGTGAATTAAATTTTACTTTTGAAAATGAGTTATCATTTTAAACATGTTGAGAAAAAGACAACATTATTTCAGAAATTTAAGAATTTATTTTCACCTGACAAGAAAATCGAAACGCGAGGTGGTAAACTACTTCATAAGTATAAAACACCTGCAGCGTACATGGAAGGTGAATACGGATATCATACTGTCTTATGGTTCGACAGTTGGAAACGTTATACTAAAAACGATGGTGTTTTGGCTTGGCCTGATGATGGTTCATTTAATGTAAGAGTTTTAAGAAACTTACGAGAGAAAATGAATGCTCTTGTTCCTAAACCGAGACCAACTCAATTTGAAGCTTTAGTTGAGTGGGAAGATGAGATGTATCAGTTACAAAGAGAAGCTAGTGGAATTAAAAGACCTTCTAAAAGTCCATCATGGAAAAGAGAAACTCATGAAGATAGATTACGAATGTGGAGACAGGGAAACATGAGTGAAGGATTGTATTTAATTCATGAAATGGTAATGGGTTCTCCTACAGGAAAATCTATGGAAAGTGAATCTGAGGATGCAATTATGGAAGAAATATATACAACTGCTAAAAATAAACAGCCTAATCAGTCTTTGAGACCTCCTAGATCATGGTCTACTCCGGTGGTTTCTACTGAAACTTCACCGAGTGCACCTCCAATTAGTGAAGCTCCTAAACTTTATCCAAATAATTGTGAAATCACTGAAACTCTTAGAAGACCAGAATTTGAGAATGCTCGAAATGAGGGTAGACATTTTTCAATGACTCCAAGAGCAAGGGAACCTCCAAAAGATTATACAAGAGAGACAAGAAATGTTGATGAGGATGATTATAATGAATACTTAAGGTCTAAAGAAGAATTAATTAAAAGAATGACAAAAGGCATGGAAGCTGTCACAGTTCCAGTAACAATAGGTCCTGTTCAACCTGTATTTGATCAAAGAAATACAAACAAAACTGGATTAACTATTCCTTTAAATACAGAAATTCAAAAGCCTGCTGAAAAATTTTATTCAGACTTGACTGAATTAAACACTTCTAGATCGAGAATGCCTGATTTAACCTTTAATGAGGATTTATCTCCAAAAACACCAATGGGTGCTATGTCAGATGTAGGAAGTCCTGAAGTCAGGGTAACTACACCAAAGCTTGATGTGGCCAAATTAAAAGCAAATATTGAAGAATTAATAATTGGAACAATTGGCCCAGATAGTTTAAATTACTATCGGGATGATGAACTACTATTCATTTGCAAAAGTATTCAGTGGAAAACGAAAAATAAATATGATCAATTAGAGGATCTAGCTGCAGAACTTGAAATCGATGTGAGTAAACAAAAGAATTTTGCAAAACATTACAGATTAGATTTCTCAGAAAGCGACATTGAGAGTTTGAACTCAATGGGAAGAATAGTTCACATTAAAGATTTAATTGTCTATATCAAAAAGCTAGGAGAACTGAACAAATGGAGAGTGAAATGGACTAAAAGGAAGGAAGATGAAAGATTAGAAAGAATGTCAAAACAATTTCCAATGAGAGAAGTTGCAGGTGGAGGATATGTTCATGTCCCATGGTCGAGACAGGACATTCTGTTATTCACAAATGATTTTCCTAAATTAAGAGAGAAACCTGTTGAGTGGTACAGGCAAGTCGATAGATTTATCAAAGTGTCAAAAGTTCTGTGGATTGATTTGGATGGATTTTTTGACATTGTTGTTCCATCTGATCTTTGGACAGAATGTAAAATTTCTATTAGTTGGCCAAAAACAGAACCTGAGCGAATTAAAGAAACAGGTGCCCCAAATCCACTCGTAATGGATTTTTACGAGAAAGTAATTGTTTGGATGAAAAACAAAATTCCACCCAAAGAAGTTGATTGGGTTAAAATAGAAAGAACAGAGCAGGAAACAAAAGAATCAGTTCATTCTTTTTATGAAAGACTACTGTTAATCTTTAAACAATACAGTGGTTATGAAAAATTAGACGAGAAAGACATGAGTCATTTTATCTATAGATTTGTTTATGGACTAAAACCTGAAATTGGAGAAATGATCAGAACTAGTATTGTCGGATGGCAAGCACTATCTATTGATGATATTCTGAGAAAAGCAAAATATTGTAGCGATGAATTAGAAGTAAAACAGAAAAAGCTGAAGGAGAAAGCCATGTGGGCACAGGTAAAGGTGGCTGAGCAACAGATTGCCAGCATGGGAAATAAGAACACTAATTTTGTTCAAACTGGAAATACGAACCAGATACAAGGAAAGTTTAAAGGTAATAATTTCCAAAAGAAATTTAGCCCAAAAATAGAAGAGCTGAAACAAAGATTACCTTGTTTTAATTGTGGCGAAATTGGACATTGGAGGGACGAGTGTCCTCATCCTCCTAGAAATTTAAAGAATCCCTTATTGAATCCACAGATGCAGAATGGTGTTAACGTGCAGCAACAGCTACAGATGCAACAGGGGTTAAATGAATTTAATATTCAGCGACAATTACAACAACAGCAACAACAACAGGTGAATAATCGTCAGGACCAGTTGCCACAACCACCTTTTCCGAATTGTGGGGGAGTTCAAAAATATAATCCAAACGTGGGATTTCAGGGATGTGAACAGGTAATAAAACCACAAAAACAGCAAAAGCAGCAAAGGGTTCAAATGCAAAATGCTTCACAACAATTTTTATTAACAGAAAGCCAAGACAGTGATTCTGATGATTATTGCTGACGGTGCCCGAGAGAGGAGGAAGAGTGTATTGTTGGAGCCACTCTTGAGGTTGACCAGTCTGGTCCTTATGTAAACGGGAAAGTTAATGATGTAGACATCACTTTTCTAGTGGACACTGGTGCTACCCGTTCTACTGTTAGATCAGTGGAAATTGAAAACCTACCTCTCTCTGGGGATACCATCCAAGTTGTGGGAGTAAGTAATCAGCAAATTAAAACAGACTTAACTGATCCAGTACCAGTTGAAATTGGAAATTACAGAGACAAACACAGATTTGTGATTTGTAATAGTAGTCCAGTAAATCTATTAGGTAGAGACATCCTATGTAAAATGAATTGCAGAATATATTGTTCTCCTGAAGGAGTTGAATTACAAACAATGGAGGAAGATGGTTTGTACAGAATGACAATGATGATGATGGAAGCAGAAGAAACAAAATTGTTTCCTGCATTTGAAGAAAAAGATTTACCTGAAGAGCTAAAAGAAACAGTGAAATCTGAAATATGGGATTTTACTGGGAATGAGATGGGTCTGATGAAAAACGTAGATCCTGTTAAAATTGCATTGAAGCAGGGAATAGAATTTCCAAACACTCCACAATATAAAATGAAAACAGAGACAATTGAAGGTATTACACCTGTAATTGAAAAATTAATCAAGCAAGGTGTATTGGAAGAAATGAAGAGTAGCTCTTGTAATTCACCAATTATGGGAGTTAAAAAGGCTAACGGAACATTTAGGATCGTACAAGATTTGAGAAAGGTTAATCAAATTGTTATTCCATGTTGTCCTGTGGTTCCAAATCCAGCAGTGATTCTATTTCAGATTCCATATGATGCTGAATGGTACACAGTCATTGACCTTTGCAATGCATTCTTTACTGTTCCTCTACACCCAGACAGTTATGAAATCTTTGCTTTCAGATTCCAAGGTAAGACCCTTGGATGGACAAGAATCCCTCAGGGCTATACAGAAAGTCCTTCAATCTTTAACGAACTGTTAAAAAGATCATTAGAAGATTTAGACTTACCAGGTAGGTCTACGTTGGTGCAGTATATTGATGATTTGTTAATAGCTGCTAAGACAAGAGAAAATTGTGTAACAGACACAATAATTCTGTTAAATCGCCTTGCAGAAGAAGGACACAAAGTGTCCCCAGCAAAATTACAGTTTTGCAAACAGGAAGTGAAATATCTTGGTCACAGAATTGCAAAGGGAAAAAGACAAGTAACAATAGAGAGAATAAAAATGATTCAAGCAATGTTACCGCCAAGAACACAAAGACAGGTCAGAATGTTCCTGGGAATGGTAGGTTACTGTCGACAATGGATAAGTGGATTTTCAGTAATTGCGAAACCACTACAAAGACTGACCAAATCAGATGTAAAAGATCCAATTATTCTCAATGATGTTGAGATGGAATCTTTTGAAAACTTGAAAAAGAGCTTATGCCAAGCTCCTGCTTTGGGTATGCCAAATTATGAGAAAGATTTTGAATTGTATTGCAGTGAGAGAGAAGGATGTGCATTATCTGTGTTAATTCAGAGACATGGAAACCTAAAGAAACCTATTGCATATTTCTCTGCAGTTCTTGATCCAATTGCAAAAGCATTACCAGGTTGTTTAAAAGCAGTTGCAGCTACAAGTATCAGTCTTGAACAAAGTGAAGGAATCATTATGGGATTTCCTGTCAAAGTTTTTGTGCCTCATTCAGTTGAAATATTACTGACAAGAGGTAAGACTCAACATTTAACAAGTAGCAGATTGACAAAGTATGAGAAAATCATACTAGGAGCAGATAATGTTTCGATTTCAAGATGTTTGAATCTGAATCCTTCTACATTACTGCCTGATTCAGAAATCGTTAATGACATTGAGACAGAACATGAATGTTTAGATGTCATGGAATTCTGCACAAAACCAAGAAAAGACATCAAAGACAGACCTTTGCCTGAATCGGATTTTGTCTACTTTGTAGATGGCTCATGCTTAAGATCCGAAGGTGGTGTCTTGAAAGCTTCATACTCAGTTTGTACAGTCGAAAACATTAAAGAAGCATCATGTCTTGAAGGAGTTCGTTCAGCTCAAGTAGCTGAATTGATTGCTTTAATTCGTGCATGTGAAGTATCAAAGGATATAAGAGTTACCATCATTACTGATAGTCAGTATGGATACGGAGTTGTGCATGATTATGGACAACTCTGGTCACAGAGAGGATACATGACATCAACAGGGTCACCAATTAAAAATGCAGTTTTCATTAGGAGATTAATTGAAGCAATACAATTGCCAAAAGAAATTGCCATAGTCAAGTGTGCAGCACACACTAGAGGAACTGATTATATTTCCAAAGGAAATGCCTTCGCAGATGAAACAGCAAAGTACTGCGCAAGGAAAAATTATTCTTACAATCGGAATAGAAGTACAGAAACTGATTCAAATTCATTAATGCTAACAACTATTGTAGAAACATGGAATGAGATTAGAGATTTACAAAACGAAGCAGATGATGAAGAAAAAGACCAGTGGTTAAGATCAGATTGTAGACAACGTGATGAAGATGGAGTGTGGGTTTACAAAGATGGGAGAGTAGTTTTACCAAATTGCATGATTTCTGACATGGCCAGATTATATCATGGTCCTGCACATTTAGGAAGAGATTCTATGGTCAGACTGTTTAAAGAAACATGGTTCAATACCAAATTTAGAACCATTGCAGAATCTTTTTGTCAAAGGTGTTTATCATGCCAACAAATGAATCCTAACAGAAAATCAGTGGTGGGGACAGGAATAATTGGTCGAGAAGGTGGTCCCTTCACCAGGTTACAAATTGATTTCATTGAAATGCCATTACACAACTGTTTGAAATATGTACTTGTAATTGTATGCTTGTTCTCAAGGTGGGTAGAAGCTTTTCCTACACGACATTGTGATTCAATTACAGTAGCAAAACTAATGCTCAGAGAAATCATCCCAAGGTACGGTTTTCCAGTCACTATTGAGAGTGATGGAGGAAGTCATTTTGATAACAAACTGTTGAAATTAATTTGCGAAGCTATGAGTATTGAACAGAAAATACACTGTGCATACAGACCAGAGGCATCAGGTGTAGTTGAACAAATAAATGGAACTATCAAAAACAGAATTGGAAAAATGTGTCTAGAGACAGGAGTTAAGTGGACTGATGCTCTTCCACTTGTTTTGATGTCAATAAGAAGTACACCAGATAAAAAGACAGGTTTGAGTCCTCATGAAATTTTGATGGGAAGAGTTATGAGGCAAGCTTTTGTACCTGTAGGTAAACTGTTGAGCATAAATGACAGTGCAATTTTGGATTACTGTAAAAGGTTATCTGATATGGTAACTTCTGTGTCTAATCAGGTGGGAACTGAAGCACAATCAAATGACAAAGTTTTGACACATGATCTGAGACCTGGAGACTGGGTCAGAACGAAAGTACATCGGAGGAGGAATTGTCTATCTCCTAGATGGCAGAAACCTAGGCAGGTAATCTTGATCACTACTAATGCTGTAAAGTGCAGAGGATTGAAGCGTTGGATTCATCCAAGTCATACTATTCCAATACCAACTCCTGAGAATTCTGATGTTGAAAGTGATACCACAGATGACTCTGATTCTGAAGCAGAAGACAGAACAGAAGGTGAAGTAATTCCAGATTCTGAAGATCGACAAGAAAGTCGACATCTGGAAACTGTGCCAGTGAATGGAGATCTGACAAGAAAAGACTTAGAAATAATTGAAATAGATTCTGAAGGTGAAGAGAATCTGCTAAAAGGAAAGATAACTGAGGATTCGGTTGTCTATATTGAAGACAGAGAAGCTGAACCGAAAGAAGTTTCAGACCAGGAGAGTATCGAAAGGCAGAGAACAAGCTCTGAAGTAAGGAACAAAAATCCGAAATCTGGGAAGCTAGAGGTAATTGAGGAAGAGGAGGAGAACGAATTACCGAGTACCAGTGATGGAAGACAAAGTGAAGTTCCTGAAGGAGTAAAATTGCCATATAGAGAAGTTCCTGAGTCAATTGAAATTTCAGACTACGAAACTGAAGAAAGTGACGTGGAAGGTGGAAGTGAAAACAGAAAGAAAAGGACTTGGAAATCAGAATCGAATAATTCTGAACCAAAGAAAAAGTACGTGAGAAAAGCAGACTACTGGCCTGGTGGAAGATTGAGAGTCAGATTGATCAAAAAGCCAATAGAACAAGTTGAAGAAATCAGTAGTCAAAAGAGTCCTGGAAAAGAGGTTGGAGTTGGAAGGAAAATAGAAGTGATATCGAGAAAAGGGAAGAGAATAATTAGACCAAACCAGAAATACAAGTCTCCTGAGTGGACTTACTTAGTAATTCCACCTGTTATTGACATATATGATAGTAGTGAAGAAGAAAACGAAATCCAAGAAATTAGTGACAATGATTGAAGTACAAATTTATTAAATTGGCATAAGGCTGAAGAAATCCTGTTAGTTGACACAAGGTTGAAGAAAAACTGTTTAGTAGAAGAAAAACTTATGTATGACATAAGGTCGAAGAAATCTTGTTTAGGGTAATAAAAAGAAAAATATTTTAAAAGGGGGGTGTATATAAATTTTAAAATTTATTTTTATTTTTTATTTTATTTTTGAGGCTAAAACTAACCTAAAAATGCCTTACATTAAGGAGAGCACTTCAAAATGCTCTGTTTTTAAAAGATGCTGTAAGATGACTCTGGTGTGTCTGCTCATTTTAGTTCTGCTCTGGTTGGTACTAGCTGTGATCATACCTTTAGAAATGAATAGAGAATTACACAAAGTTAACTTAACAAGCAAAGCTCTAGTTAGCCAAACTAAACATAGTGCATCTGCTAAAGTAATTGATCATCAGCCTAACATTCATCAAGATAAATCAATAGGTGATTTTTCAAGCAATACATTCACAAAGCTTTTGAGTGAATATGTAAAGGTAATGGATGCAAAGGATTGTTATGTATGCGTTAAGTTGCCCGCTTCTGTTTCTGAGGGAGTAACATATAACATGCTTCCTCTCACTTATGCTGTTACATGTAGTGTATTAACTAGTTTATTTTATCAAACTGGTCGTTTAGAATATTACTATTCAAATTATGATGAGATTTTTGCTAATGTCAAGATTGATAATGCTTTAAATAAGCATAAGAAAGCTAAACAAATGAGAGAATATTTCCTTGTTACTAACGAACTCACTTATGAGTATGCTTACAAGAATAATCTAACATGTAAATTAAGTGCTGAAGGAAAGAAATTTTTGAATATGGTTGAGGAGAGAAGAGCAATTTATAAGAGAAATGAATTAGTCAAGCAGACTAAGTCATCATTCTGGCAAAAAGAGGATGAGAAACTAAATGGCAAAATGCTTGAAAATATTGCAATTCACATAGACAAACCTGTTAGTGGAAAGCTTTGCATTAGAAGAGATAACACACTTTTTGATAATTATTTTGTAGGTGCAAGCAACTGTGAAGATACTTATCAGATTTTGGGAGGTTGGGGATTTAAAGGTGGAAAAGATCCTATCTTTCCTGGAATTTATTTTGTTTGTGGTGACAAAGCCTACTACAACCTTCCAGACCATTGGTATGGAACTTGTTATGTGGGAATTGTTTTTCCTAAAGTGTTTCATGTTGACAGAGATTCAGAAGGATTATTTAAAATCCATAATTATGTAAATAGAGCTAAAAGAGAAACTTTTACTGAAGTTCTGGGAGATATTTTCCAAGCTGTAATACCTTTTGTTGGTATAACCCTAAATGCAGGGAGAATCAGAAAATTGTCCACTATAGTTGATAGATTATCAACTGACACTGCTGATGGATTTCAATTAGTGAATGTTGAAGTTATCGCAATTAGATCCATGGTAATTCAAGATCGTCTTGCTTTAGACATACTCCTAGCAAAAGAGGGAGGAGTCTGTGGCATTTTACATGTCCAACATTGCTGTACATATATACCGGATGAAAGTAAAAATATTGAAATGTATATTAAGAATATTACACAAATGCATTCTGAAATAATTCCTTTAGAAGAAGAAGATTTTACTGGGAAACTTTCAAATAGGTTTCAAGCAATTAAAAACTGGTTTCATAATATCGGAAGTTCAATTCTTGGCAAGATTCTGGCACCTTTGATTATAATTATATTCATTTTTATTTTGACTAAAATAGGTTGTTTGTTACATAAAAGAAAGAAACATTTAAGAGAAAAGAAAAGAATCTATAAACTCAGAAAAGAAGAGGAAAGGGAGATTGAGTTGCAGGAGTTACATAGAGAGCGTCATGTTAATTGTAAAGATTATGCTGAAACAGACTTTTAGGTTTACTGATACAAATGAATTTGAATCGATTTCTTAAAATTAAATTTACCAAAATTTTGAGTGCTGGTGTGGTGATTTGTTAATCACCAGATGAGGGAGTTGATGGAGCGAGATAGAAAACAAAATTTTGTTTAAACTCGCAAAGTCACATTTCCATAACATGAATAAAATTATTAATGATTTGTGATATGTCGTGCTAATACAACCTAGATTAAACTTTACACGTGGGGGGACTAACATGTGTGCTCATAAACGTGCATAAATGTTGCATCTTTTTGTTCGTGCAAAATAATAAAATAATTTATTGTTTTCGTTTTTGTCATTACTAACTGCTGCATATTTAAAATAAGCATGTGCTTGTTTTGCTTATTCTTGTCTGTGTGATGTCATTTCTACTATTCTAGGTGCATATGGGTCTCATAGAAAAACGGAGACTGGTAAATATAAACGCTGCTTTATTTGTTTGCAATGGCTAGGTAACATTTGATTAATCGGGTGGGTTAATTAATTAGTAAACCATGGGGTGGATACAGAATATACTTTATTTCTTACATTAATACTTTTCTTGTGTTTGTTTTATACTAGAAATCATAAGTTGCCTGCTTTTGAGGCCTAGCTATTTGAGCCGCAAAATAAAAGCTGACCTATAATTCTGCAGAAAGTCACGAGACGCCCATTCTGAATTAAAACGTTTATTGAAGCTGCATTCACAAAGCAAAAACTGATGAGCTGACATCATTCTGTCGGACATGGCCAAGGTCGAAAGTGAACTTTTTGTCAGTCCTTAACTTGGCATCCGCGGAAGTTGCACTGTAAGACTATGGAAGCTGCGAGGATGACTTAAAACAAAGTTGCAATCGCAGGAAGCCTCTGGCTTCACGTGGAAGAGACAATGGTCTTTGTAAGACATGATTTTGTGGAACTTTTTAAGAATCGGGTGACATGTCACTTGTCACTCTTAGCCAATGGGACGTCGAGTATTTCTGAAAATTTTCCTTCGCTAGTTTAGTTAGCGTAGAAAGGTATAAAAAGTCATGCCCTTAGGGTTGGGCTGGCTGCTGCTTTCTGACTTTCCGATGAGGGTGATGTGCTGCTGGACTTTGCGTGGAGCACGTAAGAATCCTCAAAGATCTTTACTTTAATTTCTGTCTATTTAGCTCAGTTAGGGAAATAGGTTTTAGAAATGTTAAACTTTATATAATTTCTTTAAAATTGATTCAATTGCTTAAATTGTATTTTTCCATATTTCTTACTATCATGCTTGCTTTATTGCTAATAAATTTCATTTATAAAACTTACAACTTATATACCATAATTTAGAAAATAAAATCTTACTTTTGACAAACAAGCTGGTCTTGGTTATTTAGAAGTATAGGTTACCATTAGCTAGATCACGTCGCCTATGGTGGTCGTTTAAATGGTTGGGTTTTATTCTAATGACAATATTCTTTCTGCAAATGTATAAAATTGTATATAGTGTGTAGATAATGTGTATATAGATTTATTCTGACCACCTGATTCAGTAGGCCCAAAAATATATCAGGTTAATAAATGGGTCCATGTATAGTTTAGAATTTTGTTTATAGGTTATGAAATTGGGTAGCGTAGTTTATGATATATTTTCTATAGCCCGCTGGATCACCCTCTGCTTTTTAGCAGTGTAAATAAAGGTAAAATAAAATGATAATAAATGGTTGTTATTATCCTTTTAAGTTTCCCTGCTGCGGCAGCTCTGTGGGCGAGACTGCTCTGCTCTCTGAGCAGGGCAGGGGATGTGTGGTTTACCACTCCAAGGACGGCCACACATTCATGCACTTTGAACGTTCTCCACTGCATTACAGCCTGCATGGAGAACATGTCAGAGAAGTTTTGACATGGCTTGGCAGTTCGGGCTGGACTGTTTCTATGAGGCACAGGGTCAGACTGATTTGCATATGGCCATGTCTGAACTGGGGTGGCAGAGTGGGCTAAAGAACGGTGATGGATTAAACCCAGATCTTTTGACTGGGTGTGAGTGTTTGATTGGTTCAGATGCTCCGTCCATCACCACCCCCTTTTGTACTGCTTTGTTCACCATAAGTTGGCAGGGTATGCTCAGACGTGAGTCCCTTGCTCACTTTGCCACTAGATTCAAGCAAGCCTGGCTGAAGATGGCTGAAATGCCAGAAACCGGTCCTAGGAAGCTTGTTTCCGGTCCAGGGAAGGCATGGCTTGGCAGTTCGGGCTGGACTGTTCCCACGAGGCACAGGGTCAGACTGATTTGCAAATGGTCATGTCTGAACTGGGGTGGCAGAGTGGGCTAAAGAACGGTGATGGATTAAACCCAGATCTTATGACTGGGTGTGAGTGTTTGATTGGTTCAGATGCTCCGTCCATCACCACCCCCTTTTGTACTGCTTTGTAAGTTGGCAGGGTATGCTCAGACGTGAGTCCCTTGCTCACTTAGCCACTGGATTCAAGCAAGCCTGGCTGAAGACGGCTGAAATGCTAGAAACCTGTCCTAGGAAGCTTGTTTTCGGTTCAGGGAAGGCATGGCTTGGCAGTTCTGGCTTGACAGTTCCCATGAGGCACAGGGTCAGACTGATTTGCATATGGCCATGTCTGAACTGGGGTGGCAGAGTGGGCTAAAGAACGGTGATGGATTAAACCCAGATCTTCTGACTGGGTGTGAGTGTTTGATTGGTTCAGATGCTACGTCCATCACCACCCCCTTTTGTACCGCAGAGAAGTTTTGACAGCAGAGATAAAAGTCCCAACATAGAAGAACTAATAAAACTTACACAGGCAGATAAAGAAATCCTTTTCAACACAAGTGTCAATTGTAATTTTCATATTGAATTACATCCTTTTCGTATTACCAGTGCTTATACCACAAATAATCAGAAAATTACATTCCTTAAAAAAGAATACATGCCTTCGCTAGTTGGGGCTCGAAAATACAACAGCTCGATTGAAACTATGCTTATGAGGCATCTGTCTGTCAGTAAGGACATCAGGCTCCAGCCCTGGGCATACACTGAACCCAAAGCGTTCACCTACAACTTGTCAACAGTTGATGAAAATGTTGTTATTGTCAAGAGCCGACTGGTGCATCGGTGCTGCAAGTTTAAAGGAACTCCTGGGCAGGCAGGAACAGACAGCAAGCACAGATTTTGTGGTTAAACATCAAAAAGAGCCTTGATTTAAAGTAGGACAGGGGGCTGATGCTCAATAATTACAGCAGTGAGTGCCCTGCAGACAGTAATGACGGATGAGTGTCGCCCCACTGGTCAGTCAGAGGTCAAACAAAAAATAAACTGATCTCTGACTGACTGAGCTGATGCCAGTAGTGTAGGAAGGAGCGGGCCGGGCATAGCAGGGAGGACTGGTAGGTGTACTGTAAGTGTGCATGTCTGTTTGGCCACCTGTCTTAGGCCAGACAAACAGACATGCACACTTAGATTTCTCCAACCCAGCTGTTTTGCACAGCCGGGTGGAGAAATGACACAGGCTCCTAGTCACTTTCTGAGCGGCAATCCACGCTGCTCAGACTAATCCTGGCACTGCTCTCATGCAATTGAGAGCAGTGCCGAGATTGGGTGGGGAGCCTGTGTCCCAATGCATTCTGAGAGGAGACCCGGAGAAGAGGACCAAAGCGACTGTGTCGTCAGGTAATCTTTTTGAAAATTATTATTCCATCTAATACCCCATCCTGCATCGCTGCTTTAGTATTGCGGCAGCCACTACTGCCTGCAGAGCCCTGAATTTGCCAAGCACAAGAAAACAAACGTAGCAAACCAAACATGCAAGCCATCTTCATGCCTTCACTGCCCAATTCAGACAAAGGACCTTATTTAAAGGAAGGCAGTATCAGAAGATCTGAAAAAAATCAAGGACCTCCTGAAAATTCTAGAAGTTCCTAGGACATGGAAACAATTCTTATTGAAATAACATTCCTAAGTAACTTGGGACCATTCGAAAATCAAGTCCTATACATAATGAGATGATATCAACACAGGCTCAGTGTACTACCACAAATCATTAAAAACATTTCATTTCTAACACCTACAAAGTTTAGCCACCCGTGGTTCACACCACACACATATTGATTTTGTTTTCGATAATGTTCAGTAATTTGTTTTATGATTATATTTAAACTGATTATTTCAGTGTATATGTTGTTATATTGCCTGTGATGTTATTTATGTTTCATCATGGCTGCTTATGTCAGAATTTAAAAGATTTGTATGAATAAAATAAAATGTTTTTAACTGATTTGTGGTAGTACACTGAGCCTGTGTTGATATCATTTTATTATGTATAGTACTTGATTTTCGTATGGTCCCAAGTTGCTTAGGAATGTTATTTCAATAAGCAGTATCAGAACATCTGCCATAAATCAGCAGATATTCCATCTGAAATGCTTGTGGGGAATCCCACCTCACCTAGAGGCGGTGGAACTGGTGAAGCCTCAACCAGCTCTGCCATGGCAAACACGTCTGCAGCACCACAGCCACTGAACAGCACTTCCACTGCAGGGCAGGCTTCTGACATCCGTCTGGGCAACCATGCCATGATTTACATTTTGAGATTCATTCTTTTCTCGCAACGTTTGCCTTTTCTTCCTATCCGTTCACTTGGACTTACACAATGAGATGCAATGGCATGAGAAGCAATATATATATATATATATATATATATATATATATATATATATATATATATATATATATATATATATATATATGTATTACCTACTGGCAGTCGCCAGTAGGTATATATAGTTAGGATTTTTTTGAATAGGGATTTCTGAAAATTCTATGTTGAATAACTTTGGCGTTGATGGACGGAATTGGCTGAAATTTTCAGGAAAATGGCACATTTTGTTTCTGAGCGTCCCCTGAAAGTTTGGAGGGGTCCGAGAAAAAAGGGGGTCCCAAAACATGTTTTTAACATTGAGTTTTCCATAGGGCGGTTGGACTCACTTTTAGCTTATACATCCACTCATTCTTCAATATGTAATACATATTTTAACTTTACAGAAACATACAGTCACTGGATGTTGTCATCAGTGATGTCATCAGTGATGTCATTTGAGATGTCATCAGTGATGTCACTGACCATGTCATGAATGATGTAATATGTGACATGATCAGCAGTGGATTGCGGGTGCGCGATATATAGTTAGTGCAACTAACTATATATGCGAATTTCAATGGTTTTGTGTGAGTAAAATAAGGTTTTGTAAATGCTAATTCCTAACTATATATGGTCTATAACCTATGGTTTTTTCAGTGAATATATATATATATATATATATATATATATATATATATATATATATATATATTACCTACTGGCGATAGCCAGTAGGTATATATAGGTAGGATTGTTTTCCATAGGGAAATCGCAACATTCTATTGGGAATAACTTTGGCGCCGGTTGAGGAATCTTCCTGAAATTTTCCTTAACTTTGCCTCGCGGCGCTCCGGTCCTTCCCTGAAAGTTTGGGGGATTCGTCAAGCGGGGGCTGAGATAAAAGGGGGGTCCCAAAACGTGTTTTCTTCATGTTAATTTCCATAGGGCGGTTGGACTCACTTTTAGCCCGAACGGCTGAATGGTTTTCCACCAAACTCGGCAAAATTGTAGGGACTGGTAGCCCGATGTGCCTTTGCTATGTCTCAAGATATGTGCTCCAGTGGTTTTTACGAAAATTAACTTTGAAAAAATATATATTGGGCTACATTGGGCTATATATATATGTTAGAGCCCAAATGTAGCCCAATGTAGCCCAATGTAGCCCAAAGATGGCCACCAGAGACAAAAAAAAACAAATGTAGCCCAAATATCAGCCAGATATAGCCCAACTATAGCCCAATGACAGAATGTCCCAGAGTGTTCTAAAGAACAACTAGAGCGCTAACAGTCTTACTTATGACAAAAGTATGGCACACCTGAAGTCATCTTGATTGGAATAAAGTGTTTAAAACATTTAATTTGCAAAGGAACTAAATGAGGGGGTTCATTTTGCCATAGAAATTATGATTAGTGCTGAAGAAAGAAAAATTAGGGCACATTTTGAGTGACTTCTCAAATCCTCTTATATTTCATTAAAAAAATTCTGATATGCAGTCTCCCAAGATGGCCACCAGAGACAAAAGAGCCTGTCCTAAAAAACTCTGATAGCAAAGCAGGCATTTGAGATTTCACAAACGTTTTAATATATAAAAACGTTATCCGCTAATAGAATTAGCATTTAAAAAACCTTGCGAATTCAATGAAAAAACCATAGGTTTCAGGCCTTATATAGTTAGGAATTAGCATTTAAAAAACCTTTGAAATTCACTGAAAAAACCATAGGTTTCAGGCCTTATATAGTTAGGAATTAGCATTTAAAAAAACCTTGCAAATTCACTGAAAAAACCATAGGTTTCAGGCCTTATATAGTTAGGAATTAGCATTTAAAAACCTTTGAAATTCACTGAAAAAACCATAGGTTTCAGGCCTTATATAGTTAGGAATTAGCATTTAAAAAACCTTGCAAATTCACTGAAAAAACCATAGGTTTCAGGCCTTATATAGTTAGGAATTAGCATTTAAAAACCTTTGAAATTCACTGAAAAAACCATAGGTTTCAGGCCTTATATAGTTAGGAATTAGCATTTAAAAAACCTTGCAAATTCACTGAAAAAACTATAGGTTTCAGGCCTTATATAGGTAGGAATTAGCATTTAAAAAACCTTTGAAATTCACTGAAAAAACCATAGGTTTCAGGAGATATATAGTTAGGAATTAGCTTTTAAAAAACCTTTGAAATTCACTTAAAAAACGATATGTTTTAGTGGTGTTATAGTTAGCTGGACATTTTACTCATACAAAACCATTGAAATTGCTCCTATATAGTTAGTTGTACTAACTATATTTCGCGCACCCGCAATCGACTGCTGATGATGTCACATATTAGATCATTCATGACATGGTCCGTGACATCACTGATGACATCTCAAATGACATCTCTGATGACATCACTGATGACATCATCCACGTGACAATCACATACACCTTTTCATACACTATTACAATTTTTCATCACTCTTTGTAAAATACAGAGTATCATATTTAAATCCATTGTCACAGCAATACAAGTATCTAAAAATCCACTCAGTGATTCATAGATGTATACACACATCTAATCACTTAGCTATGGATTCACTCATACATGCTGTCAATGAACAATAGAACACTATCAAAAATACTTATACATCTATATCGACATTAAACAACAGCACGCATCCTATTCACATATGAAGTCATCCTACTCACTTATGCAAACAATGGATCATACTTACATATTTACTTAGCAAAACACTTATACAAACACCACTTCTTCTATTCATTTAGATAGTAAGTCATACTTAGTGAATTATAAAATCATTATTACAAGTATACAGTTATCCATACAGTCACTCACACAATCATTGTGTCTTATGTATACTTATTTATATACAACAACTGACACATACACTGCCTTTTATTTTTCTAGTTTGTTGGACCTGTACCATTGAGAAATATATTTGCTCATCACCACACCCATAAAGATATTCACTCACCCAAACAACTGTTAGAACATGTAGTTTTAACTTCATATATCTACTGAATCAACTATTCACACATCTTTGGACAGTCACACACCCCCCACCGAACCACACACACTTTCACACTCCCATACAAATACTCAGTTAACTAATCAATAACTAATATAGACTTTCACATAGCTAGTAACCAACTGTAGAATCAGTTTACACAACAACTGACAAAGTGATACAGATATTCACACAGTTTAGTCACTATCCACTATATTTAGTGAGACATTATAAATTGGTCAAGTAAACAGTCAATTACACTGCTACTAAATCCTCCATCCAAATATTTATTCATATATATCCACGTATTCTTCAATGCAAATTGCTATATATATAATGCATATTTAAATAACGAAGCAAACCACATTCACTGGATGATGTCATCAGTGATGTCATCAGTGATGTCATTTGAGATGTCATCAGTGATGTCACTGACCATGTCATGAATGATCTAATATGTGACATCATCAGCAGTGGATTGCGGGTGCGCGAAATATAGTTAGTACAACTAACTATATAGGAGCAATTTCAATGGTTTTGTATGAGTAAAATGTCCAGCTAACTATAACACCACTAAAACTTATAGTTTTTTGAGTGAATTTCAAAGGTTTTTTAAAAGCTATTCCTAACTATATAACTCCTGAAACCTATGGTTTTTTCAGTGAATTTCAAAGGTTTTTTAAATACTAATTCCTAACTATATAAGGCCTGAAACCTATGGTTTTTTCAGTGACTGAACATATATATATATATATATATATATATATATATATATATATATATATATATATATATATATAAACTATACGTTTGTAAAATCGAAAGCATTAGAAAACCAACAATGTCCCAGATCGGCTATGCAAAAAGACCCTCAGCACGTCAGGGAGATTGATTATGCTGCATAAAAAAAAAGTAGCCCTGTAACAGGCATCTAAGTTTGAAAAACAACAAATGATGCTTTGTGGTCTGTTATGCCTGAGTGACGTGGCACTTTCAATTAATGCAGTTTGCCAAATTTGTTAGACACCCAAGAATTGTTGGGCTAGCTATGGTTGTGGTGACGGAGTCGCTGACTCCCGTTTACCAGCTATTTGGTTTCCCAGCCTTTAACTTAAATTACCTCCATATTGTAACGTGTGATGTCAATTGGCCACCAGTCTGTGGCCTAAAGTTAGCGCACTGCCTATTAGGCCACTGAGAAGTACAGTGCAGTTTGGAGGTGCAAGAGATGGACATTGTCTTCCCAGTCCTTCCTTGTCGTCAACTAAATTATTTATTTTTAAAGGCTGGAAGATCAGTCCTCGTTTAAATTCAAACTACCAAAAAATCAGTTCAGTCTGTCATTTTTTTTAGAGACTGAATGAATAATAAACATGTGTTATTATGAGAATTGTAATCTAAAATGTTTTTTTCTACATATAATAGCACCTATTTTATGTGTGAATATTTAGAGAGAAATCCTGCCTATTGAGTAAATATAAATGCACAGATGTTAGAATTTACTGATTTGTGGAAATTATTGCAAGGAAATGGACCTTGTTTACTGAATTATTCTTGCAGTTTATTGATAATGAAATGTATTATTTTTGTATTTTAATAACTTTGAAGGCTGTTTAGCTATCCAATAATTATGTTCGATTTGAAATGAAAACACTACTTGATGTCCATGTATCTTCTTTCTTCCAGCTGCATTTACCATGATTGGCACGTCTACACAGCTGTCCGACATCTGCTCTCAATTTGCCATCCCTTCCTTCTGCCACTTTGTATTCCCACTCTGCGACGAGCGAACGCGCACTCCGAAACCACGCGAGCTGTGCCGGGATGAGTGTGAAGTACTGGAGAATGACCTCTGCCGGCAGGAGTACAACATCGCCAGGTCCAACCCTCTCATCCTAATGCAGCTGCAGCTACCTAACTGTGAGGAACTGCCACTGCCCGAAAGCCCAGATGCTGCCAACTGCATGAGGATTGGCATTCCTGTGGAGAGGCTCACCAGATGTAGGTTTCCTCTGAGCTGTCTGTTCTTCTCAGTTTGCTTATTACTGTTGAATGCAGTTATCCAGATCTTTGCAGTAGCAGCCCGTTCCCTGCCAAAGTGGGGGGAGTGGGCTGGGTCAGAAGAGGGAGGTAGGGAGGAGGAATGTGGGAAGGGTTTGGGTAAAACACATTAAAAAAAAGTTTTTACATTACCACTGCCGCCACCGCTGTCTCCAGCGAATCGGATCTTCCTGCTTCTGGCTTTGGGGACCGGCTCCCAGCCTGCCCTGTGGCAAATGTGGAAGCTGCTCTTGCATCAAAGCTGCTTCAGGATTGGCCTGAGCGTCACAAACTTGTGCTCCCAGGCAGACTGGGAGCCTGTGCTGCTCTCTCCAGCCCCAGCAACGCAGCTGGGACTGGAGAGAGCTTCACTACGCATGAGGGGATTGGCCGGCCTGAGTCGGCCGGCCAAACGCCTCATATGCAGTGAAGGGAGTGCCCACCACTCCCCCACAAGCAGTGTCATCCACTGAACCCACTTCAAGACTCATCAGAGTCCTGGGGGCGGGTCCATGGGATTACAATAAAACGGTTATAAAACGGGCTTAAAATCAGTTTTTTTAAAATCATTTTATGTACTGGTGGTGTCAGACGTGGCGGTGCTCCTCTACCCTAATGGAGCAGCTGCCACTTCTGCTTCCCATCACTAGAGACCCTGAAGAGAGGATACTGCAGCATTGAAGTATTGTGCATCTTGCAATACTTCAGACAGACTTTTCACTTGCAAATGGTAACAATCAGAGTTCAATCAGGTTTGGACCACAGTGCATATATTTAATAGAAACAATGACATCTCTTACAAATGATGTATTCGGATCTGTTATGTTCTATATTACTTATATAATGTTCATTTACAAGTGAAGAACCATCTAGGCGTTTAATTGACAAATTATGAGAAAGTCAATAGAACTGTACACAATTATTTACAAAACTGTTGCGTTTTTACAATCAAGAGAAAACTAGATCATCAATGCTTGAATGTCGCCTCTAGGCACATTCAACACCCTTGTTTCTAGCACAGACATGGCTCTGTTGCCAGTACTAACATTGCGGTTGTGGGACTTGGAGCAATGAGGAGAAGAGCTAAAACGATGTAGACAGGCAATGCTGGCATCGATAGCGAGGAAATGGCCGACCTATCCCACAATAAAACCAGTCTTCGCTATACTAAGATAGAATTTAAAGAGGGCGCCAGTTCAGAGGTCCCAGAACTATGGTGTATGACCTGAAGTACCAGTGCAAGTCAATAATACAGCCGGCATGACATTTTTAATAATTTATAAGAAGCGTACTTGAAAACAAAAGAGTCGCCACAATTTAGCCTTAACAGCATGGCAACATTGGATATAGTGATTTGAAACAGACAAGAGGAATTCGCAACATTCTTTTGAGAATGTCTGAGGAAAAGAATCAATTTACTCTTCATTGTCCTGGGAATACAGTATATGTATAAAAAGTGTGTTCACACAGAAGGTACTTGCTTGTGGCCATTGTTAAGCAGGAAGTGTACTGCTTGCTCCAGTCTCTTTTGGGTGGTCCTGCTGAAGTCGAGAGGTGAAAGTCTTTGTAGGTGTCAAAAGTTTTACCCAGAGGGATTCCTCCTGATCACATCACAGTTTCTTTAGAGAAGGGCCCCCGATCGTGTCCAAGTGTCTGGCCTTCGCAGTATCAATATTTGACCACTGGCCGTCCTCTATAAAAGTAGCTTGCAAGTGTGGGAGTCTCACCGTAAGAAGAAATGCCCATAACAGACGTATTTTTTGAGATTGTGGCCCTATTTGTATTCCTCATCAAGTAGCTGCAGTTCTAACATTTGAGGAGTTAGGAGGAGAAAGACGGTTTAATCTCTTATTCAATTGTGAAGATCATGAGCTCTCATTTGGTAACATAATCAAAGCTTGTGCAATGGTTTAGCGAAATTTCTGCTCAAATTTGTATCACGATAGCATGATAACTACTGGAGTACCTGCAGCAGTAGTGTATCGTAAAACCTTTCATAAGGCAGCATATACAAATAGTATTTTGTGTAATGCTAATTTGGAAAAGGCAATCTATATTTCAAATACTGTAATGTTAAGATACCTGCTTTCCTTTAACTTTAAGCTTCTAGGCCCCATAAGCATACGTTTACAATGCTTAAAGAAACTGAACAGTTGTTTAGGGGAGGCACGTATGTCCTAAGGCAGGATTCAAGGCCAACTATTCTCACCCTGTACGACTCCACCATGTTTCCACATATCTTTCATAATGTAATTCAATACTCTTCCGATATATCCATCATTGCGGTGTAGTATAATAGGGAGCATGAAGTGGTATATAAATGCAATCACATTTTAATACAATACATATTAACTTCTACTGTTCCGTGATTCCTTTGTGATGGGAGTGGATAGATATGCTATATACGTTTGAGTGGACATTAGATTCCCTCACAGATGTCTTATCATGCGTTAACCACTGCTCAGTGAATGTGTCTTGGCCAACCAAACCTCTAGACTGACATTACAGCTTTTGAACAAAGGGAAAAATTCCATACACAGGGGTGGCTCCTCTGTTCGGGCGGAGGAGCGCCGCCCCCCGCCATCAGATTTACACCTGGGAAAAATAAAATTATAATAAAACATGTTTATTATCATTTTATTTTTCTTACTGGAGCTGTCTTGGGTGTGGGGCCATCCATCATAACGACTGACAAGGGGCATGGAGGAGGAGTGGTGGGCACTGCTGTTAGTGCGCATGTTGGTTTGGCCGGCCACCTTAAGATGGCGAAATTGACATATGCACTATGATGTCTCCAACCTGACCTGAGCTGCATTGTCGGGTTGGAGACAGCAGGCACAGGCTGCCAGTCTCTCAGGGAGCACAAATGGAAGGCACTCAGGCCAATCCCAGCGCTTCTCTAATGGCTGCCAGCAGCATGAGAGCAGCTTCTTGATTGGCCGTAGGGAAGTCTGGGAGCCTCAGCCTGTGCTGCAGTGGAGCCAGCAGAGTGGCAGGTATGTTTTTTTGGCACTGTTATTGTCTACCCTCCATGTGCTCCTCCCCAGGGTGATCCCCCACACTGCCCTACCACTTTTTCCTGACACCGGCTGCTAAATGTAAATGTGATGTAAATGTTTTTGAGCTTGTAAAGCGCATTGCTACCCGTCCATAGGTCTCCTGGCGCTGTATAACTCTGGGGAACCCGTCCTGGCTTTCCCTGTGGGATGGTCCCTTGCTGGGAGTCCCCAAGGTGGAGCCAGGCATCCCCGGAATTGGTGGGGCCGTTGTGGAGATTAGGCAAGCTAATGCCCAGAGTTGCCGAGTGGAACCCCTGATTAGAGTAAGCACCGAAGCGAGAATTATCGAGTCCGCTGATCAAGGTCCACAACCCTGCCGCGTCGGGAATTGAACCCTGGTCCCGGGCCGACTTCTGCTCTCGGGTCTGACGCCTCTAACCAGTGAGCCACACTACTCAACTCCTGCTACTGTCCATACACACAACATACCTATTAATATATGGCTTAGGTATGTTCTCTGTAGGTAGCGTGTACCAGTTTGAAACAGATTTTGCAGTAAAAGGAACTGGCATTATGTTCTTAGAAGTGTGAGACATTCATTTATGTTCTCCTTTCTTTTCCTAATTCTTTTCCTGAATGATACAGATCAGCAGTGTTACAATGACTCCGGAACCGAATATAGAGGTATGGTCAGCGTTACCAGGTCAGGCCATCAGTGCCAGCCGTGGAATAGCCAGTTTCCTCACAGCCACCATCTGACAAGCATGGTCTATCCAGAGATCGGTGGAGGGCATGCGTACTGCCGCAATCCCGGCAACCAACACGAAGGCCCCTGGTGCTTCACTCAAAATAAAAACGTGCGCATGGAACTGTGTGATGTGCCTCCTTGCCGTAAGTATGGATTTAGTCTACTTAAAAACTTTTTTATTTTTTTGCAGTGGTGGAAAAATATTTTTCGGTCAGGCTCCATACGCATATTCTTTCTTGGTTGAAATAAAAATAGCAAAAAGAAACAATACGATTTTGACTTGAGAAGCAGTCAAACAAGGAAAGGGTGGACCTTGAAGACCTCGGAGCCTGTGTTTTTTTTGCCTAAGTATGGCAGGAACATTCTCTAATTAAAGCATGTACATCAGACTGTGCTGTCTATATATCGTCATTCATTTAGAGAATTTTTTATTGAATTTAGCACTCGGCTCTGCACTGCAGCAGCGTAGCTCCTTATGATGCGGCTGCAACATGGTCTAGTAGAGGCCATTTCTAGTATAACAGTTAGGAAACCGAGGAGAGTTCGTAAATGAGTTCAGATTCTATGCAATCTAGAAGAAAGAGTTCTTGCTAGCTTCAGTCCGAAAAATACCATCACAATAGACCATGGCATACAAATAAATGAAGATTCTCTGCAGATGGAGCAATGATCAGGAAATGCACTCACTGTCTCTCTCACTCTTTCTTTCTCTGGCTCTTACTTTCAGACAGAAGACCTGCATAAGTTTACTGTATCAGATATGTCATAGAAATAAAAAATGTAAGATAACTGTAATGGGTTGAAAAGAAAATTGTCATTGACCAAAAAATGCAAAAATAACTTTATATAAAAATAATTGTGATTGTTGCTTATCTATAAAAGATAAAGGCGAAGCATCCATATCTTGTTTCAAAAAGGAGACATTAACAGTGGGAGAGACCAGGATACATAGTAGCTAGCCAACCTTTTGTTTTCCTACACCAGCCCTCAAAGTTAACCACACTTTCAATATATTCATTTTAGACTATCCTTGCCCAGCATATCCTTGCAAGGTATCGGTTTTACATTTCCGAAATCATAGAAATACAGAAACATCACATAAAGTAACATCATGCAACATTTAAAATAATTTACCGAACAAAAAATACCATCAACACTTTACCCAATATAAATTTACAGTAAGTGGTTAAAAGGTCTGCAGTGAGTGGATAAATAGCGAATAACATCAACATTCCACAGAATTAGATACAAGGACTGTATAAAAAACAATTAGAATACAAAAAAGTAGATGTAAGAAACAACAATAAAATAAGGGTCTAACTTAAACGAGATAGTCAAAGTTCCACATATTGTGATACTTTTCCTCCCAAATGTATGGGTAGATGTAATGCAACGAGAACACCTGTGCTTTGTTAGCCTTTGACCCCAAATCTTTCTGCATAAGGTTAACTGGATTCAGGGTGTTAATTACAGTGGCGGCTGTGGCCAATCTAAAGTGGTGATGGGGGCGGCGAGGGTGGGGAGAAGGGGTTAGGGGAATAATTATTCATTAAAAAAATACTTACTTGCCTCTGCTGGCCGCCTCTGTTCTCTCCTCTCCTCCTGGCAGTCCATGGACCACACAGCACAGGCTTCCTTCCCAATCCAGATGCTTCTCTCATGCTAAACGTAAAATTGGAGAAGCGCTATGATTTGCCTGAGCGGGCTCATCTGACACTTGCTCAGTTACCGGGAGCCTGTGCCTTTTCTTCACTCAGCTGTGCACCACAGCTGGGTTGGAGAATATAAGTATGCATGTCGGTTTGGCCATTCTAAGATGGATTGCCAAACCGACATGCACACTTACAGTGCCCACCACGCCTCCTCCGTGCCATGGCCCCGCCCTGCCCTAGACTTCATCGGCTCAGTCAGTAATAAATGAAATAATAATAACATTGTTTTAGCATTTTACTTTTCATCTGCTGGTTCTGAGCAGTGGGGCGATGCTCCTCCGCCATTACGGAGGAACCGCGCCTTGTAAATTAAATAAAATATGATACCAGGTCAGTTATGATACTTACTTATTTCTTTAGAGTTTTATATAGTGCAAACAAGACCCTTACTTGTGACAGAGTGCTTTACAGGACAAGCAAAAGCAGACAGATAATAATAACAACAATATAGTATAGCCTGATATAATATACATAACATGATATATATCATAGAGAACAGTATTTGCATGCACAGATGGGTAGAAGAGAGATAAGAAGACATAGTCTAAAAAGATTCCCAGGCTGAACACAGTCAGAGGTGTGGAGGAACGTAGCGTGAATTAAGGAGCGACATAGGAGTGAGAAGAATGCAATACACAGGAGCAGCTGGGGGGTCAAGAAGAGAGGGGGGTAAGTCCTCAGTGGGTGGTAAATTTGTTACATAATAACATGTTTACTTCTTTCTTGAAGAGGGATGTGGAAGGATTGCTTCTGATCTTGGGAGGGAGAGCATTCCCGATTCAGGGAGCAATTCTGGGGAAGGATTGGTTGTATGTATTCTTTTTTTTTTTGCATTTTTGCGGCCTGAGTAGTAGGGAGCTTGTACTTCTGGAAGATCGGTTTCCACCAAAGAGGGTCCGTTTCTGGGCCCGGTATGGAGGGGTACTGTCGAACAACGCTTTATGATAAATGCGCTCCTAAAACAGGCATCTTGACCTTACTTTTAACCAAATGTTTTGTGGGTAGGTATTCACACATCCCCCGTTAGCTGTCTTATTGGGTTCAATTGGCCATTTCCAATACTTTTAATTCTTTGCTTGGATAGAGTGGAATCTGCTCATAGATCCATGCTGTACCCATGGCTTATTAAATTTTCCTGGGCCTTTACAAACATATTTCCTCCAATTGTACTAATTGTACTAAAACATGCACTATCTCTTTACATCTTTTGAAAATGCAGCATGGAGAGGCTCTCTCATAGACTGTATTCCACCTACTCTACTTTCTTAAAGTTTGGATCTATTCTTACATCGGTAGGAAAAGAGTAGCAAAAATGTGTTAGTTTGAGCACTTTCATTTAAAAGCCATATACCCTCTCAATACTGTATTACTTTTGTTTTTCAGAAGGTCCACGCGACAACTCTAAAATGGAGATCCTCTACATCCTGGTTACTAGCATTTCAATTCCTTTGGTCATTACTTGCCTCTTTTTCCTGGTGTGCATGTGCCGGAACAAACAGAAGGCATCTGCTGCCACACCACAACGTCGTCAGCTCATGGCGTCACCAAGTCAGGACATGGAAATGCCGCTGATGAACCAACACAAGCAGCCGGTATGCTTCCATTCTTCTCTGAAGTATTCTCTGGTGGGATGCATTCTTGTGATAAATAGATAATTTACTCATTTGTAGTGTTAGAGTCTAGCTTCCTTTGTTTTGACTGTTTATTTTGACATCGACATTGCACACTTTCCTTTCTTGTGATCCTCTCTGGCTTCATTTGAAGACCATCATGTTGTATGTTCTAACCTGAAAATAATAGTGTTCCCCTTTTCAACCATCTGATGTTACTGTCACTTTCTTTAACCCCTTGCGTGCTTCTGTCAGCCAACGGCCATCGCGCGCACTACCTTCGTAGTGCTGCTCACGTCTGTTGGCCGACGCTGCCCTGCCCACTCATTAATCCCGCCGCAATGGGTTAAAGGAGACCCTAAGGTTTACTAACAGTATTGTGCAATGCAAAAAACTTTAAGAATTCATTCACAGATTCCTGGGTTGCACTTTAATGCATCACCACCACACACCCAAAATGCAACCACGTCAGTAATTGTAGACGTATCATTGACATATTTCCATATATTCTGCACTTTTTCTTGGAATCACTGTCATTAAAAAATAAGCATTCTCCAGTGATAAATTGCATACCAAAAGCCCTTGTGGTTCTGGATAGATGAGCTGTGTGTTGTGTATTTTATAATGGGAACTAATGTAACAAACCTTTGGAGGAATTTTGATACGTAATAAATGTAATGCCCTACACATTTGGTTAACCGTTGCCATTTATTTTGTATTTCAGGCTAAGCTGAAGGAGCTCAATCTCTCAGCAGTACGGTTTATGGAAGAGCTTGGAGAAGACCGTTTTGGCAAGGTGTATAAAGGACATCTCTTTGGCACAGCCCCCGGAGAACAGACTCAAGCCATTGCCATCAAAACGTTGAAAGACAAGGCGGAACTGGCCATGAGGGAAGAGTTCAAGCATGAAGCTATGATGAGGTCCCGGCTGCAGCATCCAAATATCGTGTGCTTGTTGGGAGTGGTTACGAAGGAGCAGCCTATGAGTATGATCTTTAGCTACTCTTCCCACAGTGACCTCCATGAGTTTCTGGTCATGAGGTCCCCCCACTCAGATGTTGGCAGCACAGATGATGACAAGACTGTAAGGTCTACCCTGGAACCAGCAGATTTTCTGCACATTGTGACACAGATTGCAGCAGGGATGGAGTTCCTCTCGAGCCACCATGTTGTACACAAGGATTTAGCTACCAGAAATGTTTTGGTGTTTGACAAACTCAATGTGAAAATTTCTGACCTGGGCCTATTTAGGGAGGTGTATGCTGCTGACTACTACAAACTGGTAGGGAATTCTCTTCTTCCCATAAGGTGGATGTCACCAGAAGCAATAATGTACGGACAGAGTTCCACTGATTCAGATATCTGGTCTTATGGTGTTGTGATTTGGGAGATCTACAGTTACGGCCTGCAGCCCTACTGTGGGTATTCCAATCAGGATGTAATTGAGATGGTCAGGAACCGCCAGGTTCTTTCCTGCCCAGATGACTGCCCTGCATGGATATACACATTAATGTTGGAGTGCTGGAATGAATTCCCTGCCAGGAGGCCGCGATTCAAAGATATACACACGAGACTGAGAACATGGGAAAGTATCTCAAACTACAATAGTTCAGCACAAACGTCTGGGGCAAGCAATACCACTCAGACAAGTTCTCTCAGTACAAGCCCAGTCAGCAATGTCAGCAATGCTAGGTATGTGGGACCCAAGCCAAAAGCACAGCCTTACCCACAGCCACAGTTTATTCAGATGAAAGGACAAATCCGACCAATGGTGCCAGCACCTCAGCTCTACATTCCAGTCAATGGTTATCAGCCCATGGCTGCCTATGGCGCCTACCTGCAAAATTTCTACCCCATGCAAATCCCTATGCAAATGGCTCCTCAGCCAATGCAGCAGCAAATGATCCAGAAACCAGGATCCCACCATAGTGGGAGCGGCTCCACCAGCACTGGTTATGTAACAACTGCTCCCTCAAGCACGTCGGTGGCCGACAGGGCTGCTCAACTTGCGGATGGAGCAGAGGGGGCACACGCTGCTACTGAGTTGATACCCCAGAATCTAATGAAAGAAGAAGAGGACTCTGTACCAGAAACAGAATTGCTAGGCGACAATGACACGCCACCATTGGATGAAGTAGATATTCAATTAGAAGCTTAAATTAGAACGTTATCGCAAGAGACTTAAGGGAAAC
The DNA here is from genome assembly GCF_964261635.1 of Lissotriton helveticus. Taxonomy (NCBI): domain Eukaryota; kingdom Metazoa; phylum Chordata; class Amphibia; order Caudata; family Salamandridae; genus Lissotriton; species Lissotriton helveticus. Next base: position 895,682,340 of record NC_136059.1, read on the forward strand.
AGTGTTTGTGTTTGCTTGCAGTTTGAGAAGTAATCCCATGTGGGATTTAAGCTCGATAGAATAATCTTGAAATGTTTGAGCCACTTTGACCTACCAGCAATGGATTAAGACAGCCGCAGCGTGGCACCGTTTTTATTGGTGGCTCTCGTTGCTTGGATTTTGGGCCAGGATTGTTTTTTTTTTTAAAGGGACAATATATGTAAGGTAGGCTGCTTTGACATAATGACTGTTACTATGCAGCATATTGCTGCATAGCTTTGCACATAATGTGTATTGTCTGTGATTGTATTTCGCTCTCCAAGTTCTTGCTATATGTGCGGAGAAAAAAAGGATATGCAACTCTCCAGCATTCTGTTGAATGTTTCTCTGTGTCTTGCAAAGGACGGACAGCAGGGTCCACTGCTCCTGTCATATTCTTAAGGAAGAACACTTTTCCAGAATGTCACCTACACCAGAGTGGGGCTGGTCTTACAACTGCAGTGCCTGTTAAACGGGACCGGAAACTCGAGGGAGGTGGGTCATTCCCTTGTTCCATCGCGGAAGACTTCCTGACAGGAAAACTCTTGTATATGTTTACGTTCACTTTTATTTTTATTTGTTGGAAAACGGAACCAAATCTTTTACTTCTGTTTAACTTTACCAAGTACAATTAATATATTAGCATAAGAAGCCAAAATGAAGAGAATTGTACTTTGTGCACTAATTTACCAAACTTCTAAATGGGAAAAAAGAAGAACCTATCATTTTACTCCAGAGCGGGTGTTTTGGTGGGGGTTCTGTTAAGAAACTCTACATGTAACATCTGTTGGTCCTCTGTATTTTTGTTATCAAAATGTTTTTTTTTTAAAGCATGAGGAAGCAGTTCTGTACACTATACCGTTTTGGTGCTTCTTCGGGCAAACTGTGTACAGACTCTTAAATGTAATTTATATGTGGTATTACATTTTATATACCTTTTTAAACTGAAGTATTTTGACCTTTTTGAAAGAATGAGTTTATAATTTAACTGTTTACATTTCCCTCTTTGGATGCAGTTATCATGTCTCGGTCTAATGATATGTTCTGTAATATATATAAACTGGTCCATTTCATTTCATGACAGTTTCTTTAAAACACCTCCATATACACACAAATAACACACACTGTTGTATTATAGCCTGGGGCACAGTGTTGTCATATTTTGTAAATTGAGTATCCAATAAAGAGATACATAAACATTGGTTAAGTAATTTTTCTTTGAGATTCCCTTTTCACTTCTCTTCGTGTGCATTATAAAATGGGGCATTCACGATTTACGACGATTTCCTCAATTTCCTGAGTAAAAGTTGAACGTTTCCCGTTCTCTGTAGTGTGTCAGCGATTAAGCGTTTCCTTACAATGTACATCAGCAATTATGAGATGAACATTCTAATCTTGTTACACAGTATGCAACTTTTTGACAATAGATTTTTGTGATTGAGAAGATAATCTTTGCTGATGTTCTTAAGGAATGAGTGGTATACAATAGTGCTTAAAAAAATAGTATGCATGCTTAGTTGTCTTTTAATGCTTGTACATTTTATATTGAAACGTTTCAGGCACTCTTATATTTTTTAATTTTATGGGCTAAAACAAAGCGCCAAAACGTGGCTATCAAACAACTATGTAAGACACAATGTTTTTCTGTGAACTAATAGGCAAAACTGGTCTTGATGTAAGAAAAACGTAAGATTCAGCAGTAAAACCTGGCCGCATTTTGATGTGCATTCCACTCTCCCTTCGTAGCTCTGCTAAAAAGAAAAAGCATTAGCAAAACCAATAGCTTGAACTATAAATTAAATGGTTGGTGAGTTTCTGCCCATCTATATTTTTGGCTATTACTCCTCTCTCACTCCTCTTTTCACTCAGTTTTTCTCCCTGCACTATCATTCATCTATTCACGAGTCAGTATGGTCACTGTAGGGGTCCACAAATAAAAATGTATATTTGAACATAATTATGATAAAGAATAAAGGGTTACCCTTGTCTAGGAAATTGAAAACAGAAAACTATAGCTACCGTACTCACCAATAGAAACGAGTTTCCTACATCATAACTTCATACTATTCCATTACTACTTTCTCTCTAATCCCCTTCTAGAGACTCTTTACCCCTCCATCTCCCTTTACTCATCCCAAACTTCCTACTACTGTTATGATCTCCAAAAAACATTTACTAGACCATTCCCTCTTCTATCCCTTTCAATTTAACTAACAGACTCGCATGTCCACCGCTCAAATTAATTTCATATTTCCCTATTCTAATTCACCACTAATCCTTTTTGGGTTCCGGAGTAGCTTGCCACTTGCCGAAAAGCGTTTTGACGCCTCAACAGTGGTAGTAAGAGCTATATAAATGCAAATACAATACAATACAACAGAATATTTTTGATTTATCAACATGCTACGCTCTGAGAAGAGAATGATGGTCAGAACTGTGACAAGTATAATATTAAATATTGGAGCACACATCTACAACAAGAAATAGTTTCTTCAGGTGAACATACAGAGCTAACTAGGCTGCCCTCCTTTTCCAAGTCACAGAAATTCACTCTTTCATTTAGAAAGTCATTAAGTTTTCCCCTTGTTTGGCTATATTCACATGTTCCAAAACTGTCATAATTGGTTATTTGATTAATCAGTTTTCCGTAATTTGCTTGCAATTCCGAAGTCCAGAGCACATGATTTTCTCATTTCAGCTTGATTTCGCTTCTCTGACCTATAGAGTGACAGAAATATCACTGAAGATGTATTAGACTTGATTGTCCTTTGTTCTGCTGTCACTGTTCATTCACCCATATCAGACTGCAGAATCTAAGTGGCTCACAAAGTCTTCCATCTGAGCAGCATCACAGTGTTCCTGTTATCTCCTTGCTTAGTGTGCACATTTTGAGTTTTGTTTAGTCGTTATGCCTCAGTAGTTTGCTTTGCATAGGTCTCTGTTGGTGCTCAAAACCTGTCCACAGCACAGTGCTCTGTCCTGTTTTTCCATGGCAGCGTTAGCGTGCCCAACTGGTCTACAGCACAGTGTAATGATGAGGTGAGATCTCAGTAACACAGTGTCAAATGGAAACCTTACTTCAGGTATTATGGGCCACGTGTATGAAATTATTTTCCATTCGCAAACAGTGCGAATCACTAAATTCAGCCAATTGTGAATACAAAATAGCCTTTCAAGATGTATGAAAGGTTTTGGCAGTGCATTTTAGTTCATCCCAATTTTTTAGGATTACCTAAAGTTGCGAATACAACTTTAGAATCGCAATTTGTGACTCTCTACGCACATGTACCAAGAAAAACTGCATTTAGGAAATGCTATTACCATCGACTCCAAGTTGATGGTAACCATGTGCAATTTGTGGAGATGCAAAAACAATTAACTTTTCAAAGTGCCATTAGGCACACTCATGCACATAGGGCATGTGTGTGCTGTACATGTGCATGTTTTTTTGTGGGGGGGGGGGGTGCTTCAGGGGGGCCTTAGGCTCCTGGGCACTCTTGCTTTTGCATTACTAATTTGTGATTACCAATTAGATAATTGCAAATTAGGTAATGCAAAACCATTCACACATATGGGCCTTTGGCCCATAGGAACGAACGGAGTGGTATTACCTGATAGCGATTACCTAATTGCGACTCTGTAGGAATCACTATTAGATAATCACTATTTTCTTACATACCATTTTCAATTCCTTAAATAGCAATTACCTAAAATTCGCTATCTAGGGAATGCAAAATGGATTTTTGATACATGTGGCTCTACATCTCCTAATAGTCCTACCTTAGGATATGCAGTCCCTTATCTGAGACCCGGACCAGGCATGTAGTATGGCATTTCTGCTTTTAGACATACATCTTGGAAACCTCAGTTCTTTCAAGTTGCTCCAGACTGTTCCTCACATTATAGTACAAGTAGATACGTTTTTCCTGCCGGAGTAAGGTTTTACATGCCTATTGGTTGGGTGCTTCAATTTGAAACTTGTGTGATTAAAGTTTTTTCATTTGACTTTACTGTGTGCATTGCTTTTGTGGAACTGTATCATATTTGTTTTGATTGAAGGCTTCTATAGATTTACTGTCTGCAATAAAGCAGTATTTTAGTAAATGTCATTGTAAAACAGCTTAGATTGTGATTGGCCTCGGTGTCGATGCTGCTAATAATAGTTATTTATTAATACTTCAGTCAGCTAAGTCTCACAACCTTAAAACAACCTGTTTCATTTCAGTGAGTTCTATGAGCTAGTGCGAAGAAAATGCACAGCTCATTGATGTCAATATTGGTTGCAGCTTTCAAGCACTGAGGCATTAGAAAATTTAACTGTTATGCTATAAACTAATTACTGGGGAAGATACTGAAGCTGCAAAAAAGCTGCAAAAAAAGAAACAATTAGTTTTAAATTGTTGAAGTTGCAGATTTCAACAATCTTTTCAAACAAATCAAACTGTATAGCAATGATAGAATCAAATCTTACGTCAATGAGATGGCGCCTACGAGACTCAGATTTCTGACAGTTCCAAAATCAATAAATTGCAAGGAAGGGAGAATTGCATCTTTCTAAACATAAACACGATAGAGATAGTTTCTATATCTCTGTAAATGGTTGTTGAACATTACTCTTTTTACAGAAACTTAAAGCTTTAGAATTACATTATTATGTGTCGCATGAGGCCAGTGGACATATGAACTAAAAAATAAGGTAAAACAAAAATCCGTTCAACACAACAAAGGTGTGGGCACGTGAACCTATCCTAATTCCAGCTCATGGGGTGCACCAACATCAAGGACCAGGAGTGGTATAGTCTCGATATGAACTTTGGTTCTTTCGAACTGGTGCTCCCCGACTGGAGCCGTCACTGTTGAGATTAATCTGAGTAGCCGGTGATAATCATTTTTGTAAGAATGACAGAGGAGGGCTGTTGTTTCAATGCTTTATAAATTTAGTTATTAGCAAATTACATAGAGCATGCCATATGTACATTTAGTGGCAAATCTTAGAGATCATAAGTACAGAGAACTGCATACAATTCTGAGTACAATCAGTATATTTTTGCCTTGGAAGGGTCAGGAATAAGGTCTCCTGTACACAGAAATCTACACATCCTTTTGATAGTACTTCTAACAAAGAGGTTCAAACATTCTACATGAGTACATGGGTCTCAGGGTATGCACCAATAGGAGACCAGCAAGAAGAAACATTTTACTACAGAATGTATTTGAAGTTTCTCTCGTGATAGTAAGACATTGGTTTGCCCCATTCTCACAGTTTATTCGAGCATTCTAAGAGATACTTTGTATAACAGTAGCCTGAGACAGTTGAAATGTCCTTGGCTCGGATCAGTGAGGGAAAGTCTCTGGGAACACTCTCTGGTTACTGGTGTGATTCACACAATTCTATATTCAGAACAAGAAGACAGAAATAGTCATCACGTGATACAATGAAGACATTGATGCAAGATGGAGGACAGTCTAAACACAACCTAGGTTAGTGTAAGTTCAATTCATGATGTATTTATTATGCAGAAAGAAAAACAACTCCCACAAGGGTCTGATGAAAGATGCCTTTCCATAGTTTTTTGAAAGTCAAGCGTTGCTCACACCGTAACAGGAGCTTTAAGTAGCATAGAATATAAGCATCTGTGAGCTAGAACAATGGTGTTCTTTATTTATTTGAATGCTATATAGTTTCTATTTGTTTCTTAAGGGCCCTGTCCGAGTTTTTCAATGTTAAGTGACCAGAAACCCGTTCACTAAAGTGATAAGACTGTATTGCTTTATCTGCGACAATAGGAAACAACTTGTTTAAAGTTTCTGTGGAATTCTTTATGTGTGTGGCACCAAAACATCTCTTTTTAATGTTAATGAGACCTGTACTAAAGGAAGAAACATTGAAAAAGTGCTACGCCTACAGTGAATTCAGAAGATGTATCTCCGAGATCCAAAAGGTAGACGTGTTTTAACTTTTTTTTTTCCAAATAGATTCTCTAGAGTCAATATTTTAAAGAAGAAAATACACGTAGTTAGCGACAGACTGAATCTGGAGAAAGGATGGTTAGATTTTCTCCAGCATTCACATGCCTTCGAAAAACATGGAAGAGAAATCAGCGGCGCCAGGAGTTTCTCCCCAATGACTGCCAATAAACTTGGGATGTCAAAATGTAACCATGTGGGTCTATTTACCAGCCACTGATCAAAACCATTATTTTAAGGAACAGCAGGCAAGCGGCTCGGTAGCAGTGTGAGTGAAGCTGCCAGGTTCTCAAAAAAAGTAGCAGTTTTCTAAGAAAATGAGCATGCATTAAAACAAAGAAGCCCATCCAGCACAGCATGAACTTAGACTGCCACAAGCGAGTGGCCCGGTAGCAGTCTGCAGAGAGCTGCCGGGCCCTAGCAGAGATAAGTAAACATAAAAAAGTCATCATAAAATAAATGTAAATAAACAAAAAAAAGAAATCACAGATTGGTCCATTTGTGCTTGCACTGTGGTGGACTACTATTTAGGCAGATGTGCACATTAAGCGCAAACAAAATGTGAACCTCACGGCGAGGAGAGATAATTTCTGAAGTGAACCTACCCAGTGACCCATGCTGTATGCTGCGGTGGGCTTAAGCAAATGTGAGTGACAGCTTAACTGACAAATGGATAAAGACCTCTGACCGAAACCCCTCTATATATGAATATAATATAATATGTACAATAATAATTTTCTGGGTAGACCGTTGAAGCTGTTTCAAAGACCAGACCAAAAAAGACAATTTTCTGGAAATGATTCTGGGTAAATGAGTTACGGTCCCATTGCAGTAGTTCCAGCTGTACCACTGCAGTATGCATAGGTTGTTTTCTTATCTTAATTGACTAGAGCAACATGGGAGAGTCACATTCTTGGTATTTTTTCATGACTGCTACGTGCCATAAACCATGTATGCAGGTAAATTGAGGAAGAGAAGGGGCATCATGACACACTCAAGGCTTCACCTACCTTGAGCCATGGCCTCATCCCCACCCAGCAATGGTAATAACTAGCAATTTACAGAACGACACCCTTTACATTGCTCTCAGATCATGGCAAAAAAGGATCTCATCCTTTATCCAGCAACAGCCAGTATTGGTAAGGGCGGTGGGACTGGGTAAGGGGGGATGTTGACAGATGACAGATGACGACCAGGACAAATTAATTATTTATTTAATTTTCCTGGTCATCGTTCGTCAAAATCTGTCCTCACCCGGCCTCAACGCCCACTGCTCTTACCTGCACCGGCCGCAACTGTCTTTAACCCCTTGCATGCTGATGACGGCCCCCAGCCGTCATGCACTACAGTGCTCGTGTGCTGATGACGGCTGGGGGCCGTCATGACCACTAAGGGTGAGCGCAAAATCCGTTCCGCTCGCGGATTTTGCGAATTTTCGGTAAATTCGCGATCCGCGAACTCCCGCGAATTTACCGAGAATTCGCAAATCCGCGAGCAGCGGATCCGGGGGCAAAAGTTGAAGCCTGTTGTTGTAACTATTTTACGATGGCGCCGGCAAGCTGCCGGCACCATTCTGAAATAGTTACTAAGTTAGCTTCAACAGGAAGCTCTAATAGATAAAATAAAGCAGGTGCTCGAGCACCTGCTTTATTTTATCTATTAGTGCTTCCTGTTGAAGCTAACTTAGTAACTATTTCAGGATGGCGCTGGCAGCTTGCCGGCACCATCGTAAAATAGTTAAAGGAGCCCAAGAACAATCGTGAGCGTTGTCGAGGCTGGGCAGGTGTGCTTTCTTCCCAAATCTAAGGTCGAAAATCAGCTGTGATGCTGGATAGAGGCCTTTGCATCCTTGACTTTCACAAGCTTCTTTCTCTTCATCTGCTGCTCTGATCGGTCTCTGACGTTTTATACACACAAGAGGCATGTGAACTGGCATGGAAGCCCCGCCCGTTTGGCCCCGCCCACACACTCGCGGTGTGCACCATCTTCCCGCCATTTACCCACGATGATGGACACTTGAAGCTCCAATTCAGTGACGCATTCATCTGCCCAAAAACAATCGTGAGCATTGTCGAGGCTGGGCAGGTGTGCTTTCTTCCCAAATCTAAGGTCGAAAATCAGCTGTGATGCTGGATAGAGGCCTTTGCATCCTTGACTTTCATAAGCTTCTTTCTCTTCATCTGCTGCTCTGATCGGTCTCTGACGTTTTATACACACTAGAGGCATGTGAACTGGCATGGAAGCCCCGCCCACACACTCGCGTTGTGCACCATCTTCCCGCCATTTACCCACTATGATGGACACTTGAAGCTCCAATTCAGTGACGCATTCATCTGCCCAAAACCAATCGTGAGCATTGTCGAGGCTGGGCAGGTGTGCTTTCTTCCCAAATCTAAGGTCGAAAATCAGCTGTGATGCTGGATAGAGGCCTTTGCATCCTTGACTTTCACAAGCTTCTTTCTCTTCATCTGCTGCTCTGATCGGTCTCTGACGTTTTATACACACTAGAGGCATGTGAACTGGCATGGAAGCCCCGCCCACACACTCGCGTTGTGCACCATCTTCCCGCCATTTACCCACTATGATGGACACTTGAAGCTCCAATTCAGTGACGCATTCATCTGCCCAAAACCAATCGTGAGCATTGTCGAGGCTGGGCAGGTGTGCTTTCTTCCCAAATCTAAGGTCGAAAATCAGCTGTGATGCTGGATAGAGGCCTTTGCATCCTTGACTTTCACAAGCTTCTTTCTCTTCATCTGCTGCTCTGATCGGTCTCTGACGTTTTATACACACAAAAGGCATGTGAACTGGCATGGAAGCCCCGCCCGTTTGGCCCCGCCCACACACTCGCGGTATGCACCATCTTCCCGCCATTTACCCACTATGATGGACACTTGAAGCTCCAATTCAGTGACGCATTCATCTGCCCAAAAACAATCGTGAGCATTGTCGAGGCTGGGCAGGTGTGCTTTCTTCCCAAATCTACCGTCGAAAATCAGCTGTGATGCTGGATAGAGGCCTTTGCATCCTTGACTTTCACGAGCGCAAGCGGGAAAACAAAAACAACAACAAAAAACGCAGATCCGCGGATTTTGCGGATCAACAATACGCAAATCCGCAAAATCCACGGATCGTGGATCCGTGAAATCCGCCCATGCCTATGACCACACCCACGCTTGGAATGTCCAGCACAGGAGCAGAATCGGGGCAGCATGGAAGAGGTTAACTCTGTTCTCCTTGTGTTTTTAAACTCTAGCACTCCACACAACAGTTCAACAATTCTACAATGGTCTAACACAGTCTGTTACAAGCTTGCACCTCCATATTCCATTTCACTAACCAAACCCACAGGAGGCCTGGCTGGCTGACACCGGAAACAGAATTTCTGAAATGAGACAGAAGGAACCTTAAAAAAACTATGAAAAACAAACTCCTCACTCCCGAAGTTATAAGGCCAGTGCAAAGAAAGGAAAAGAGAAAACACTACTTGTACACATCTCAAGAAAGGAACTTCATAAAATCATTATTGAGTTCCAGGACAATGAATGGATGTCCTTAAAGCCTTGTCCTCCCAGAAACTCGCTGCCCAAGCACTTTAGTAAACAGTCACAAGATTAATTACAAAAGAAAGAAGAATGCAGTTTAGCCCCTCCAGGTAAGTTTTAGCATTCCTCCAATCAAAATCATGGAGGGAAATGACTCCACTCTTACTCTCTTACACCTAAAGATTTCACCAGGACATCCATATCAAGCCTATATCATCATTGACATCCTGCTCTATAGCTCTGCGGTCAGGGCCATAATCCATCATTTGTAAGCAACAGGAACGTTCCAGAGTGAATTAAAATGTCACGCATCAAATCAATATTTAACAAATGTGTACTGAATCTGTCTGAGCAAAATAACTACTGACCGCTAATTAATGTTTCTTTTAGTCCAATTGAAAAATCTGCATTCAAACAAATATTAGCATTCAGAGAAGATTACAAACTGCTTTCGAAGTGGATTCTGCCGTCAATGGAAAGAACCGAAGACTCTAAGCGAGTTACAGTCCTCCTACTCGAGCGGTCTTTGACAAGATGTGTGAAATGGTTTACCACTTCACACATCTTTATATAGACTTTCCTATCTCTGGGGCTTGCTCCCGTAAGTGTGCAAGATCTCGTAGAGTGGGTATAAAGGGCTTACCAGTTAGAGATGCATACAGGGTCACACCACAATCGGGAATAAAGCAGCTGTTGTAACAACACTATCAGCAAAAGCATCACCCATAGACATTTAAACAGATTGGTGGGCAGCAAAACCAACAATTGCTACTTTGTTTAGGAGTTGTAGGCTAGTGGATAACACTTTTACATAGAATCTGTTTTTAACCTCATCACTGCGGCGCGAATTCCGCCGCAGTGCTGACATTCCAATCGCGGGCGTGGTCATGACAGCTCCCGGCCGTCATCAGCACACGCCCACCGTGACTCATGACGGCCGGGAGCCCTCATGAGCATCGAAGAGGCTAATTGGGGTGCTTGCAGAAGTGAGAAGCAAATGCTGCAACCACGAAAGACCAAAGTCATGGGCAACAATAAAGGCATTCTTTGACCATGTAAATGTACTCTAAACCTTTCTATATGGCCAAAATAAAAGCATGGTAAGAGGAAAAAGTTCACCTCACTGGTCAGAATGCATTTGCAGAACATTTGTACTCTTAACTCCATCTATGGTGCTGATACCACATCAAGCAACCAATTTATCTTCATGATTTCTGAGACGAGATCATTCAACGTACTATACAAGGTCAGGCACGGATGTATCCATGAGATCAGTGTGGAGTTTGTGAGAAGAGCTCGGGTGAGGAAGCAATTGTTAGGTTCCTCACCAAGAAAGCTGGGAAATAATGTAGCCTGCTTCAATGCAGGCCATCCTACTAAGGTAACTTGAGACAAGTAGAGCAACATATCATATTTAGACAATGTAAACACAGAAATATGTTGCAGTTTAGTGGTTAACAGTGCAGCCATGAATGAGATACAGTAACAGTGAGAGATAATCCAAGAAGAATGTTATTCTGTTTACCTAAACCCCGGAGAGCACCTTTTGATGTAGACTTATTTGCGAGCAGATTGAGAGCTGAAGTACTTTGGCAGTTGAAAAGTCAATCTCCTCGGAGAGTCCTGGGCACCAGGGACACATTACAGGTACAATAGCATTTGGGGAAATGGTTTTGTTGGTGCATGGAGAGGAACCTCCGTGGAGCCTCCCTCCCGTGGAGGCTCCTATTGTCAGCATAGTTAATTTCCTTGTCGAATTATTCGACAATGGCCTCTCCTTTAGATCCATTAATTGTTACAGATCAGCGATCTCTGCTGGACATTCTCTCATCAACGGTAAGACGGTAGGTAAGAATGTTATCATTTGTGGAGTTCTGAAAAGTATTAGACTAAGAAGACCTCCTAGACCCAAAAACCAATCCTTGTGGGATGTTAGACTTATCCTAGACCTTTTTAGGTCCAGTTATTTATAACTTGAAACTTATTGGGGCTAAACTAAGAGCTAAACTAAGCTCTCAAAAATGCAGATTTCCAGAAGTGCATGTGTCCCGTGCACGCGCTTCTATCCGCCTGCCTGCCTGCCTCGCATCACCACATCAAAGCCAGCCATCTGTTGCTTCCCCAGCATGGTGCCGCCAGCAGCTTGACTTCAAAGGGATCCGCTCCGCCCCCTGCTGCATCAAAGGCTTTCATTTTGCGGCCGCGTTTATTTACTTTCATTTCGCGGCCGCGTTTTTTCTGCCCCTGTTAGACCGGCATTCATCACAGCTGTCTGTCTCTCCAACAAGTGAGCTTTCCAACTTTAGGGATTTCTGCCGTCCTGCCCCTGTGTAGCGCTTTCCCTGCACCATTGCTGCATACTGCACGTAGAAGTAGAAGCACTGTTTTCATGTATAATGAGCGCTCTTCTTCTTATCTTTCTTCATAGACACCTCGTGACTCTGTGGAGCTGTTGTTTAGATTTTTTATGTGCATCGTATCCATTTCTTCAGTATTGCTGTGTTAATTACTATCTCCTGTCCTTCTTTACCAAACGAACATTACCTGCACCTTGCGGTAAGATGTTGTTTGCATGCACCTTTTTTCTCATGATTGCCCTTATTGTTGAATCCTTTCTTAAGTATTTGCAATCGTTTTTTTAGTAGGCCCCTGTCTGGATCTCTTATTCCATTAGGAAAGCTGTTTGATTGTTGTTTGTTGTGTGATTCCCATCCCCTACCCCCCAACTCCCTCCTCAGCTCTTCATTTCCCTTTCACGCGGCCGCCTAACCCCTCCCCCTCTCCATCATGCAGCATGAGAGCCCGCTCTGCCAAGGCTCCCCTAAAGGGCGGGCCCCCATCCGTCCTCAGATAACTCCCCTCGCTTCTTCAGTCACTGTTTCTGGGCATCTCGCCATGCCCCCCCACACTCCCTGCAATATCCACAAGGGGGACGCAAAGAATTAGCCTCACTAGGAGTGCCACTTAGGGTGTCCGTAGCTGTGGTCCTTGGAGCGGGGTTTTTGAGTTTAATCTCGCAATAATTCCTGGGACCTGAAATCAATAGTGCTTTTCTTGTAAGAATAACTCCAGCGGTGCTAAAGGTCGATCTCTGAATAACGCCTGACTCAGCACAAGTGTTCCCATGACGGTTCTTTAACACCATGGCCTTGATCACGAGTGGAAAGTGAAATCGGAACTCAAAGTAATGCGGAGTTTACTGCGTTTGATTATTGGGTGTGATTGTTGTGTTTACTTGTTCTCGGTACCTGGCAATGTACCAGCACACGTCTCGTGCTGTATGTGTTATGACGTCAGTGTGTTGTTATCTGGAACGCTGGCAAGGGATATGGCAGTTGGGGAATGACAGTTACCGCGAGGGCTCTCGGCAGTAAGACGTACCTTGGTGTCAGTATGCTTTGTTAATAAAGCCATTATCAACTTACCGGTTGTATTGGTCATCTCTACAATTTGGCGACGATACGGGATTACTGACACCGCGACGAACCCACTAGTGGTCAGCCGTTCCACATTTTGATCAGAGGACGTCTTCAAGTTGCCGAGTTCTGCCATTCTCGTTTTCCTTCTGCAAGTCATCTATGGGTGTTTCCAGCACTTTGCAAAGCACTTTGCCAGCGGTTTCTTGTGGAGTCTTCACAACCGGTATTGTTTAATCTGTCTTCGAGGGCAAGTTCTGCATTCAGCAGTTCGGTTGTCCTGCATTGAGAGGTCGGCCATCCCTGCAAGGAGTGATTTGAACTTCGTTCCTTTCACCGATTATCAGGCCGGTGAGCGTTGCTTCTGCCGGTTAGCTGGGGGGGATTCTGCGCGCTGTCAGAGTTCCTGAGGTCCTGTGCTGTCGGAAACCCTAGCTGAGGGTGCTGCCACCTTAAGGGATTCTGTTTTGGCCATATGCTGACAACTGTGGAAGTTTGTTTTGGTGGTTTCACTCAAGGCGCATTCCTGTCAGGGTTCCTATGAACGCCGCACCTCAGGCGAACGGCGCGTTCCTGTAAGGACGAGTGATGACGTCATTGGAACGCATACGTAGATCCACGTCTGGTGGCCATTTTTGAAAGGGTGTTTCTATCTTAGCGTGTCTCCTGCTACGGTGACACGCACACCAATTCTTTCAGTAATTTAGAAACGCATTTCCTATGGTGCAGTTTGAGCGCATTTTCAACGGTGACACGCACACCTGTTTACGACATATTTGAGCGTGTTCTACAACAGTGACACGCACACCAATTCTGTTAATAACTTGGTTTAAAGGCTACAGGAAAAGATTTAGAGCATGTTCCCAGCGGTAACACGCACACCTGCAGGTGACATATTTAAGCGTGTCTACTACAACGGTGACACGCACACCTGTTGTTAGCATGATCAGAGCGTGTTTCCTTCAACGGTGACACGCACGCCAATTCCTGTGAATAACTATTGGCAACAGAGACACACACACCTGGGTGTTTATTACGTCCATTAAGATACCTATCGGCAGATTCACACTTATATATATTTCTGTTTGGGCCATTTAAGAACCATTTAACATGTTACCTAGCAGAGATACACGTTTTGGACTATATCTCACACGCTATTCACAAATTTAGCTGACCAAAGTACTTTCTCTTCTGTTTCTACAGTCATGGCCTCAGGTAATGTGTGGAATCTGTCTCCCCCACTACCTTTCATTCCTTCAACTGGTGATGATGCACTTAAGTGGAAAGAGTGGCGGGAATATTTTGAGAACTATATGTCTACTTTTGAAGATGAAGAAGAATTGACTCCTGAAAAGAAGAAAAAAATTCTTCATTGTCTAGGTGACAAAGCTATGAAAATGTACAATCATATTAATAAAAAACCTAGAGTAGGTGATGTATATACAATTGCGTTGGAAGATTTAACTATGTATTTTAAGCCCACTATTTCTATCTCAGTTAACAGGTTCAAGTTTTTTCAACGTAAACAGGCCCCTGAGGAGTCGGTAGAAGATTATGTGGCTGCGTTGAAAAACGTAGCACTTACTTGCAGGGTTGGGGCATTACATGATGAATTAGTTTGCGATCAAGTTGTCATGAGGTCCTCTAATAAACATGTTCAGGAGAAATTGAGGGCTAAAGGCGAATTGCCTTTAGAGGAAGTAGTGGAAATAGTTAAATGTACCAAACTCACTGGAAGATGTGCAAAAGCTGTGTTGCAGGAAGAAAGATCTTCCACCGAAGACAAATCCACTGTGGCGAAAGTAATAATTTCTAAAAATACAAACAGCAAACCCCGTGCGGGTTATGTACAAAAAAAAAGATTCAAATTATAAAGTTAAGCTTTCTGATGATAGAAAATGTTTTAGATGCGGTAGCAGATGCCATTTGGCGAATGACAAATCTTGTCCAGCTTTGAGGCAAAAGTGTTCAAATTGTGGTGGAGTTGGACATTTCATTGTAATGTGTCCGAAGAAACAGAAAGGGGGAAGAAACGTAAAAGCAATTGTGCTTGATGAACAAGAGGATATTATCTCTTCGGATGAGGATGATATGAATTTATTTGTGTTGAATGTTGATGATGGAGGGAGCAAAAGGAAGAAACCGATTTGTCACATGAATGTTGGTGGGGTGGACATTTCAAAAGTTGCTGATTCAGGTTCACCTTATACCATCGGTAACGAAATGGTGTGGTTGGAAAAATTTGTTCCTGTTATAGGCAGAAAGTTACAAAGTCCCGATATTTTTCCTAAATCTTTTACATATGAACCTATCGAAATGTTGGGTTTCAGGGAATTACAATTTCAGTTCAAGTCTCGCCAAGTGCTAGGCAAACTGTATATCTCCAAGGTCGGTCCATCTGTATTAGGATGGATCGATCAAGGAGAATTAGGAATAATTCTGGATCCTAACAGCCCAGCTCCTGTCCTTATTTTACAAACTGAGGAGGAGTGTAACAATTTCTTTATGAAAAGATATGTCAAGGTGTTTTCCGAGAAAATTGGAAAACTTAAAGGTTTTGCTCACGAGATCAAACTCACAGAAAATGCTGTTCCTTGCATACACAAGTCTAAGAACATACCGTTTTCTATCATCGGTGAAGTAGAAGATGAATTGAAGAGATTGCAGAAATAGGGTATTATTGAGACGGTAGAATCAGCGGAGTGGGTTTCGCCTTTGGTTATCGCGAACAAATCCAACGGTAAGCTCCGTCTATGTGTTGATCTACGCGACCTCAATAAGAACATCTTGGTTGATCAATTTCCCTTGCTGAAGATTAGTGAAATGCTTTCCTATACTAATGGAGCGAAGTGGTTTTCCACAATTGATCTAAGCTCAGCCTATCACCAAGTGGCTTTGCATCCCAGGAGTAGGAGCCTCACCACGTTTGTAACGCCTTTGGGATGTTTTAGGTTTAAGAGGGTACCTTTCGGACTGGCTTCGGTTGCGGCCATGTTCCAAAGGTTAATGAGCACACTCTTTAAGGAGGAAAAGAATCTCTTAATTTTTCAGGATGACATCATGGTAACAGGCACCACCAGAAGAGAACATGATGAGAAACTGAATAGAGTCTTAGGGGTACTTGAACACCATGGCCTTACGGCTGATTTGCGTAAGTGTAAATTTGCTACAAATAAGGTTACTTATTTGGGACACGAAATTGATGGCAGTGGCATAAAACCAAAAAAAGAACTGTTGTCGGCTATTAGGGAAGCTCCCTCACCCAAGAACAAGGAGGAAGTTAGAGCTTTTCTAGGCCTTTCGGAATTTTATGCCAAACGTGTGCGTAATTTTTCTGCAAAGACTTTTCACTTAAGAGAACTTATCAAACAGAAGAACAGATTCGAGTGGGGTGCCACGTGTGAGGAATCCTTCATAAGGATTAAAGAAGATATTTGCAAAGCTCCATCCCTCCAGGGATTCAATCCCTCTTTCCACAGCGTGGTCACTAAGGGTGGGCGGCCAGCTACGCTCCGTGCACGGAGTGCCGTCTCCTACGCATTTTGCGTAGCGGGCGTAGCCAGGCGGCACTATGCGCGCTCCGCAGACGGTGCGTAGCCGGCAGCCACCCGCCTCCCTCCCGCCCTCCCTAAATACATAAATAAAAGTATAAAAAGCTTTTAAAAACACTTACCTTGTCTGCCGCGTCCCCGGGGTTCCCTCTCGCCGTCCCGCGATTCGCGCCGCCATTTCGGATCCTAATGCACATGCGCGGGCGGCCGCGCATGCGCATTTCTCATGAGGAATGCGCATGCGCGGCCGCCCGTGCATGCGCATTAGGATCCGAATCGGTGGCGGCGCGAATCGCGGGACGGCCAGAGGGAGCCCCGGGGACGCGGCAGAGAAGGTAAGTGTTTTTAAAAGCTTTTTATACTTTTATATATGTATTTAGGGAGGGCGGGAGGGAGGCGGGCAGCGCGGAGTGGGGCTACGCGGAGTGCGCGGGTGGGCGTAGTTGTGTGCCCACTTCGCGTAGCTCCGTGGAGCCCCACTCCGCACACTACGCCCAGGGTTAGTGGTCACCACAGATGCGAGTAATAAGGGGCTAGGAGCTGTACTGTCACAGATTACCGAAGAAGGAAAAGAGGTGACTGTAGCCTTTGCCTCACGATCCATCACACCCACAGAAGAAAGGTATTCTGTGATTGAGAGAGAAGCACTGGCGTGTGCTTGGGGTTTGGATCATTTTAGGCAGTACATATGGGGTTACAAGTTCACCCTAAGAAGTGATCATAAACCTCTAATAAAGGTACTGTCCACAAAGGGTCTCCAAATTGCGTCCCCCCGCTTAGCTCGCATCCCCATGAAGTTGCTAGAGTTTAACTATGAGGTTGAGTATCTTCCAGGGATTAAAAATAAGGTTGCAGACTGTCTAAGTCGTTTACCTTTACCCAACACTGATGATGACCATGTCTCGGACATTGATACTTTTTGCATAGCCAATATTGTAGAGGAGATACCATGTAATTCTGGTGCAGATTGGTCTGCAGCTATGGAGGAAGACGTTGTTCTCCTTGAAGCAAAAAAATATATAAGAACTGGTTGGCCTGTAAAGAAAAGGGGGCCTGAACATTTGCACTCATTTTGGGAACTCAAGGATGAACTGTCTGTTGAAGGAGATTTATTATTGAGGAATGGCAAGGTCGTTCCTCCCAAGAGTTTACGTGCCAAACTACTCAAGATTTGCCATGAGGGGCACCTTGGCATAGGTAAAACTAAGAGTAGAGTCAGAAACTCGTACTGGTGGCCCGGGTTTGACATCGAAATTGAAAGGAGTGTCAGAAATTGTGTGGCATGTGAGAATTCTGACAAATCTAAACACACATTGAGGCCACCCCTTCAACCCCTTTCTTGTCCATCCATGCCCTTGGTCAGATTAGGGATTGACATTTGTGGACCCATTCGAGAACACGATGAATTATTGTACCTTATTGTGTTGGTAGACCATTTTTCTAAGTGGCCAGAAGTAGAAGTGGTCCAGAATGCTGAGGCCAAAAGTGTGGTGGGATTCTTACGTAAGTTATTCCTTAGAGAGGGTCTCCCAAATTGTATTGTATCTGACAATGGTCCACAATTTACGTCTGCAGTATTTAAAGAATTCATTACTAAACATGGAATCAAACATAAAACCACTTCTGTATACCATCCTGCTGGTAATGGTGCAGTAGAGAGGTTCAATCGGGTGATTAAAGGGATTATTCAACTAGCTAACCAAAATGACCTGTTATGGAGAAAGCAACTCATCAACAATCTTTGGGCTTTCCGGGTAACACCTTGTTAATCCACGGGTGCCAGTCCTTTCTTGCTTTTGAGAGGGAGAACCCCAATAACTAAGGATAATGTGGGTTGGGCAATCCCCAAAAGAGAGTGTTGGTCCCCCGAAGAGGTTTAAAGAAATTTGCGGGAGTCACAAATTGTTGGAAAAAGATACTATGACTCCAAACATGCTTGTAAAGAGGTTTCCATCCAGGTGGGAGACAGAGTTAGAGTGAAGAAATCGAAGTGCTAAAGCAAAGGGCAGAATCACTACTCACAACCAATGGAAGTCAAGAACGTTTTTTGTAATTCTGCGCTACTGAGTGATGGTAAAACATGGCATTTTTCCTCATTGTCAATGTGTAAAGATGGGGTGGCCACGTCTCATTCTCAGTGCGTGCCTGTTGACCGAGATGGTTCCTATGCTCAAGACTACGATTGGATTCTGGATCATGAGGTGTGTGGAGGCTCTCACCCACATGGTACAAATGATGTATCTTCGGGTACAAATGCTGTATCTTCTGGGGGCGAGCATACTTCCGACAGTTCTCTGATTCGGGATGACAGTAGTAGTAGGTTGAGCGAGGAGTTATCGGAAGTTTACAAAGGATATCAGACCATTAGTGATACCAATGTTGATGTAGATGATTCTGTTGATGAAGATTTGACGGCTCGGGACATCAGTTTAAATGACGAGCCTACTGTGAGCAGATTTGGGAGAGTGGTTAAACCACCAGCTAAGTTACACGATTTTGTGCGCGATTAGCTGTTGGGCTCATCTCTGTTCCAAGATATCTCACTTGTTGGTTCCAAACAGTCCTGCTTTGTTTTTATTGATAAGGAGATGTGTTGTATTTACTTGTTCACTGTACCTGGCAATGTACCAGCACGCGTCTCGTGCTGTATGTGTTATGGCGTCAGGGTGTTCTTATCTGGAACGCTGGCAAGGGTTATGGCAGTTGGGGAATGACAGTTACTGCGAGGGCTCTTGGCAGTAAGACGTACCTTGGTGTCAGTATGCTTTGTTAATAAAGCCTTTATCAACTTACCGGTTGTATTGGTCATTTCTACAGTGATAAAACTCTCCAGTGTTGTTACATTCCGTAAAACATACTAGGGTAAAAAAAGCCTTGTGATTGCTCGTCCAAGTGGCATTTGGCGTGCAGGCATCGAGTTATGCATGTTCTGCACTATTTCTGAGATGGAACTCAGAATAGGAGGCATTTACCGGGCATTTACCGGACCCAGCAAATACCTCAAGCCACGGTGTCAGGTCACCTCACTGAAGCACGTCTGATGTCATCTCAAGGTGCTGCGCGACCTCAGAGTCAGGTGACACAGGGACCAGTGTGCAGCATCTCTAGTCTGAAGGCAGGGTCAGGCTGGGCTAGAGGGCAATCAGACAGTGCCTGATGGGCTGGTGTGTGGACCTGTTTTATGGCCAGGTGGACCTTTTTTTCTGTTGATTTCCCTGATATGGCTTCAAACATTGCCAGCAGCAGGCACAAATGAATGCTGTCTCACAAATCTTGTTTGATGAGTTACCAAGGCGTGCTTGGGAGAGAGCCTACATCATGGTCCCTGGCTTTGTTTCTTAAATCTGTGAAGATTGAGTGTTATAGAGAGACTGCTCCAGATCTATTTACTAACTGCAATATCTTTATTGACGCAGGGGGGTGAAAGCTGTTTCTCCCAAAAGTTTATGCAGTGCAGATTACCGGAGGGCACAAGGCGCCAGTGAAACCAATCGTGCTAAAGTCTGGCCAGTCACACCCTCACCACGACTCACTAACCTTCCAGTATTCACCACACCCTCGCTACAATGCCCTACCACTCACTAACACCCCCCTCTCACTGCAACACACTCCACTCAAGTTCTCACTAAAACGTCACTGAAACACTCCTGAACTCGCTACAATCCTCACTGCAACAAGCTCCCACTCCACCACTAACTAAGACACATAACCACTGCAGCACTCACTGCAACACTTTCTCCAACTCACTGAATCCTTTACTGCAACCTCTGGTCGAACCTCACCCGCTTTAGTTCCTTTCCAACCCTCATTGCACTCTCCTGGCCTTCCCTCTGCCTGCATCGATCTTCCTACTCCAGCTCACTACACACTCTTTCCTTATTAAAGCGTGTTACAAATTGTTTAAGTGACCTGGTAACTGCCTGTGATGTTATTAGTTATGTAGTATTTTATTCTTGCCTCCTCGAATAATAAACACAGTGGCATGCATGAACACAGCCAATGTTCAGCTCGCTACTGTTAAAGCTGCTCCTTAACAACATCAGAATATATATATACTCATTGGTGGGAATGGTTTATTCCATTATGAAGAACAATCAAAAGATGTTCCCCGTTCTCTGTAGTAATATTGAAATTGCCTAGTTTACTTTAATATTTGTTATTATTAAAGATTAGGAGTTCCAAATAAATGCACTGTATCTCACGAGCCATGAACTGGGACAGCTAACCTGTTTGTTTTAGGGACCAACCAGATCTTTATTTGATCTGAATTGTTGGTGATTGCCTTTTTTTCTATAGATTGATCTAAAGATTCCAATTCCTCTGTAGCATACCTGGATGTTTAGTGTGACACACCACAATTCCCCATCACATAATTACACTCCACATAATACCACTCAACGCAACATAATTCAACTGTACATAATAACACTGTACTCAATAACATACATGTACCCACCTCACAAACCACTGTCGCATAGCAACAATCCACTTGGATACACTCCAGACCATGCCACATGATTCAAATCTGCATAATTTCATTTAAACACCAGTTTCACATCATACAATTAAAATCCGCATAATTCCATTCCACACAATTCAACACCAAACCAGATCATTCAAAACAATTAGACAATGCCACATGCATCCATTCCACATCATGCCACAAAATTCATCCGCACACCACAAAGAACCATTCCACATAATTACACTTCATGACAGTCTCACTCCACATCATTTCAAAACTCTACCACATAATTACTACCCACATAGTTCCACTCCACACCATGTCATGATTCCACTACACAAATCCACAACTAACCATTCTAATCCAACCCACATTTTCACTCCATGTATATCCACTCATAACACATGGGTAAAATGCATTGTCTATTTACAATGCCAGTAGCCCAAACTCTAACAAGCATTTGCAATGCTATAGGTCTCGCATTTGCGAGAGTTTGAGCTATTGGCATTGTAAATGACAATGCCTTTTATTCATTTGTTTTGAAAACCTGCTAGCTGTGCGTAAACAAGCACTTTGTACTTATAGCTCTTGCTTATGAGAAGCAAAGCTGGCAGTCTCTTTTACTGACAGCCTTGCTTCTCGTAAGCAAGGACTATACGTACAAAGTGCGTGTTTATGCACCGCTTGCAGGTTTTCAAAACAAATGAATAAAAGGCATTGTCATTTACAATGCCAATAGCTTCAACTCTAATTGTGCCTTTCTGCCCTCTGCATCACAACATCATCACTCAGCGCCACCCCAGCATCACTCAGCGCCACCCCAGCATCACTCACCGCCACAACAGCATCACTCCGCACCACCACAGCATCACTCAGCACCACCACATTATCACTCAGCACCACCACAGCACCACTCAGCATCACTCAGCACCACCACATCATCAATCAGCACCACCACAGCATCACTCAGAACCACCACAGCATCACTCAGCGCCACCACAGCACCACTCAGCGCCACCCCAGCACCACTCAGCACCACCACAGCATCACTCAAAACCACCACAGCATCACTCAGCGCCACCCCAGCATCACTCGGCACCACCACAGCACCACTCAGCGCTACCCCAGCATCACTCAACACCACCACATTATCACTCAGCACCACCACATTATCACTCAGCACAACTCAGCACCACAACAGCACCACTCAGCACCACCACAGCACCACTCAGCACCACCAGAGCACCACTCAGCACCACCACATTATCACTCAGCACCACCACTTTATCACTCAGCACCACCACAGCACCACTCAGCACCACCACAGCACCACTCAGCATCACCACAGCACCACTCAGCACCACCACAGCACCACTCAGCACCACCACAGCGCCACCACAGCACCACTCAGCACCACCACAGCATCACTCAGAACCACCACAGCATCACTCAGCGCCACCCCAGCATCACTCGGCACCACCACAGCACCACTCAGCGCTACCCCAGCATCACTCAGCACCACCACATTATCACTCAGCACCACCACATTATCACTCAGCACAACTCAGCACCACAACAGCACCACTCAGCACCACCACAGCACCACTCAGCACCACCAGAGCACCACTCAGCACCACCACATTATCACTCAGCACCACCACTTTATCACTCAGCACCACCACAGCACCACTCAGCATCACCACAGCACAACTCAGCACCACCACAGCACCACTCAGCACCACCACAGCACCACCACAGCACCACTCAGCACCACCACAGCATCACTCAGCGCAACCCCAGGTTATAGGCGTCACATTTGCGAAAGTTATAAATATTGGCATTGTAAATGACAAAGCTATTAATTTAGCTATTTTCAAAACGAACACATAAATAAAAAAATTGTCATTTACAAGACCAAGACCAATAGCTCAAACTTTCCTAATGCGAGACCTATTGCATTGCAAATGCTTGTTTCTTCATGGATTGATAATCCCTTTCCTAATAGGAAATATCTTTCCATTGCTACTCTCTTATGTTTGATCTCTTGTCATAGGGTTTCTGATGTTAAATCACTTGATATTTCTAGTAGATGTTATGACATGTATGGTGTTAAGTTTGAAATCCTTAGGAGAACTAAAACTATGTCAGATTCTATCTTTTACCCCCGTTTTGATGACTGCAAAAAACTTTGGGGCAGATTTATGTCGGACTTGCGCCACGTTTACGCCGCTGTTGCGTCACGCAACGGCGCGGAAACGTGGCGCATTTCTGCGACCTATTTACAACGTGACGCATCTAGGTAGATGCGTCACGTTGTAAAGCCCTGCGCCACATGAAACCTGCGTCAGGTTTCATGTGGGCGTTTTGTCGCAGGGTGGGCGTTCCCTCGTAGGAAAGCCCCGTAAAACTGACGCAGTGAAATTTACAAGATTTCACTGAGTCAGTTTTACGATGCTGCTGGGTCAAATCCTTACGCCTGCTTGAAGCAGGCGTAAGGAGGGACGTACCACGTTATGTATGGGTGGCCTCTGTACATTGCAGGAGTTGCGTCGCACTTGCGACGCTACTCCAGCAATGCGTCGCCCGTACACCATAAGATGCATCACGCATCTGCCCTTCCTTGCACCATGGTGCGCCGCATTATAAATGCGGCGCATCTGTGGTGCCGCAAGGAGGGAATTGCGTGACGCATCAGTTCTGGCGCATCCCTGCTGATTTGCAGAGATGCGCCAGAACTCATAAATCTGCCCCTTTGTGTTGTTGATTGTATGAAAGAATATGATTCCAGAATGAGAGACCTTCGCCCTCAGGATGCTAATCAACTTCTTATTTCATTTGTTAAACCTTTTAGGCCAGTCTCTTCTTGTTCCATTGCTAGATGGGTCAAATTAGCTATGAACTTCGCTGGTATTGACCTTTCTAAATTCCAAGCCCACTCTCTCAGAGGTGCTATGGCTAGTAAATCCTTCTGGTCTGGTGGTAAATAAGATGATATCCTTAAAGCGGCTTATTGGTCCAATGCTTCCACTTTTGCTCGTCATTATTGTAAACCTATTGAACATATGTCCGATGTTGTCCTTCAAGGCTACCAACATGCATAATGTAGACTCCTGTCTTTTAATGAAATTGCGATTCTCCTATTAAAATGACCAGAGAATCTGGATTTCATTAAAGACACGGAGGCTAACATTATTCCACCCGTCCCTCCCCTGGGCGGAGTATCCAGTTATATGTTGTTGATCATTTGCACTTGTTTCTTTAGTGTTTACTGTATACATTTTTTCTTCCTTTATTGCTTAAGGTTTGAACCTTTTTTACTTTTTCATTTTTCTTTTCAGATAACGCAACCTAATGGATTGTCCTCATCTCCTCTAATTCTCCTCTCTTCGTTTCCTTCCTCCGAATTCCGTATTTTCTTCACTCTCAAGACCAAGTTGCGTCTCAACCTTATTAACTTTTGTTGCTTCGTTCCATTTAAAAGAGGTAGCTCTGTTGTTGCTCAAGCCTTTTATTAGTTGTTGCCATTGCATTCTAGAACAACTAGGTTTCAATAGCATGGATTATAGAGGGTTCTCGGGTACCCCCTCAAGGGGATTGTTTCCAACCTGATAGAGGGTTACACCTTGAACAATAAGTCTATGATGAACGGCGAGTAATGTAATTGCATATGTTGTATGTATGACTCTTGCACTTATACCACACATTTAGCCCAGTAGATATGCAGGTATATGTGAACAAAGGTAAAGGGTAGCATACAACAGGAATCCAAGTCTTATAGAAGCCGTAGACCTCATATGAGACTCCACTATCCTTTTCAATCAAAATTAACAGACTAACAAGTTCACTTCTCAAATTCCATATTCAACTATACTAATTCACCACTAATCCTATATTGGGTTCCAGAGTAGCGTGCTACTCGCCAATAAAGAGTCTCAACACCCCATCAGGGTTACAAGCGCTATATAAATGTAAACCTTTGTCCTTTTCTACCCCTCCCCAAACATTCTCAATCCAAATAACTGACTAACATATCCACCACTACAATTACTCTCATGTTTCACCATACTAATTCAACACTAATCCTGATGGGTTCCAGAGTAGCGTGCTCCTTGCACTTCAAAACCCCATCAGGGGTAGCAAGTGCTATATAAATACAAACCTCTTTCCCTCTTCTATCCCACCACCTACCCTTCTCTATCCAAATACCTGAATAACATATCCACTACTCAAATTACTTCATATTTTACTATACTAATTTTCAACACTAATCCTTTATGGGTTCCAGAGTGGCGTGCTACTCGCCAGAAAAGCGCTTCAACACCCATCAGGGGTAACAAGTGCTATATGAATGCAAATTTTTCTTCCCCTTTTATCCCTCCGCTATCCTCACTCCAAATAACTGACTAATATCCACCACTGAAATTACTTCATATTTCACCATATTAATTCACCACTAATCCTTTATAGGCTTCCTGAATAGCATGCACCAACAAGCGCTATATAAATACAAACCTTTGTCCTCCTCTATCCTTCTGCTATCATTCCAAATCCCAATAACTGACTAACCTATCCACCACTTAAAATGTACTTGCATGTTTCACTATACTAATTCAACACTAATCCTCTATGGGTCCCGGAGTAGCCTGCTACTCGCCGAAAAAGCGCTTTGACGCCTCGTCAGGGGTAGGAAGCGCTATTTAAATGCAATTACAATACAATTACAATAGAATATATATATATATATATATATATATATATATAAGTGTGTGTGTGTATATATAAAGTAAAAAAACTATTTGTTTTTTTATATTAAACTTAATTAAACAAAATAAAAGTTTAAACTGCTGTTAAAACATAAAATCATTAAAATTACTTAAACACTTAACCACATGTAATACATATTAAATAAAATTACAAATATTAGTGAGGTTGGGAATGTTTTTAATCATGTGAGAAATAGTATTTATACATTATAAATATGCAAATTAATGGTTTAATACAGTTTAGTTTAAATTAATGTATTGTAACATATTATTGTGTTCGTTCTAGGATAACAGCATTTCGAATTTATTTACATTGATAGTTAACATTCAAATATTTATATATTTTTTAAAGATGAATATATGTAAAACATTTTTTACTATACTTTCCCATGGGGAGATTTCTGGCACGGTGGCCGAGATTTCCATCAGTACGTGAAAAGGTTTGTAGTAGTAAATTTACACTTCAAATCCTGGGTTTTTAAACCTCATAACAACTCTGGCTTTCAGTCAAAACGTTTCTCCATGATTTCTGAAGAGCAACAAAAGGAAACTGAACCTATTCTTCCTAGTCCTCTTAGCCCATGTTTTGACCTTTATTTAGCATTATCTAAAAGTTAACCCTACATGGCAAAGAACAAAATTGAAGAAAAGTACATTTTGTATCAGGATCCGTTGGTTTCAGTGTGCCCCACAAGTTCTACAAGAGGAAGAGGTGTGGCGCCGCGGCCAGGGCGACTGACTCCGGAATCTGGGGATCACGGTTCGATCCCCAGCACCGGCGGCAGATTAGCCCAGCACCATGTGACTCTGGGCAATAGCTTGCTTAATCTTCCCGACGGCCCCCAGCGCCTAGAGACCCTAACGGGTGATTGTGCGCTTTACAAATGTGGATATTATTATTATTATTACAGTGTGGCCCACAAAGCCTAGCCAAAGACTCATGAACCTGCACAGGATGTTTGTTCTGTTCCCTTGTTGGACTTCCCACGAGGTTCAGGGGCCCTTAAATAGGTCCATAAATCACCCTTCCTGCGGGAGGTGAAACAAGAGACCAGGGTGATGCTTGGGCATGCAAACTCTTGGCTAGGGTCCACAAGCATTCAAAATAAAAATTAATAATCAAAGCAGGGCTAATGGACAAGTGAAGATGGAGTTAGCTGCTCATGGGAGGTTGTATGCAAGGCTTGGCCATAAGAATACCTTTACTCATTGTAAAAAAAGAACACTATTTTTGACATGGGGGCCCAATTTTTGCATGTATGTTTTTGCTGGCTTTATCACTCTTTGCAGTTTGCATCTGCTAAACAGTAGTAAAGTGCGTGTGCTTCCTCTCTAAAACGTGCTGTAAGTTAGAAGTTCCCAATTGGCACATTTAACTTATCTATAAGCCATTTGTAAATGGTGCCTTAGGTACACCTAAATCATGGAAAGTTCAATATCATATGTTGGCTGTGAGTATACAAACACTACCAACATAAGTCACAAAAATATATATCTGCCTGAAGTATCACTGTTCTCTGGATATGCTGTAGTTTAAATGCAGTCAGTAACACATGGCAGGGAAAAATATGTCCTTTTAATGTACTGAAAGGCAATTTTATATACTCATAAGTCACCCTTATAGAGTGCCTTGTAAGTCTATGTTATGTTATGTTAATTAATTTCCAAAGAGCAGGAATAACTGAGGGTTTCTTGGCCCTAATTGGGTATGGCAGTATAGGCAAGAGGAAAAGAGGACTAGGCATTGAAAAGCCAAGTTTTTAGCAGTTTCCTAAAACCTGGTAAGGTGGGAGCTGCTTTGATATTTATAGGCAGACTGTTCCAGAGTACCGGGTCTTCAGAGACGAAGCAACTACCCCTCCATTTAAGTCTCTTAAAGCTAGGGCGCGAGACCGGCAATATATTTTTAGATCGTAGGTCTCTGCTGGGTATGTACCAGGAAAGGGACTGTTTGAGGTACTAGGACCTGAGTCACGCAAAGTCTTTTAGGTAAGGCACAGCACCTATAATTTGATTCGGTTGCTCACTGAAAGCCAGTGGAGTCCCTTAATGGAAGCTGAGACAGGATGGAACTTGGGCAGATCAATAATAAGTCTTGCTGCTGCATTTTGCACTCTCTGTAGTTTCTTCACATACTAATTTTGGAGCTCCACATGTCAACAGGACAGGTTGCAAATAGGGTACACTACATATTAGGTTTTATTCTGCCTTCACAGTGAAATACATCCCAAAAGATGCTGCACATTGTAGGCCTGGTTAGGCTTTTCCCTAATAGGCCTAGATAGGTTTGAAATAGTTATTTTCCATTGCTGCTTAATAATGAACTAGAACATGTCTTCATAGTTATTTCCTGCTTAGTTTTTAAAATCTTTTTGAATCTGATTAAATGGCAAAATCAGATTTTTGCTAACTTGAGCAGAAACGTTTGAAAAAATGTACTTTAGGTTTCTTGAGCCACAATCGGCACAAAACCAGTTCTTCCACTCATGACACCTCTGGAGTTGGAATATACATCCTCGGCTGGAAGAGGCAACTGACCTGGCTCATGGAAGAATGGCCTGCTTCTGAGCCCAGGAAAGGCCAATGGGCGTTTACTGCTGACCACTTGGCCGGAATTAACTATTTGGAAGTGCACAGGAGCAGTTGGTAGAACAAAGTACAGCTTTAGAACTACCTCTTTTGACTTGGAGATGCCAGGGAGGGCTCCTCCTATGCATTGCCAGGAGCCTCTCACATAGCCAATCTCCAGTCATGGTAGGCGGGAAAACTAGTTATGCCACTGTTCACACCTCCAGAGGTAGCTGCAAAAACAGACCACTCTTGTTCAATGGGAAACTTCTTAGCTCTGGGCCCAGGAAAGGCCAATGGAGGTTAGTTGCTGATTTTGTAGCAGGGATTCGCTATTTTGGAGTTTACAGGAACAGTGAGCAGTTAGCATAATAAAGGGCATCTTCAGTACTATTTCTTTTGATTTGGAAATTCCAAGGATGGATTCTTGGATTCATCCCTTGTACACTTCTAGGCTGTAGGCTCTAGTCCCAGGAGGAGGGAAAACCAGCTTTGAGCCTTTCAGGTAAGAAAGTGGGCAAGAAGCTGAAGATGAGCCTGCCTGGTTACAGCTGGGTTTTGCCATGTTGAAACAGGTGGAGGCCAGGCAATTTTACAGTAAGGCAAAGAGGAAGTACTGCAAAAGGAGGTTGGGAATTATGAGAACATATTTTGAATTGAATGCAAGAAGTTGTCCAAAAACTAGGCTAGTGCACAGGGTAAATCTGAAACTATGATTTATGTGCACTTAAGGCACCATTTACAATGGACTGATAGATAAATTAAATGTGCCAAATGGAAACTTCTAGCTTAAAGAACGTTTTAGAGGGGAAGCACATGCACTTTACTCGTGTTTAGCAGTGCAAAAAGTGATAAAGCCATCAAAAACATACATGCAAAAATTGGGCACCCATGTCAAAAATAGTGTTCTTTTTATAATGAGTAAAGTTATATATGAGGTCATAAGCAATGCATGAGAGGGGCACAAGTTATGGATAGTTTATTTAAGCATAACTGGTGTATATCAGAGTTTTTAGGTTTTGTTTTGTAAACATAACTTCACATTGAGTGTGCTTTTTCAGTGAATATGCACAGAACTAAGTCATACACCGCTCAACGTACCCTACGATCATCTTCAGAGCTCCTTCTAACAACACCCAATTTTAAACTTTAAACCAGGGGCGGAAAGACACAGGCGGCCATAGGGTCCAAAGCCTGGAACTCCCTGCCAACTCAACTCAGACACACCCAAACTGAATTCAACTTCAGGAAGTCATTAAAAACATGGATTTTTGGTATCCCAGTTAATATTGCCTGGTCTTATCTCTGAATCTCTATTATCTAAGTCTGCACCAGCTCCTTCTCCTGGTAGGTGCCCTCCCTCTCCGTATACTGTGCCAAGATACTTCTTGGAGTGAACGTTGCACTATATAAAAACTCATTCATTTATTCATTCAAACCATAAGCACCACCTCCTCATCTGGTTGGCAGCCTGTTTACCTGCTTCTAAGAAACAAAAAAACAGAAGGACTCCTGACTCCAAGAGGGTCCAGCTGACTAAAGAGGACTAGAACATTCCCAGCAGTTGGAGACTAAGGTCCTGATTTAGTTTGGTGGACAGGTACTCCATCCCAAATGTGAGGAATATTACATCCACCTTATTAGAAGTTTATTGCATCCTAATATACTTCTAATAAGTCAGATGGGATATCTATCACATTTATGACTGAGTATCTATCTACAAAACTCTAAATCAGGCCCAAGTCTGAAGGTAAAACCTTTGCTTGGGACAACCTGCTTAGTGTATCCCACCTCTGCTCCATTGTAGCAGCAATTGCAGCCTATTTACAAAATAGACAGCATCTATCTCTCTTTAGAGTACCTGCAATAAAAGCATTTATGGAAGGATTAAAACGAATAATCCAACCTAGGTTACCACCTGCACCAGTATGGAACCTAAACGTGGTCCTTACAAGGCTTATGGGCCCCCCTTTTGAGCCTTTACACAAGTGTGAACTGCAATTTCTAACATGGAAAACTGCCTTCCTTGTTGCCATCACCTCTCTCAGAAGAGTTAGTGAAATACAAGCATTCACAATAGAAGAACCATTTTTTCAGATACACCCTAACAAAGTGGTTCTTAGACCTAATCCTAAATTCCTGCCAAAAGTGATTACTCCTTTTCACCTTAACCAATCAGTAGAGTTACCAGTGTTTTTTCAAAAACCAGACTCTGTTGCGGAAAGGGCTTTACATACATTAGATGTTAGAAGAGCTCTTTTATACTACACCGACAGGACTAAATCCTTCAGAAAGACAAAACAACTATTTGTATCTTTCTCATCCCCACACAAAGGTAATCCCATCTCTAAAGGAGGAATTGCCAGATGGATTGTAAAGTGTATTCAAATATGCTATCAAAA
This sequence comes from Lissotriton helveticus, assembly GCF_964261635.1. Taxonomy (NCBI): domain Eukaryota; kingdom Metazoa; phylum Chordata; class Amphibia; order Caudata; family Salamandridae; genus Lissotriton; species Lissotriton helveticus. The sequence continues at coordinate 895,713,035 of NC_136059.1, forward strand.
AGCTAAACGTACACTAACAGTTCCTCCTAGAGCGCACTCCATTCGCAAACTAGGAGCCTCTATGGCTTTCTTAGGAAACATACCACTAGAGGACATATGCAAGGCAGCAACATGGTCTACCATACACACCTTCACTAAACACTATTGTGTTGACGTGCAAGCCAAGCAGCAAGCTGCAGTAGGCCAAGCTGTCCTTAAAACACTATTTCAGTATACTGCAACGGATACAAGCAACCACCGCTAGGGGAGACACTGCTGCACAATCGTTGCTAAGTGTACAATCTGCAGCTCTTATGCCTCGAACGGAATATGCTACTTACCAGTATGCATCTGTTCTTGGCATGTAGAGCTGCAGAGTTGTACACGCCCTCCCGCCTGCCCGGGACTTGTATCCGTTCCAGTACTCATCTTACTTAGATGCACACGCATGGACATCCTTTCTCTTTACTTCTACTAACTCCATTATTTCCCATCATGGCAAAAAACAATCTGAGGATGGAGTCGATGACCATGCGCAGTATTGTCCAAGGGAGGAGTCACCTATCTCGTGACTACAAAGACTTCTTCCAAGAAGACAACAACCTGCAATCATCCGAGCCCAACACCAGGTGGCGATCTATTGCTAAGTGTACAACTCTGCAGCTCTACATGCCAAGAACAGATGCATACTGGTAAGTAGCATATTCCTTTTCCATACTGCTCGACTTTTTCGAGGCATTTCATATCACTGGTTCTCTTTATGCTATTTTGGTGATCTTGGCATCTTTTTCCTGATCACGTTTGCCTTTATTTTTCTAAATTAGTGAGAACATTTAATTTTGTTGTGTTCTTTACTTTAAAATTGCTGATACAGCTTTGACTTAGCATGGACTTCTCTTGTGATTGCCTACTGCTTGTGCTACAGCTACCAGTGGTTGATCTGAGATACTCTCTGAACATACTTTTGTCCTAACCAGTGTGGGATTATTGAGTTAGCAACAGCTCCCAAAATAATAACCTCAATTTGGACACTCATGACATCTTAAATCTCATATTTGATGACATCACTGATGATATTTGGCATGACAACCATTCCCTCCAAACCTCACTTCCCTTTAAAACAATTATTTGTAAGTAGATTGATATTTTCAACATTTCTCACCTGAAATTATGTTACAACTAATTATACACTCATTGCTGATCTGTTAATCTGCATAATTTGCATGTGCGTATACCATGCGATAATACTGTAACCACAACTATTAAAACATAACTTGTCTAAACATTAGCTCATTATGATCTCCCCAAAAACATTTGTTTAAAACACATTCAGGAATTTTAAGAGAGACACAACGGTCATGAAACACTATAGGTCATAAACATCCTTTATCTCACTACCACAGAGGCACCATCACAAGATTAATCAATCCCCATAATATACTGCACAAATGCAATAAACAAAGCTATTTATTAAGGCATATTATACTTGTGAGCAATTTACACATTTAATTTACTTTCACACTTTTGAGTAACTTTACTACTTTTGGCTATTTACAAAATCCAAGTATAAAGTTACCCAGAAGTGTAGACTTATACACGTGTAACTTACTACTGCAAAAAAAAGAAACATAAGTAATTCAAGCACCACACATGCCCAACCACATATACTGCAACACCCTCCCACAAAAAATAATGAAGGTAGGAACTTACAAAACAAAAACACATCTGAAATAATGTTAAAATATCTTTACAACTTTTGTTTCAATTTAAAAATCTATGTAACAATAATTTTATTGAAATATAATGACATTACTTTTCATTAATTCCTTACATTGCCTCTAACAATTATTAATGCATAATAGACAGCAGAGTCTCCGTTTGGTAAAGTACAATGAAGATTAAAAAAGTTGATTTAACTTGAATATAATTAGTCATATCTGTTTATGTTAACAATTAGTTTAACTAATTTGATATATTTATATTCAATGTAGAGCAAATGCTACAACACTATTAAATTGATTTTGAATTAAATTGTTAATTAAATTAAATATGTGAACCTATTAAATAAATATTATATTCTGAAGTGACATTCATATTTAAATACAAATTGATGTTACATACATTTTTTAAAGCAAAAAACAAGATTGAAATATTTGATAATTAAATAATACATATTCACTATTTTTAGATTAACATTAAATTATATGTATTTCTAACTATTTTAATCAAGTTTAACTCTTGTAATAATATTTTCTGTGCGGTTTTATTTTAATTCCTTACCTACATTATTTTCAACAGGAGGATTTTGCAGTACCTGTGGTTGGCCATGTCTGGTGCTGGATTTAATGTTGCTCTAACCTGGAGTAATAAAATACTGCTTTGAGTCCCTTTTCGGCTTTAGTAACTGTAGAAGTGCAGATTGTGAATAGCAATTGGGTAACCCTTCCTTACTCCTCCCTTAACCTCTCCCATGTAGTAGTAAGTATGCCCTTTTTTCCAACCGCTCCCCACTGGCTCACCCACATTTACTACTATGTAGTATATTTAAATGTGTGAGAATCTTGTCATTGAAAATATAGTGGATGTGGAGATGGTTATGTACACTCGTACATTTGTGAATAGCCTTTTGTAAAAATGTAGTAGTACTGTTGCAGCAGTACTAAAGTACTACAAAATGTAGTTTGTGTATCCTACTGGAACACACCTTCCAAAATTTAATAACATGCTTATGTCATATAAACATTCCACCAGTATTATGCGAGCACACAACAGCTGATGAATACAAAGAAAAGAGTAGACAGTCTGACCATGAGAAATATGAATAGCTAAACCATTATACACAGTATCACCATATAACATGTAATAGTGCCACCTCAGAATGGACTTGTGGTATTCTCCAACATGTTGAGATTTTACAACTGTGTAAGGAGTGCAAACTCTCCCAAAGTAGGAAGGTACTCAGTACTGCACACTAAGAAAAATAAGATTACATAACATAATACGTGAGTCGGATTTCACCATCTATCTCACAGAATGCCCCTGTAATAAGAGAAGTGCCATGTAGCTCTCTCTAGTGCAAGAGCAGAATGGCAAATGGGAGTAAGTGAATATGATTGCCTGTAAATTTTTCTCCAGATACCACCATTTATATTTCTGACAATGAAAGCACACACTTTCATAGTATGCCATTAAGTAAAAAGCGCTACTAAAATGTTACTTATATAGCATATCAATGAAACTATTAGCTTTTAATCCTGTTCATCAGGGAATGTATTCAGTATTGATAATTTCTCAGTCCTTTACTATTTCACAGTAGTTTTTCTCCAGCATTTACCTCAGCCTCTTTGTCAATGATTCCTTTGGCCACTTCAACTGATTTTGCACCACTTTGTTTAGGATCTCCCTGTACTGCTCTATTTTAGCCTCTCTCACTCCCAGACAGATGTACTTCAGGCAGGTTACCTTGATTCAAGTTTCTGTCTTCTTGGTTTGCTTGTTAGTTTGTTTTTCTTTTTCTCTCCCTTCTGGATTCACGCATCAAATTGGATTTTTGTTTTATGATGCAATGGCTTTTTTCACTATCTCTTCTTCAGCAGCACCCACTCTCCTTGTGTGAGATACAGGTCTCCAATACGGTAAACCCTTCCAGCATGGTACAAGGCAATTTCTTCTTATATGTTTCTTTATCGGGTTCCAGTCACCTGGATCCAAATTGTGATATAACTCCTTGAGTGCAGAAAATGTAGCAAGTTCCACTTGGTGAGAGATAGAGCGTACTGTATCAGTTAAGTTCTTGCAATAAATGAAGATTAAATAATCCGTAAATTTAATCAGAGCTGCAAAGCGACTGCAGGAAGTCTCATAGGCATTCCCATGATCACCTCATGGGCACTCATTATGATTTTTTATTTGGACTTCATCTTAAGCTTAGCTACACCAAAGGAAGTGCATCTAAACATTTCAGAGAAGTTGAAGCACACACCTTCGCGAGCTTGTTTTTAAGAATATTATTGTATCTTAGAGCTACTCCTGATGCTTCTGGAAAATAAAAACAGCGGAACTTCTGATCCATACTCAATGCTGCACACAAAACTCTTATGATTTCATTTTTGAAGTGTGTTCTCTTGTCTGACTCAAGTTAAGTTGGCAATCCAAGTCCAGGGATTAACTCTATCAATAATAATTTTACCACTGTTAGTGCATCACACCTCCTTTTTGATTATGCCTCAATCCATTTTGAAAACAGGCAAAAGATAACCAATATGAACCTTAAAACATTATGTGGTGGCATCTACAAAATCAATCTGTATTCGTGTGATGGGAGCAGCTCTGTTCCATACATGGCTTGTTGTAGCAGATGTTTTCTTTCCAGCATTGTTTTGCTGACACACTACACATCTCTAAAACGAAGATTGAACTTGTAAGTATTAAACAGCCTCACCATCCTATCACATCCCACATGTGCCAGTCTGTGAAAAAGTCTCACCATATGCAGTAGTAGTCAACCTCACTAGACAAACCCCAATCAGTATATTTCAAAATTATTTCATTACCCTGTTTATCCTTCATCATCCCACTTTTTCTTCTCATCGTCTAATATCTCATTTTGTACATCTATAAATTTGTCAAATGTTTGTACCAACACACAAGCAAAAGCCTTCTCAATTAGTTCTGCTTGTTCATCTGTCTTCATGTCTAATACAGTGTTTCTTGTAGAATAAAGTTTTGCAATCACATCCACAAATGTTTTACCCTTAGTGATGGCATTTCCATGTGTAAGAGCTGCACATTTCAAACTGGATTTTAAATGGTAATTTCAAAGCATAAAACAAATCAAAAATGCATGCTCCATTGTGAAATGATGTCCCAGCTGGAATCATGAAACCCAGCTGTGACCACAATTGGCTACAGTCATGTACTACTCCCTAATAGTGCTGACTGTCAGTATAGATTGTATCACTCAATACACTGCCTATGCAGTATACTCTAATAATGGCAGCCAATTCAGCCACTTGTGAAGAAGTTGCATCACACAAATACTACACCGCCATAATGCATGTCAATGTGCAAACTGTGTGTGCTGCTAGTAATTTTCCATGGATGTCTCTCAAACGTGAGCCATCCATAAATAAAACCAAATCAGCCAAATCGAGTGTTAAATCAAGACTGTCATGTTCAGTTTCCTCTTTTGGAAGTGGTAAAAGAATTGCAGGATTTAAAATACCACACATTTGTATTGACACATTTGATTCTGTTTGAATTGCCAATTAATATTTAGTCAATCTTGCATTTGTTAGATGTTAGTCAGAAGGGTTTCCACATAAAGAGGCACTAACACAATTAATGCGTGACCCATGAAAATTGAATCACTTTGAATAATAACAATAGAAGTAGCAGCAACCAATCTTAGACATCCAGGTAAAGCAGCAGCAACTGAATCTAAATTTCCAGAAATATATGCCACAGGCCTTTTTCTAGTGCCATGTTGTTGAACAAGAACAGAAAGTAACCACTCTTTCATTTCATGATAGAATATATGCAACTCCTTTTCATAATCAGACATACCCAGAGCAGGTGCTACATACAAAGTGTGTCTCAGCTTCAGGAAAGCATGCATACCGTTTTCAATCTAAAGGCACCTGGTCAATTACATCACAATGAGTCAATCTCTGTAATGCTTTCACAATTAAGGACAAGATGGGAATCCAGTAATGACAGCAGCCAACCATCCATAAAACACTCTCACTTCTTTGTGGCTGATTCATTTTTAGAATCACGAAAATATGATCTTAGGCCACCTTTCTAGCACCTTTTTTATTTTGAAGTCCTAGATAAGTAACTTCTGTCAGACAATACTGTAGCTTTGTAGGAATGCATTTATGCCCATTATTAGCTAAATGATTCAGCAATGCAATAGTGTCCTATTTACATCCCTCTTTTGTATTTGCTGAAATCATCAAATCATCAATGTAATGTGCCAAGACTGACTCACAATGTTACTTCAAAGATTCTAAATCCTTTGTAAGCACTTGTGAAAAGATAGAAGGGGATTCTGTATACCCTTGTGGGAGTCTTGCCCAAAAGAATATCTTATCTTTAAATCTAAATGCAAAAAGATACTGACTATCCTTATAGAGACGAATGGAAAAGCATGTGGAACACAGACCAGTCTCTGTAACCCACTCTATGTCTGCTGGAATTTGAAACACAGATCCTGGACTTTCCTCTGCTACTCATTACATTGTCACAAGCTTATTATATGTGAAGTTCACGGCCACCCAAAAACTTCCTTCAAGATGCCTTACTGCACCATCTTTTCAATAATAGGTGTAATCCATTTCTTGGCCTCACAAGAAAATCTCAATTGGGTAATGCATGGGTAAACTCCATCTGACTTCAGAGTAATCTGCAGTGGCCTTGCACACTCAATGAGCCCAAAATCTTTTCCATTAAAATCCCAAACCTCTCTTTTCACTGTCTCTCTTAAATCTGGAGGTATTTTCGCTTCTATGAGGACTGGAAATATATAATTTTTGAATGCCTCTGATTTCAATTTGAACTCTACATTAGTGTCTTGTTTGAATGTAGACACCACCCATTGTGTAACAGATTAAACTATTCGACTTGCACAGTATATCTCAACCCAATGGATGTACTGGGCGGGTTTCAATTGATGCTCATTTACAGCTGATCCTACCTTTACTGGAACATTTGCTGACTACATATTAACCATGTTTATTTGAAATGTTTATTATTTGAACTTCTTTTCCAAAGTGGGGTCATTCAGGCACTTCAGTATTAACCGAAGATGACACCCGATGGCCATTGCCTACTCTTTATACAAATGGGCTATTGTGGCCTATCTCAAGGACTGCACCAACAATGCACTTCTCCTCCCCTCTATAGCAAATTCATTGAGCCTTCCTCAGTCCTTGTGGAACTCTAAGGGTAGCTGCACATTTTGGTAACAAATCATTAGTCAATGAGTGTCTCCCATGAGGTTGAACTGAATTTTGGTGAAATTGAACATTCTCAGGAAATTATACTGTATTATTCTGCATTTGAGGTGAAAGATAAAAAGTTAAAGGCATAGTTTTTTAGAACCACTTATAGCAACAAGTCATTGCGGTGGGGAACACTGGTATTTTCAACCTCCGAAGATGGGCAGCAACCACCACTATTACTTTCATGAACACCAGCGTTGCAGTGGTGAATTTGAAGGGGAGCACTGTAAACTGAAACTGTTCTTTGTCTCCCTTGAACCACAGGTAACATCTGTGGCACTGCAGGATGGTTAAAAACACACCTTGTAGGTCCAAGGACACATTCAGTTAGTCGGGTCCAGGCCAACAGAACCTAGTCAAGCATGAGCATTTTTAAAATTTGTCCTTCTAAAGGTCTAATATATCCATCCTTGTTTGGCATAAGGAAATAGTGAAAGTTGCAACCCTCTACTATTTCTGCCACTGTAACCTTCTCAATGTCACCTTAGCAGTGTAAAACTTGTACCTCTTGCAACAGAATTGATCAGATTTCCTATGTAATACGCTCTGATATGGGGGAATATATCATGGCTAAAGTGGTTGTTGCTGTAGAAGGGGACTGGGAGGACTGGTGCTCTTGCTGGCTTGCACGTTCCCTGTCAGATACAAGTATCTGGGCATGAAAGGACTAAGGTGATTACAGAAGTGGGTGCAGAAACTTATTTTGCCAATACACCAACCCCATTGTTGCGTCGGGACCGATTCTCAAGATCCTCGGCGTGCGCCTGCAGGTCTAGATGTTGTTCTCGCAGGCGCAGCATGTCCCGTTGAAGGTGATGGAGGTCTTCTTCATGGCTCACATCATGCTCCTCTAGAGTGGCCACACGCTCCCCGATGCCATCCACATCTTTGAGGTCCTGTATATCCTCCTTAATTGCCGCAAACAACTCCAGCATGAACGCCTTAGTAGCCGGGGCGTCTTCTCCATCCCCTAGACTCTGCATTTTCTCAATCTGCTGTGGAGGATGCCAGAAACCGGTCCCCGGAAGCTTGTTTCCTTTCCAGTGAAGAATTGCCTTGGTAGTTTGGTGTGCCCTGTTCCCATGATGCACTGGGCCAGGGACAGACTAATTTGCATATAGCCAGGTTCTGAACTGGGATGGTGCAGTGAGATAAAAAACGGTGATGGATCAAGCCCTGATCTGTTGACTGGGTAGGAGTGTTCTGATTAACTCAGATACTCTGTCCATCACCACCTTCTTTTTGAAATTATTTTGGCCACCATGAGTGTGGAAGGGTATGCTCAGACATGAGTCCCTTGCTCATTGCACCATCAGGATTCAAGCAAGCCGGGCCGAAGACGGCTGTAATGCCAGAAACCGGTCCCCGGAAGCTTGTTTCCTTTCCAGTGAAGAATTGGCTTGGTAGTTTGGTCTGCCCTGTTCCCATGATGCACTGGGCCATGGACAGACTAATTTGCATATAGCCAGGTTCTGAACTGGGATGGTGCAGTGAGATAAAAAACGGTGATGGATCAAGCCCTGATCTGTTGACTGGGTAGGAGTGTTCTGATTAACTCAGATACTCTGTCCATCACCACCTTCTTTTTGAAATTATTTTGGCCACCATGAGTGTGGAAGGGTATGCTCAGACATGAGTCCCTTGCTCATTGCACCATCAGGATTCAAGCAAGCCGGGCCGAAGACGGCTGTAATGCCAGAAACCGGTCCCCGGAAGCTTGTTTCCTTTCCATTGAAGAATTGGCTTGGTAGTTTGGTCTGCCCTGTTCCCATGATGCACTGGGCAAGGGACAGACTAATTTGCATATAGCCAGGTTCTGAACTGGGATGGTGCAGTGAGATAAAAAACGGTGATGGATCAAGCCCTGATCTGTTGACTGGGTAGGAGTGTTCTGATTAACTCAGATACTCTGTCCATCACCACCTTCTTTTTGAAATTATTTTGGCCACCATGAGTGTGGAAGGGTATGCTCAGACATGAGTCCCTTGCTCATTGCACCATCAGGATTCAAGCAAGCCGGGCCGAAGACGGCTGTAATGCCAGAAACCGGTCCCCGGAAGCTTGTTTCCTTTCCAGTGAAGAATTGGCTTGGTAGTTTGGTCTGCCCTGTTCCCATGATGCACTGGGCCAGGGACAGATTAATTTGCATATAGCCAGGTTCTGAACTGGGATGGTGCAGTGAGATAAAAAACGGTGATGGATCAAGCCCTGATCTGTTGACTGGGTAAGAGTGTTCTGATTAACTCAGATACTCTGTCCATCACCACCTTCTTTTTGAAATTATTTTGGCCACCATGAGTGTGGAAGGGTATGCTCAGACATGAGTCCCTTGCTCATTGCACCATCAGGATTCAAGCAAGCCGGGCCGAAGACGGCTGTAATGCCAGAAACCGGTCCCCGGAAGCTTGTTTCCTTTCCAGTGAAGAATTGGCTTGGTAGTTTGGTCTGCCCTGTTCCCATGATGCACTGTGCCAGGGACAGACTAATTTGCATATAGCCAGGTTCTGAACTGGGATGGTGCAGTGAGATAAAAAACGGTGATGGATCAAGCCCTGATCTGTTGACTGGGTAGGAGTGTTCTGATTAACTCAGATACTCTGTCCATCACTACCTTCTTTTTGAAATTATTTTGCCCACCTTGAGTGTGGAAGGGTATGCTCAGACATGAGTCCCTTGCTCATTGCACCATCAGGATTCAAGCAAGCCGGGCCGAAGACGGCTGTAATGCCAGAAACCGGTCCCCGGAAGCTTGTTTCCTTTCCAGTGAAGAATTGGCTTGGTAGTTTGGTCTGCCCTGTTCCCATGATGCACTGGGCCAGGGACAGACTAATTTGCATATAGCCAGGTTCTGAACTGGGATGGTGCAGTGAGATAAAAAACGGTGATGGATCAAGCCCTGATCTGTTGACTGGGTAGGAGTGTTCTGATTAACTCAGATACTCTGTCCATCACCACCTTCTTTTTGAAATTATTTTGGCCACCATGAGTGTGGAAGGGTATGCTCAGACATGAGTCCCTTGCTCATTGCACCATCAGGATTCAAGCAAGCCGGGCCGAAGACGGCTGTAATGCCAGAAACCGGTCCCCGGAAGCTTGTTTTCTTTCCAGTGAAGAATTGGCTTGGTAGTTTGGTCTGCCCTGTTCCCATGATGCACTGGGCCAGGGACAGACTAATTTGCATATAGCCAGGTTCTGAACTGGGATGGTGCAGTGAGATAAAAAACGGTGATGGATCAAGCCCTGATCTGTTGACTGGGTAGGAGTGTTCTGATTAACTCAGATACTCTGTCCATCACCACCTTCTTTTTGAAATTATTTTGGCCACCATGAGTGTGGAAGGGTATGCTCAGACATGAGTCCCTTGCTCATTGCACCATCAGGATTCAAGCAAGCCAGGCCGAAGACGGCTGTAATGCCAGAAACCGGTCCCCGGAAGCTTGTTTCCTTTCCAGTGAAGAATTGGCTTGGTAGTTTGGTCTGCCCTGTTCCCATGATGCACTGGGCCAGGGACAGACTAATTTGCATATAGCCAGGTTCTGAACTGGGATGGTGCAGTGAGATAAAAAACGGTGATGGATCAAGCCCTGATCTGTTGACTGGGTAGGAGTGTTCTGATTAACTCAGATACTCTGTCCATCACCACCTTCTTTTTGAAACCGTTTGTTTTAAGAGCATGGCTTTTAGGGAATTTTCCTTCCTGTGGCAGGCTGCTGCCATGCTCCGCCGGTGCCACTAGATCCACAGGCAAATGCATTCCTGTAGGGGCGGCAGCTACCAGTCATCATCCACAAGGCCTTTGGCAGGAGTGAGATCCAGGCGCCCCCACGTCGCGCGGGGACCCCTAGAGGGGACAGATAGGGACAAGGCAGCCTCACAGGCAGCTGCAATGATGAAGAAGCTCAGTACCAGCCAACTCCAGATCACCACAATCCTTCTCACCAGACCTGGAACCCGCACTGCACCAGGGGCCGATTCCCCACTCCGTACGAGGTCCAGGGCCCAGGAGCACTGCCCCGCTGGATCCAAGGGCTCACAAGGGCACCACTGCTGGGCGCACGTGGCCGCACCACAAAATGGCAGACTGACGATCAGGCCAGGGCAATCCGCACAACCCTTGTGCCAGGGGACAACGCCGGCAAGCTGTAATCTAGTGTGTCTCAAAGGCCACACATCAGTCTATGCAGACCGTCTCCTGTTGGCGCCTCTCAGTGCTCCGCTCACTGTCCGCCGTGACAAGCGCGGGCCATGTGTGCTGGCACCAGGCCTCCCAGCCAGGAACCCGCGGAATGGCCGCTGTCATCCGCAGTAGCTCCCAGCAGCGCTGCTCTTATCTGGGATCAATGACAGGGTAACAGCCGTTACCACTGCCACTCGGCCAGGGCCTCCGCACACGGCCAAACACCGCCACCAGGCTTCTCTGCAGCCGCCGTCGCACTGGGCCCCACCTCTGGTGAGGACGCACGGGCTCTGCTCTCCACCAGGTCGCGATCCCCGGTAAGCCACTGTTCAGCTGTCCTCGAGGCCAAAATTTCCGTTACTGATGCGTGCTGATTCCTAGATTCTGACCGGACCCCGCAAGTTGTTCAGGGCCGCGGGAGAGAGGTGCAAAATCAAAGCTTTTGAATGGCGGTGCCGGAGGGACATGGAATTGCTCCCTACCAAGCCGCCATTTTGGCCATGCCCCTTTTGCTTGTGTTTTAAACATTAGTTATTATCTCAGTTCAACACCTTTCTATAAAACGTAACTTTAACCTTTGGATTTTCAGTATAGTTGTAATGTTTTTTTTAGCATAAGCTAAGATCTACTTAACTACAACTTCATTTTATCATCTGTTTTTCATTTAACAAAACCACTTAAATCCACCAGTTATAGTTATCTCAAGAAACTATAACTCATGCCCTGAAGTATGTATTACTTGCACCCCCACCATGAACCCTGTTGTCATATCAAATGTGCTAATGTTGCCAATGATGTTATAAAACATATCATGAGTGATGTAATATGTGAGGAAATTAGCAGTGCATGGCAGGGCGCAAGTTATAGTTAACTGATGTATTTCACAGTGTTTTTGTTTTTTGAAAGCTAGTTCTTGTATTATTTCATTACCTAACTATAACATCACTTTAACCTTTGTTTTTCTGTGAATTCTAGGTGTTTTAAAAACGTGAGATGAAGGGCCGGATTACGATCTTGGCAGACAGGGTTACTCTGTCACAAAGGTGACAGATATCCTGTCCACCATATCACAATTCTATTATATCCTGTGGAACTTTTAATGTGGCCGACAGGATATCCATCACATTACTGACAGTGTAGCCCATCTTCCAAGACTGTAATCAAGCCGAACTCTTATTACTGTGCCTAATTATAACGTCACTTTAAATTTTCTTTTTTCAGTGAATTTCAGATTTTTTTTATATGTAATGTAACATCTTATTACCATACACATCTATAACATCACCCTAACATGTGGGGTGTCAGTGAATTTCTAGGATATTTTTTAACATAAACGAAGATCTTATTACCATACCTAACTATAAAGTGACTTTAACCTTTGTTTCTTTTTATTGTAGTTCTGTTTTTTTTTTCACCCAACTGCCCTGCTGAGCACAGCTTTTGGCCATGTGCAGCGGTAGGTTGGACGCAGGGCCTGACCTCTGGCTAAGCCTTGTGCACAACCCCTTCTCCAGGCACCCAACCCCTTGTGGGCTCCAAAGCCCTGTGAACCCCCACCTGCCATTTTTATCATTCTTTTTTCATGATACTGCGGTACTCACATGGTACCATGATCAAGCATCACATCCTTGGTACCACAGGACTGTGCAACCCAGTGAAGATTGCATAGTCTCTTCATACCTGGAGTTCCGCGATGCCTCTATGGAGTGCTCTTTTTTAATTTTTTTAGCTCAGGTTCGGTTCCTCTGGGTGCCCATCTCCCATGAGTACGAAAGTGCCACATGCGGTCAGGGTGTCTCTACCCTGCCCAATTACAGGTATTTTTAAAAACCTTTTTATTTACTTGTTCAGGATGTGGAGGCTAAGTTGTCTTGTCCTCTAATGGCAGTTGCAATGCTTTTCTTCAAGTTGCGGACTGCCAATCAGCTCTTTCAGTCCTGTTTCAGACATGCCCTATCGGATTGAAAAGGCAGAGGGGAGAAAAAGTCCTCTTGGCCAATCAGAAACCCTTTTTTTTTAGACACCCATAGGACCAACCGTCCACATAAACCTATTTTTAACCCTTTCAAGCCCACCCAAGCACCTTTTTATAGGCACATTTTTCAAAATTGCTAAACACATTTAACCCAAACCTTGAAAAATCTTGTTTTCCGAGTAATGGTCTACCTTTCTGCCAAATTTGGGATCATTTTGTTCAGATGTTTTTTTTTAATCACCTCCCAAAATGTCCTACGGGAATTTACATGGGGAAAAAATGTTTTCGGACCTCACCTTTTTTTGGCCCCGGCTTGATGGCTCACCCATACCTTTCAATGAAGGAGTTAACGCAGATAAACATTTTTTGGTAACATTTCATGTAAATTTGTCACACACTGTTAAAGATATTATTAGAACAAAAGCCAGTCTTCCTATGGAAACTCTGACCTTACTATAACTGCACAATTCATATAAATTAACGGTGCTCTGTAGCTCTAATTAGGACCTAGTTACCATAGAGGAGAATTCTTTTGTTTTTTTAAAAGTTCATCCTCAGCTGTTTCCTTGAAAGTTACAGCCAAAACAGCTGATCAGAATTACACCAATTACACCAAATTTGGCAAAAGCTATACCTTTCCTCAGAAAAACTTGCTTTTTTAAATTTGGTGTAGTTCTGTTCAGTAGTTTTTGAAAAATGTAATTTGAAAATGTATAGGTGTAGCGCTGCGACCAGAGCGGCTGACTCCAGAGCGTGGGGCTTAAGGATCGATTGCACAGGCGGCAGCTCAGTATCATGTGACTCTGGGCAATAGACCACTTAATCTCCCAGACAGCCCCCCATTGCTTAGATACCCTTCAGGGCGAAAAGCTGTGCTTTACGAATCTGGAATTACTACTATTATTATTATTGATCCTTGGGTTGAAATTCAAGCCTTCTGATTGGCTCTGGGGATAATTTATGATTCATTTCTCCTGGCCAGGAGAGCCCTGTAATGTCCTTCATAGACTAATTTGCATATTTTTTCTGCTTTGTGGTTCTCCATACTGGGCCCCTGGGTGGGTACCCCTGCACCATCAAGATGTTACAAAGGTGTTTTGGTGGCTGCAAGAAGAGCAGTTTATTAAAAGTAACCCTAGGTTTCCCCGGGTATACACAGTGTGACCCCAGGGCAAGTTGTTGGTCTTTCTAAGCATTCCTGGGATGGCTGCATTAGTGGCCCTGAAGAGTGTAAAAGAAAAACTATAACACCTGTCTTATATAGGCTTGCCTTCATATAGTGATGTGGTGATCCCTTGACAAAGTCAATAACATTGTTTTGAATAATGATGTGCTCATCCTTTGACAAAGCCAGTAGACTTACCTTGCAGGTTGATGTGGTCATCCTCTGCTATAGCCAATAGGTTGGCCTTTATAAAAAAATGTGGTAACCCTGCGACAAAGCCAATAGGTTTGCTTTGTTTAGTGATGTGGTCAGCTTTGGCAAAGCCAATAGACTTGTTTTGTAGAATGATGCGGTCAACCCTTGACAAATCCAATAGGCTTGCCTTCTATATTGATGTTGTCACTCTTTGACAAAGCCGATTGGAGTGCCTTGTATAATGATGCGGTCACCCCTAGACAAAACCAATAGTCTTTTCTTCATATAAAAATATAGTGCCCTCTTGAAAAATCCAATTGACTAGCCTTTTATAATGATGTGGTCATCCTCTGACACAGCCAATACGTTTGCTTTTATATAATGATGTAGTGACCCCTTGTCAAAACCAAAGTAATAGGTAATGCTTATGGTAGAGTATTGGAATCTCCTTGAAGAGCTCTTCTCCGGGTTAAAGTTTATACAGAAGAGGCTCGGCCAACTAACAGGTAATGTCTGTGTTGGGGGGGCTGGCCTCTCCATAAAGAAGTCTGTAGAGGGTGAATGCGATATGCAGAAGAGACTTGGCCACGAAACAGGATATCTGTGGTGGGGAACTGGTGTCTCACTGAAGAGGTCTGCTCAGTGTAAAAGCTGTATGTAGAAGAGCTGTGGCCAATTAATAGGTGATATCTGTGGTAGAGGACTAGCCTTTCCATGTAGAGTGTTTTTTTAAAGACAAAAACTATATGTGGAAGAGGCTTATCCAACTAATAGGTAATGTCTGCAGTGAGGGACTAGAAAACAAGAAAGATCCACCTCTAAGAGGTTTCTGTATGACTAGGAGTCAAGACATACACTATGTTTGTTAAAATACCCCTCACACACCAAAAGGGCCCTTGGTGTCATGCTTCATCATCTGGGTCTTCCCACCCCGCTGCGGGACGGGGCGTGCTACGACTGGCGACTACGCTGGAGCACTAAGTTTTGTTAGTGCTATGTGGGGTGTATTTGTAGTGAGTGAGAAGGGTCAGGGGTGGAGGAAGAGTGTGATATTAAAAAATACCTGGCCTTATGGATTCAAAAAAACTTTATTTGGTCATAGGCTGGTACTGTTAAAAGGTTGGTTTGGAGAAATCACGCTAGTTATTTGCTGATTCTCCTGGGAAAGTCAACATGTTTCGAAGCTGCAAGGCTTCTTCATCAGGACGGAGTAAGATCCCTCTGTCACTCACTATGTTGCTATCAATATGTGAAGAAATATGTGAATATATATACAAGTGATTTTTAAAGGAATACGATACCTATGTGGTTTGGTTATTTATTTTCTAAAGCTCTGTCAGTATTTCTGAAAATAAGCCTGTAAAAGAGAGGACAGTTACTTCACGTGCGCTTCCCAATGCGCAAACACAGATCACCTATGAGAGAGAAAAAGGTGATGCATAGTGAACCTTGTAAACATAATATGTTACAGTTAAACATTGGTGCTGTGACCTGTTCTCGTAAAGGAAGGGGGGAAAAGGGTGACAATACACATGACAGACATACATAAAACGGAAAGCACACACTCTATAACGTGAGTCTAAAATTAGTTGTTTTTAGCTGAAAAAAAGTGAGTTTGTTTTAGAGTTGAGAAAAAGTACATACTAGAAACGTAAGGAGTCAGTGCTCCATGAGCCTTCGGGTCGAGAGGTAAATAGAAACTGTCTTCTATTTGCGTGGAAAGAAATGGAGAGAAACAGCGCCTTGTATTATTAGGTTTCTAAAAAGAAAACGCAATCCCCCATTGTTCCAGTCATTGTCGAGGGAAAATATTAATGAACAGTTCCCTCCTGCGACGGCTATGCCGTACTTACATAAAGTTGTGAAGTCCTCACTTCCTCTTTCACCATCCCGCGAGAGAGGATGCATCCACCATAGTACTCTTGTTGAGCACTACCTCTTCACTCCCTAACCTTTGTTTTCTTACCTGCAGTGAGGGACTGGCTTTTTCCTGAAGAGCTCTGTTCAGGGCAAAAACTGTATTTAGAAGAGGCTGGATCAAGTAATAGGTGAGCCTTTTAGTCAAACCGCGGTCTGCTTTTGATTTAGATCCCAGGGAGGGCCTGTGGGCAGTTCTAACCAACATGGGTGTCCCTTAATACCTAAATACAAAATCCTGCGCACTCAAAGTAAATCACAACATCGATGTGTCAAATAGATTCAATTAGCACAAGAAGAAAAAGAAAATCTTGTCCAGCGACGTTTTCTTTGGAGGTTCGTGTGTCTCTCCTTTTATTTGGTCATCAGATAGGAAAATTTATATACAGCCAGCCGACACGTGTTTCGTTGTAGGACTGTATATAAACAGACACTACAACTCCTCAGGGCTGGAAAATACAAAAGGAATGACCTTAATCTCACTCCTGTGATTACAAATCCAAGAGTGCTACGTTATAGATTCTTATGTCAAAAGTGACATTTTAGTCGAAGGACACCTTCTTATGTGGAACCCCTTAGAAGTTCATATTTACAAAAATTTCCAAAATTTCTAAATTTAAATCATAACATGTAATATCCTTATCCAGTTGTTATAAATGAGTCTAATGAACCAGAGTCATGCATCACCCGTGTCGCAATTCTAACGGGAATACCTTTGTGTGTGTGCACCCAACCAACATTCATTGCAAAAATTCAAACAATGCTGGTCACCACAGAAAAAACACATTATACACAATTAAATCCAAAATTAATGGTACCTTGATTGCTGAGATATCAATACCTAGGCTAGGTCCATTTGAAAAAAGGATACAATGTGGAGTGAAAAGAGAGAAGAAGGGAGGCAAATCAAGAGAAAGAAATCAATCTCTTAAAATCTTCACAATTGCAAATCCCTAATTTTCAGAAATTAAAAATTCTCCAAGGTAAAACTTACCCTATTTCCGGTGATAATTCCAACTCGAAAGGGTAACTTTATGTTGTATAATCACGAAATTAGTTGCCACTGTAAAATATAGGGTGCAAGGTTTCAATAAATTCTAAATCCGAAGTATGTCAGTCAAATCACACTCCGCAACACCATGTGTCACACTATATAAAATCAACGCTGGTCTAGCTTACCCGATAATCTTAAATCCTTGATCTCAAAGGACCAATATTTACTCCTGTCACTCCAAAGTACCACTCAAATCCATATATATCCGATGGAAATTATATTTATTCTGATCAACATAAGGCGTAACCACGGGTGCGTGTGTTACGCTATCCTACAAAGAAACCAAATAACAATCCACCATTAGTCTTGATAAATATATTATGACCTTAACGCATTAACCAAAACGGAGTTCTAAAAACTCTAAAGACCGGAGTTCCTACCTTAGGCTGAATCGCCCTCGCGCTACTGGCGTCCAAAACCCGGAAGTGAATCGGGTTTCACGCGGGAAGTGGTATCTAAATAAACAAAACGTGTAAAAGACTGAAACGCTAACTGGTATGCTTAATATAGTATCAGGTGAGTGTTTCCCTCGTGTTGAAATAGTATTTGAAATCAAAATAAGTCCCTTTGTTATATTATAGGGGAGATGTTAAATATCAAAATTGTATACAATATATCATGTCAGACTATCTAGAGATCATAGTAGCAAGCAAACCACAACTAATAGTAACTCTACACGCACTATGGGACTTAGAGATAAATTCCTCAAACTAGAACGCCTTAAAAAAACTGAAAATGCGAGGTGGTGGGACGGAGCAACCCTTAAGCAATACTTGAGACTTAAGAGAGTCCCAAGGGGTTTACGCTCTCAAGTGTTGCCCACATACGATGAATTAGATGCTGACCTCTTAGTAAAATGGGAGGAATCTCTTAATACAAACGCTGAGACACTGATGATGATTCTCATAGAGAGTTCTGATAGAAAAGTGAGTAAGCTACAGGCGGAAATTGAGGCCTTAGAAAGTGAGATTAAGGACATGGATCTAAAAGAAGCCACAGAAAAGAATTATGTGATTCTAAAGGACATTTTGGCTAGACACCAAAATGACATTAAGGACAGAAAGGCGAGACAACTTAGGCATGACGAGATAGACTATAATATTGGGAGAGTCTTCACGTACGCACGTAAATATGATTCTTTGGTGAAGAACAATATTAAATCGAGCATTGCTTCTGATGCAGACAACATCTCCATAGCATCTAACTCCACCTCTACAAGCATGCTAGTAACCAGTGACAGTGAGAATGAGAACAATCCCGCCACTCCAGTTTCGGCTTTTTTATTGGAGCTCCCCACAATACGCAAGGGGAACAGGAATACAGGAGGGAGAATAGTGCAAGAACCAAAATCCACAGAGGCCACAGGGGGGGGGACAAAGGAGACAAAGGAGGATACAAGAGCAAACTACGCTCAGGCAACGAGAAGAAATAGAGCTCACTAATACTGATTTGCAGGTCATTAATTTATCGGATAAACATTTAGATGATGACATGGTCGCTTTATTGAGTAAGGGACTAAGTTTCAATCCCAAAGAGACTGGTGACATGTGCAAAATGAAGATTGATCTATATAAATTCATCAGGGTATTGAAACTAAAAAAGTTGTTTGCATGTAATCCGAAAACGAATAAACCTGTTTCACCAGCAAATTTGAGTAATGTGTCTGATATACCAAGTATCCAAGAAATACAAGCAACGAGACTGTTATTGTCCATCACTGAAGTTGAAGAGTCACCCTACACTATGACTCGTCTCCTTGAGGAACTTGATGTAGATATGGACTACTCCATAACCAGTGGTTTAAAAAATAAATCCAGATGGACCCCGACTCTCTCTGGTGGCAACTCAGTAGACACTTTTTACAAAAGGGTCTTACAAGACCTTGAAGAGTGGGATTTCAAAACCACCAAGAGACACCGTGGTGGTCTCTTTAATGATAACTTGACCCAAGGAGAGAGACTGGCCTTAAAGAATTTAAGCAATGATCCAATGATTTTAATAAGAGAGGCAAACAAAGGGGGAAATGTGGTGGTTATGAATAAGACGGACTACATTAATGAAATTTTATCCCAACTCACTGACACTAACTGTTATGAGTTTATGGCTTATAACCCTACTGGACAACTAGGAATTATGATCAATAAACACCTGGTAGAGTGGCACTCCCAGGGTTTACTTGATGATGATGAATTGGCCTACTTGAAGATATTCAGACCCACCTATCCTTATCTATATACATTGCCCAAGGTGCATAAAAAACAAGACTTCCCTCCTGGTAGACCGATTATTTCTGGCATCGGAGGCCCTACTGAAAAATTGTCAGAATATGTGGATGTCTTTTTGGGCCACATAGTACGGAAATTACCTAGTTATATTCAGGATTCTAAACACATTCTAAGCATTTTAGCAGATATAGACTGGCAAAATGGCATGATTTTGGCCACTTTTGACGTGGTTTCTCTATATACAAACATCAACCCAGAATTGGGTCTATTAGCAGTAACACAAATGTTGAGTGCACATCCAGCCTCTGAATGGCAACACAATGAGATGCTAATCAGAATGATGCAAATAATCCTACACAATAACTTTTTCCTTTTTGAGGGAAAGTGGTACAAACAGACAAAAGGGGTTTAAATTTTCACCGTCATTTGCTTCACTTTTTATGGGGTGTTTGGAAAAAGATTGGATTTGGGGCAACAAGGGCGGCACTTGGATTGACAGGATAATTTATTGGGGTAGATTCAGCGACGATTGTCTTCTATTGTGGGCAGGTACACATGATGAATTACTACAATTTGCAGAGCACATGAACAGTGATGAATATGGGATGAAATTCACGATGGAATCTAGTAACACACACATCTCATTTTTAGATATGGAATTGTACATAGAAGGTGGGAACTACGAAGCAGATTGTTTAGGAAAGGTACTGCATGTAATTCTTTATTACACGCCAATAGCTCGCATCCAACCCACCAAATTAATGCTATACCTTTTGGGGAATTTGTCAGAGCAAGACGAAATTGTAGTGAGGAGGGAGAGTTTGAAAACTGTATTGAGGACATACAAAGACGATTTGAGAAGAGATGTTATTCTCCGACTATCCTTCAAAAGGCCAAAAACAGAATTAAAAAAGTTAAAAGAACTGACACACCCAAGGCTAAATCTACATTGAATGTGAAAAAAGAAGCAATTCGTGTAAGTAACTGATTTTAATGAACTTAGCAATGTTCTCCGGAGGAGTCTGAAGAAACATTGGGGGATCCTTACAGCTGACAAAACACTCACCCCACATATTACTAGTCAACCTCAAATTACTTTTAGGAGAGGTAAGACCTTGCGGAACAGATTGAGCCCTACGGTACCCAGAATCAAGGGAACAGAATCTTGGTTAAATTCCCCAAACAAAGGTTTTTTCAAATGTGGATTTTGTGGGGTGTGCCGATGGGCGAAACATAAGACCAAGAACTTTAAGGGTTGTGACAATAAAAGTTATGACATTCGAACAAATATTAACTGTCTAACCAAATTCGTAGTCTACATTATTGAATGTAAATGTGGACTACAGTATGTAGGCAGTACGATCAGGAGCCTCAAAGATAGAATTGGGGAACATGTCAGAGCCCTATTACAACAGGACGCTAGATATCCTGTGGCGATTCATGCAAGCATATGCCAGGCTCAAGGCCCTAAGAAAGAGTTTGTTTTCTATGGTATAGATCATATCCCGGTAAATGTCAGAGGGGGTAATAGGGAATTACGTTTGAGGCGCGCAGAGGCGACCTGGATTATGAGGTTACACACGGTTGGGCGGGGACTCAACTGTGATTCAGAGATGCAGTTCTTTTTGGGCGATTAGGATGAAGAACTTTAACCCGTATTGTTCACTGTAGACCGCAAACTATGATGTTCAGACTCAGGGTCCATTATACTATTCTCCTGTCTGTTAATATCATGATGAGTTATTCAACATGAGGGAATACATATATTGCACCTAATGGATGCACCTCTGAGAGTAGATGTTGTGAACTCTCATGTGCAGACTTTATGGGGGAATTTCGCCACAGTTTATATATTGTCTCACGAATATGACATTATCTTCCTGTTGTTGATATATAATTGTTGATATATCTTGTTGTTTATATATAAACTTGCACCTATTCCATGCTTGTTTCAAATTAATATGAAACTTTTCTGTCCTTCAATAACTTTACTCGTATTAATCATCTTGGCCTTTTGAGGTTTAATTGGTGTTTTCTGTCCTGAAGTGTACACTTGGTGTCTATAATATAGGGGTTGTTTATATCATTTGGACCCCCGGACTACGGTCTGACTCTGAGCAGTTTGAGACATATTGGTCTCTTAGACTACCTATGACAGGATTAGGGATGTTTATCTTTTGCCGTCAAACACACAATTCTGAATCTACACCCTTCCAGTGCAGTTCAATACTCGATATGGATTTCAGTATAATCCTATAGTGATTACCGTGTATACTTGAATTTTCTTACCCGACAGTCTGACATGATATATTGTATACAATTTTGATATTTAACATCTCCCCTATAATATAACAAAGGGACTTATTTTGATTTCAAATACTATTTCAACACGAGGGAAACACTCACCTGATACTATATTAAGCATACCGGTTAGCGTTTCAGTCTTTTACACATTTTGTTTATTTAGATACCACTTCCCGCGTGAAACCCGATTCACTTCCGGGTTTTGGACGCCAGTAGCGCGAGGGCGATTCAGCCTAAGGTAGGAACTCCGGTCTTTAGAGTTTTTAGAACTCCGTTTTGGTTAATGCGTTAAGGTCATAATATATTTATCAAGACTAATGGTGGGTTGTTATTTGGTTTCTTTGTAGGATAGCGTAACACACGCACCCGTGGTTACGCCTTATGATGATCAGAATAAATATAATTGCCATCGGATATATATGGATTTGAGTGGTACTTTGGAGCGACAGGAGTAAATATTGGTCCTTTGAGATCAAGGATTTAAGATTATCGGGTAAGCTAGACCAGCGTTGATTTTATATAGTGTGACACATGGTGTTGCAGAGTGTGATTTGACTGACATACTTCGGATTTAGAATTTATTGAAACCTTGCACCCTATATTTTACAGTGGTAACTAATTTCGTGATTATACTACATAAAGTTACCCTTCCGAGTTGGAATTATCACCGGAAATAGGGTAAGTTTTACCTTGGAGAATTTTTAATTTCTGAAAATTAGGGAATTGCAATTGTGAAGATTTTAAGAGATTAATTTCTTTCTCTTGATTTTCCTCCCTTCTTCTCTCTTTTCACTCCACATTGTATCCTTTTTTCAAATGGGACTAGCCTAGGTATTGATATCTCAGCAATCAAGGTACCATTAATTTTGGATTTAATTGTGTATAATGTGTTTTTTCTGTGGTGACCAGCATTGTTTGAATTTTTGCAATGAATGTTGGTTGGGTGCACACACACAAAGGTATTCCCGTTAGAATTGCGACACGGGTGATGCATGACTCTGGTTCATTAGACTCATTTATAACAACTGGATAAGGATATTACATGTTATGATTTAAATTTAGAATTTTTAGGAAATTTTTGTAAATATGAACTTCTAAGGGGTTCCACATAAGAAGGTGTCCTTCGACTAAAATGTCACTTTTGGCATAAGAATCTATAACGTAGCACTCTTGGATTTGTAATCACAGGAGTGAGATTAAGGTAATTCCTTTTGTATTTTCCAGCCCTGAGGAGTTGTAGTGTCTGTTTATATACAGTCCTACAACGAAACACGTGTCGGCTGGCTGTATATAAATTTTCCTATCTGATGACCAAATAAAAGGAGAGACACACGAACCTCTAAAGAAAACGTCGCTGGACAAGATTTTCTTTTTCTTTTTGTGCTAATTGAATCTATTTGACACATTGATGTTGTGATTTACTTTGAGTGCGCAGGATTTTGTATTTATGTTGTAAGGGTGTAATTGTTGCGCTCTAATTGAGGTTTTTGTTTAAGGGTCTCCCCTTCCTGCTTGCACCATTACTCTTGAGAAATACGGATTACGTTTACTCTGCTAGAGCGCCTATAGAACCCGTACACTTAAAACCCTCTCTGTTGATATCATCCCTTAATACCTAATTGATATGTTTAGGAGGCTTCAGCTGGATAACTATGCCCAAGTTAGCTATGGCCCAGTGGGGGAATTGACAGATCCCATTCCAGTGACTCAGGGTGAGGCAGGGGTGCGTACTAGTCCTCACTTTGATTTTGTTATACATTAATAACTTGGTTAACATGCTAGAACATTGCAAGCATGATGTCCCGCGTCTGGTTAACAGGAAAGTCCTGGCCCTCCTGTTTGTGGACGAGATGTTACTGGTCTCGAGATCCCAATGGGTATCCAAAATCTTCTGGATCAGTTCGGAGTATTCTGAAGACAGAGAGGGCTGAAGATCAATACAAGCAAGACCAAATACATTTATTGAACCTTTGCGAGATGGCCAGATCGTGCTTAGTCCTCAATGGTACCCAATTGGAGAGGGTCCACACCTCAATGAGCAATGTGGCTGGTCACCCCAGATTCACAAGTCCAAACTCAGACTAGAACATTATAGAGGGGGCCTTCTGAGAGCATTCAAGGGATCCAGCTTCAGTCCGATGACACCTGCATTGCAAATTTACACAATTTGTAAGCCTTGGGGGAGGTCTCTATATGGTGAGGAGCTCTGGGGCATGTTAATGTCAACGATTTGGAGCTGATGGAAAATCATTTCCTCCAACTCCTCACCGATATGCACCCTTGCACCCAATTAGTGCCATTTTTAGATCTTAGAATTCGTCCACTTACCCACAAAGTAAATCCCAGACCTTTGATGTACTAGAGGAGGATCTGGTCCTCAGCAGATCTATTATCCTATCGGCTCAGCTTGGAAGAGATCATGAAACTTCCCGAGACCACCAGAATCCATGGTTGGGGTAAATTAAGAACCAGTATGGTGGGGGGCAGGTGCTCTAACTCCTACCTTTTTGGAATTTAAAGACACTTATCTCTTGGAAAGGTATATTTATTTATTTATGAGTCTTGTAGAGCGCATGGCTACCCCCAACGGGGGTGTCCCGGCGCTGTGGACGGCAGCAGCAAAAAATCAGGGGTTAGTAGCTGGAAAACAGCCATGTCTTAAGCTTACTTCTGAACTGAGATTCCAGCACAATCAATCGAATGCTCAGAGGGAGGGAAGTATATGGACACAATTGAGCCTCTGGGTGCTAAGAAACCCTATATTAATTTCCGAATTGGGACTTTGACACTTTGATCATTAATCAATCAATCAATCAATGGTGGTGACTGGACCCTGTGTCGGCCTGTGTGTTGTGTGTTGCATTTGTGTAGTTGCGTACCTGCGGCGGCATCCGCGGCGGCCCATCTGACGATAGTGTTGTAGGAGGTACATCACCGGATGCATGTGGAGGGCTGGGTCCATGGCGTTCCTGACCGGGTCTTGGCTATCTTGCTCCGCTGTCGGGTTTCCGCCTGCTCAGGCTGGGCGGTGTCTCCGCTGCGGTGCGTCTGCTTGTTTGGGCCATCCTAATTTGTCGGGCGGGCGGACGTCATTCGGCACGCCGGTGAGTCTCGATTGGCTCCCACCGCCGCGGTGGCGGGCACACTTTGATGGCGGTGCGTGGCGCTCCGCGGCGGACGGGAAATGACCTATGTTTTACTATACTAATATAGCGGACGTAAGTACCGCTGCTCGCGGGCGGAAAATGCAGTTTTTCCGCCCTGCCACCACCGCGGTGGTGCCACCGCCCAACATCCTAATGGGCCTCTTAGTGTTTCCTACTTATTTAAAATTGCTGAAAGATTAGATTCGACAAGAGGACACAATAGTAGCCGAGGGTGCGATGGATTGTTCACATGGCAGCCAGAGTTCAGAACCTCATACTCAATATCCTCTTGGCCAGCCTATTATTGAGAATGAGGCAGCCATTGCTATGCATGAGGCACATAATGATATGAGGCCGGTGACTATTCAGTCTATTGCCAATCTAGTAGCTGAACTAAATGAAGTGCAACTACAGATTACCTTTAAATAATTGCAACTTAGGGTCATAGTATTCTATATGATAACTTTGAATGTACATCAGGGCTGTTGGAATTATGCAACAGAAGAGGGCCAAATTATGTGGCAGGGTTGAGTAAATAAATTATGTAGCATAAACTTAACAATGTCTGGGCATCAGTTGCACCACATTAGTACCAGTTTAACACCCATATATAGCATTGAGCTACAGAAAGGTGACCAGTCGTCCTTTACAACGGGCTTTCCACTGTATGGCAACATGTGTCGCTGCATTTTAGTAACTTTTGAACCATTTGAGCTAGAAACAACTTTTTTTGGTTAAATCTGCAGATTATGGGGCAGATGATGTATTATGTCGCAAATGCAGCACATCAACACTCATGCAAAAATCTCTGCAGCCACACAAACGCATAAGTCCAGAGGCCCTTATATGCCTGTACTGCATTTAAGCCTACACTTCTCTGTTAGTGGAAAAGCAGATGTCCATAAAAGATAGAGTCTAACCTTTCTTGTGCTGTAACTGCACCCCCTTAGCTAGCTGCACACAACATAAAAGATATTACTTTGCATCGACTTCTGATGTTGCTTGTGGAGCATGACAACAAACTGGCATACCACAAGTTAGCCCGTGATGCTTCTCAGGAAGTATCAAGGGCCCTTGAATAATTTAAGACCTTCATTTTATATCAGGGTAGCATGGTTTTCAACTTAATGGTAGCCTTTGATCACCTGAGAATGCAAGAATTTCTGAGAAAAAACTACCACACTCTTTAGTGTGGAAAATGTAATAATGTTTGGAGATCTCCTTCAGCTAACCTCTGTTAAAGGTCAGTCAGTTTTCTATACACTGCTTCACAAAAAACTAGAGACTATTTAGGCAACATTGGAAATGTTAATATTTGGTTACATTTCCAATAGCAAGTATTAACAAAAAAATTGAGAAAGGCTGTAGATTTGGAGTATGGAAATATATTGAAATATATTAGAATTGGATTTGTCTAAAAAAAATTAAGTCATAATTTAACTACTCTTTATCCACAACACAAGTCTTAAATCTTAAAAGCAGATTTTGTGCCTCTTGCCAACATTGGACTTGTGTGGACAGTTCAATACTAAAACACTGATGCTAGTGAAAGAGGA
The DNA here is from genome assembly GCF_964261635.1 of Lissotriton helveticus. NCBI lineage: Eukaryota > Metazoa > Chordata > Amphibia > Caudata > Salamandridae > Lissotriton > Lissotriton helveticus. The sequence goes on from NC_136059.1 coordinate 895,739,732, forward strand.
CATTATTAACCTTCAGTGTAAAGACAAGATGGAGAATGAAGGTTTAAATTTACCTCTACGTCAATTAGTGGTAAACAAGCATGAACAGCTTTTTAAAGAACACATCAACGCAGCTGTAAAAGTTGTACGATCATTCTCTGACAAACTCTGATTGTTATGGAAGGCTTAGTGAATGGTGCTATGGAAAATGTGGTAGACTTCATCACATATCCCAATAAAAGTGACTTTGAGTACATGTGTAGAAGATTTGCCCTTGTAGAAGATCCAAAACAAATAGGTATGGATAAAGCGAAATTCCTGTCAGTCAAAGATATGTACTTCCGTAGACAACAGTTTCCTCTGTATTTGGCCTATGCTAACACCACCCAAAAATCTCAAGGTTTAAGTCTGGATGCAGCGCTCATAAATATAGGCCAACAAGTTTTCCAAAGAGGGATGTCTTATGTTGCACTGTCATGTGTTAGATAATTTTCAGGACTGTACTTTTTAGATGTTGATGAGAGAGAAGTCTGTACGCTCCTCATCTGGGGCAATACCCAATCTATGAAAAATGTGCTATCTGTCTGAAACGTAATCTTAGTAAAGTGCAAGAGGAAAGGGAAGGCCAAAAAGTGAAGCATGTAAAACAAAGGTATTCAAGAACATGAACAGAGAACCTGTAGTAGAAATGGTAGGATGTCAGTTGTCCACTATATCTAGAGTTAACTATTATTGTAATGCAGCTGTCAATAGTCCCCCCTTGTTACCCCCAGTGACTCAGTCACTTGAAGAAAACCAAAACAAACTATTATGTTGAGCGCTGTCACCTATCCTGGTGAATGTGCGAGCCCAGATAGATGCTTGTCATTCTGTGACAGGTATCAGTATAAAGAATTGTGTTGACAAATGAACTGGTGTCACACAATTTACTGTAAATTCTCAAGAAGATGTTCAACAAATTCTAATGGCAGTGTTAGGCATTCTAGAAAATGAGTGAATACCAATATGTTATTTGTTCGGAATAAGCTGCTCATGGCATCATGAATGTGAGAACTGTAAACATAGCTCAACAACTCACAGTCACTCATAGAGATTTGTGTATTTAATAATAGCACATTACGAATTAGTGCCATTTGACAAATTAATAAAGAAAGCTGTGTAAAATAATGTATGTCAACACAGTAGAGCAGAAGTTCTATCAACTTTATTTGTTGATCGTAGCATTAACTATGTCACCTTATTGCTTCAAAGATGTGGAGCGGATGGCACTAAAATCAAAGTCAGATTTCCAACTTTGAAGATGGATAGGTTTCGCTTTCAGGGAAGACATGCATTACAGTTGCCATCATTTTCCATGAAAGCATTAGATCAGCTCACAACACAGGTCTATTTGAAAATAAAATACGGATGTATAGAGTGTAATGACACTTGCTGTACATTGAAATAGAGATTACTTTGGAAATGACCAAACTTCTATCTCGTTTGGCTTGAACCAAAGTTCTAGAAAATTACGTTTTGTCAGTGTAAGACATGGGCGTTCAAGCGAAAACATGTTCTGTATATATATCATCATGAGGCCAAGCAAGGGTGACAACCACTTTAGGCGTTACCTTTTTTAATGGAGTCATGCCTCCGTTAATTATCATGTCACTTTTTGTAACTTAGAGTTTTATGAAACAATGAGTGAAAAAAATTATGCTTAACTGATAGTGGTGTGCAGTCTATGCTTTTTATGATTTATAGTCTGACATGCACAATATCAATGTTTTTTTCAAAATCATCATGTTTTATTTCACCATAGTTCAAGGATGACAAGCATTTTTCTGACATGTTGCCAGTGCTCGGGATGTCTGGCTTCTTAAACTTGGTATAAGAATTGTTGTGTAAGTTAGAAGGTTAAGTGTGTCATAGTATGACACGTCACTGTGTCATTGCATTCTCATGATGAGAGGGATCAATTTGTATTTAAATGCTTACGTGCTATAATCCAAAGTTATCTGAAGTGTTGGCTATTGCCAAAGGAATAGAGAGATCCATTTTGTCATCTAGAGTGTTGACAACTGAAGAAGGTGTTGTAAGTTCACCTGTATGTGTGAAGAAAGTCTTTTAAACTGGTGGCAATAGACTGCATTTAACATGCTTTAGGTCTGGATCGAAAACACATCTGAGCAATAATCCTATATACGCGAGCTTTAAAAAGAAAGTGCAGCAAAATGAGTCATTTTCAAAGTGTGCGCAGAAGTTTAAAACCAAACCTGTTGTGAACATAGGTCCCTATGAGGAAGTATGTGACAGTGTTGATAATCTGGTTCCTAATTTATATAGGGATGAAGATGACCTCAGCATTTACACGATCAATACAGGTTTCAAACCACCATTAGGAGTGGCACATATTGGAGATGCAGCAGTGGACATAATGGCGAATTCAGGTTCCGCCGTCACTATACTTTCGGAAGTTGGTTTTAGAGATAAGGGGAAACAGAAAGGATTAAAGAAAACAGACATTAACCCTAAAGCTTTCAGTTACTTTGAAATTGATGTGTTAGGTTACTTTGAGGACAAGTTGGAGTTTTAGGGACGAGTTATTCATACCAAGATATTTGTTGCTATCAATGGTAAGGATATTGGGTTGATATGATCTGGGCAAACTTGGTGTAATGTTATGCCCAGGAACTAATTCCCCAATTGTTTTACAAGTCTTTTCATTCAATCATATTGGAACTGAGCAATCAAGGGTTGACCTGAGCCTAACTATAATTCCCCTGTAACCTCCGAATTTCTAAGGTTTTTTAAATTCCATTTCCGAACTATAATGTTCCTGCAACCTTTGTTTTTTCATTGAATTTTCAATGTTTTTTTTGTATGCTAATTCTTAACTATAACATCCCTGTAACCTTTGCTTTTTTCAGTGAAATTCTATGTTTTTTTAAGTAGTGGTCACGAATACAGAGTGTTGGAGAAAAGGGGCTGGGACTCCAACCAGCTTTCAGGAATCCCTCTGTGTTGGACTTACAGGAGGTACCAGGAGGGCTTCTCGGTCCCGAAGGCCCCTCAGGAGTAGAGTGGACTTCATCCCCCAACCATTAGTGAGCCAGAGGTGAGTTTGTAAAGTGGTGGAGAAAGGGGGCATGGCCACCAAATCCCGATATGTGGGACTTACTGGAGGTAACAGGAGGGGCAGTGAATTTGTGTAAATTTTAAAATAAAAAAGCTTTTAACCCCCACCGGGGTCTCTGTGGGACCCCCCCACCCCACCATATCTGGGGGATCAGGGTATTCCTACCCTGCTCCCCCTTTTTTTTTTTTACTTTTTTGTGGGAATGGCTCAAAGTCAAGTTTCAAGATGGCGGCTAACACTTTGTGGTTGATTTGTTGGGAGAAAATCAAATTTTAGTTAGATCCGTGAGCCCCCTATATTTTTAAAACTTAAATATCTTTAAAACTTCTGAATGGATTTACACCATATCACAAAAAGCACGATACCTGGACCAACATCTAGCTTTCTGCCAAATTTGGTGTAATTTCGTTTTGCGGTTCGGGCTGTAGTTGTGTTCAAATAATGAAAAATCCCCATCGACATAACATGAGGAAAATGTGTTTTGGGACACCATTTTTTTCTCACCCCTGGCTTGACGGATCAACCCGAAATTTTCAACACAGCAGGTGAACTAAAAAGAAAATTTGGTGAAGATTCGTCAAAAGGAGCCAAAGTTAGGTACTTTTGAATGGAAGGTGCATCAGAAATGTAGCCAGGATAACAAGATTGGTCCATCAATCTTCTTTATTTAAACTTGAGTTAAATTCGGCACTCAGCCAACACGTTTCGTTCCGTGTGCATAAGGAACTTCATCAGGGCTGAAACAATCACATAAAGACACAGAATAAATTGTCACACAGAAACCAATGTAAAAGGACATAACGACAAATTATATACATATATATATTCATATACACACCATATTTGTTAAATACAGATCACTTTGATAGGACATGGAGATGACGCATAGCTTGAATTATTATTAAAAAGTCACACTAGATATTGTCAGGTCGCTAGATAGCCCACATAACATATATTTACAACTATATACAATAAATAGACCAAAGGACATATATTGATAGAATCATACATTTATACATATATACAACTTTCTGTATAACCTAAGAGTAAGTTCTACCAGTGCTTTCCTATAATCATTATATTGCATGAATTTATGCTAGGGTGGAAAAAGATTAGATTGTACATGGAATTACCCTGATATTATAGTGCGGGAAGTATTGTACCTATATACGCAGGAAAGATTTTGCTAACTTATCCCCATGTTCATAAAGCGATGGAATCTCACCTTGACTGATAATGTAGATTATTCACAAGAGGTCCATTATAGTATGCAGTAGTATTGCCCGGGTACTCACCTCACAGTGAGGGTAAATCAAATCAGATCCCAGCTCGAAGTGTATGTGGATAATAGTTCTATTAACCATAGTCATAATACACAGGGTATCATGGTACATATCATATCAAAGAGGGGGCAATCGATGCCCAGATTCCTCTCATGCAACCAACAAAAGAAGATCCTATATGGGACCTGATTCAAAAACAGATATAAATATCAAATAACCTATTGGGACCTGTTTGAAGTCAAGTCTATTTTCACAATTTCAAGCAATGACCCACACATGCCGGCATACAAAATAGATCGACATAGCAAAAACTTGAAGCAAAAAATTGTGACCAAATCTCACAGGCATATTAACCATATCTTAGAGAGGAGGTCCCAAGAAAGTGTATGTGTTTCTGTAATAAGTACTAAAATGTATAGAAATAAAAAGTGCTATGTTCTCATGAAGCCAGAGCCTGTATTTCTAGATCATACGTCGTCTTCCAAAGTCAAAATAAAAGCACTACCCTGAGTACAGTAAACAAGAGGTCAAAAAGTGCTTACTATATTATGTGGTACTAAACCAAGTAGGGCACAAGGTCCTGGAGATTGACTTCCAGACACAGTAAGAATCAAAGTTTACTTTACTTAATGGTGACCCCAGTGTGGTGGGTAATAATGAGCAAATCTAGTCACCAAAGGACATAGTAAGGGCCTTGCAGCAGAAGCCCATGTTATAAACCATACAGCGATTCCAATCATAAAAGAGAATAAGTCAGACACACTGCTCAACTATTCTTCTTCTTCGATAACTTTATTTCGGTCACATCAGACCATAAAAGCACATTTATGACATACATACAGACAACAACCAAGTTAATAAATAGCATTTAAACAGTATAAACCAGTCACATTTACAATCATTTACCATAATAAAATAACGCTTCTACCATCCCAGTTTTAACACAGAAAAATTCATTAAGAGTTATGGAGAAAACTAAGTAGTTTAAAACGTATTCCAAATAACCAGTACATCGATACCTTCATGCTGGTTCACTTTCCTAAAAAAACAAATATGCAGTTCCATAGTTAGTTACTTTAACAAGCTCCTACGCTTGTGCCACATCGCGTTAAGAAAACGCGAGACGCAAAAACAATAGGGGGATGGGTATCGTACTTTAAAACCCTAAAAGCTTGCAAGCAGTGTCTAAAACCCAAGTTTCTGCAAATTGACTCATTTCTATAAGATATGGTAATACCTGTTGGTAAATAGTTGCCAATTTGGTTGGCGAGCCCTGAATATGGCACCATTTTACTCTCCGTCTATTGTTCGCCAAGGACAGTGGAGCCTGTAGTGAGGTCGAAGCTGGTGCAAGATTGGACTAGCCCAGGCTCCCTGGTTTGAGAGTCATTACCAGTGCATTATGGTCACTGTCCTCTCTTTGATGGATCTGGAAGTCCAGGACCCTGTTCCATGTTCTAGTTTCGACCAAAATGTAGTCCAGTAATGATTTGTGTCCATCTCTATTGAAGGTAAACTGGCCCGGTCCATCCGATTTCACCCTCCCATTACAGGCCCTGAGCGAAAATGACAGGGTAAACGAGTTTATTTGCAGAACCAGTGGTGTCCAGGATCTAACATGTGGAATCTGAGGGTCGGGTATATGCCAGTACTGATCCTCATCTGCAATACCGTCTAAAGTTGAAGTGGATAGAGGCTTGAACTGGCAATTAAAATCGCCCCCTACTATAAAAAAAAAAATGATGGATCAAGGTTTTGTATAAACTGTCTCAAGTGATCAATCGTCCCGGATTCCTGCCCGTTCTGTACTGGCCTAGAACAAACATTAAGTAGGGCAATTTGTGTGTTATCGGGCATAGTTAGGAGAACACATTCTACTTCCTCGGATTTCGTTTTAATTTGCTCAGCTTTAGCACCGAGATGAGTACCTACCCAAATGCTTAGCCCACCTGAGGGTCTTCCCCTGCCCTTCACGGAGGCCATTATATTATAAGTGACAAAGCCGGAGCTTTGGTAGTCCTCCCGAGCCCAGGTCTCTTGGAACAGGCACACGTCAAAATCTTCTACAAAGGATCCCCATTCTGGGCAGGATAGCTTATTTTTAATACCCGCCAAATTCCAACAGAGGAGTCTTATGTTAGCATTAACCTCCGCCCCTCGGATCTTCTGGGATACGATGCTCTGTGTATCAACTGTGACGATGGTGTCATCAGAGATGCAGTTCTTTTTGGGTGATTAGGATGAAGAACTTTAACCCGTATTGTTCACTGTAGACCGCAAACTATGATGTTCAGACTCAGGGTCCATTATACTATTCTCCTGTCTGTTAATATCATGATGAGTTATTCAACATGAGGGAATACATATATTGCACCTAATGGATGCACCTCTGAGAGTAGATGTTGTGAACTCTCATGTGCAGACTTTATGGGGGAATTTCGCCACAGTTTATATATTGTCTCACGAATATGACATTATCTTCCTGTTGTTGATATATAATTGTTGATATATCTTGTTGTTGATATATAAACTTGCACCTATTCCATGCTTGTTTCAAATTAATATGAAACTTTTCTGTCCTTCAATAACTTTACTCGTATTAATCATCTTGGCCTTTTGAGGTTTAATTGGTGTTTTCTGTCCTGAAGTGTACACTTGGTGTCTATAATATAGGGGTTGTTTATATCATTTGGACCCCCGGACTACGGTCTGACTCTGAGCAGTTTGAGACATATTGGTCTCTTAGACTACCTATGACAGGATTAGGGATGTTTATCTTTTGCCGTCAAACACACAATTCTGAATCTACACCCTTCCAGTGCAGTTCAATACTCGATATGGATTTCAGTATAATCCTATAGTGATTACCGTGTATACTTGAATTTTCTTACCCGACAGTCTGACATGATATATTGTATACAATTTTGATATTTAACATCTCCCCTATAATATAACAAAGGGACTTATTTTGATTTCAAATACTATTTCAACACGAGGGAAACACTCACCTGATACTATATTAAGCATACCGGTTAGCGTTTCAGTCTTTTACACATTTTGTTTATTTAGATACCACTTCCCGCGTGAAACCCGATTCACTTCTGGGTTTTGGACGCCAGTAGCGCGAGGGCGATTCAGCCTAAGGTAGAAACTCCGGTCTTTAGAGTTTTTAGAACTCCGTTTTGGTTAATGCGTTAAGGTCATAATATATTTATCAAGACTAATGGTGGGTTGTTATTTGGTTTCTTTGTAGGATAGCGTAACACACGCACCCGTGGTTACGCCTTATGATGATCAGAATAAATATAATTGCCATCGGATATATATGGATTTGAGTGGTACTTTGGAGCGACAGGAGTAAATATTGGTCCTTTGAGATCAAGGATTTAAGATTATCGGGTAAGCTAGACCAGCGTTGATTTTATATAGTGTGACACATGGTGTTGCAGAGTGTGATTTGACTGACATACTTCGGATTTAGAATTTATTGAAACCTTGCACCCTATATTTTACAGTGGCAACTAATTTCGTGATTATACTAGATAAAGTTACCCTTCCGAGTTGGAATTATCACCGGAAATAGGGTAAGTTTTACCTTGGAGAATTTTTAATTTCTGAAAATTAGGGAATTGCAATTGTGAAGATTTTAAGAGATTAATTTCTTTCTCTTGATTTTCCTCCCTTCTTCTCTCTTTTCACTCCACATTGTATCCTTTTTTCAAATGGGACTAGCCTAGGTATTGATATCTCAGCAATCAAGGTACCATTAATTTTGGATTTAATTGTGTATAATGTGTTTTTTCTGTGGTGACCAGCATTGTTTGAATTTTTGCAATGAATGTTGGTTGGGTGCACACACACAAAGGTATTCCCGTTAGAATTGCGACACGGGTGATGCATGACTCTGGTTCATTAGACTCATTTATAACAACTGGATAAGGATATTACATGTTATGATTTAAATTTAGAATTTTTAGGAAATTTTTGTAAATATGAACTTCTAAGGGGTTCCACATAAGAAGGTGTCCTTCGACTAAAATGTCACTTTTGGCATAAGAATCTATAACGTAGCACTCTTGGATTTGTAATCACAGGAGTGAGATTAAGGTAATTCCTTTTGTATTTTCCAGCCCTGAGGAGTTGTAGTGTCTGTTTATATACAGTCCTACAACGAAACACGTGTCGGCTGGCTGTATATAAATTTTCCTATCTGATGACCAAATAAAAGGAGAGACACACGAACCTCTAAAGAAAACGTCGCTGTACAAGATTTTCTTTTTCTTTTTGTGCTAATTGAATCTATTTGACACATTGATGTTGTGATTTACTTTGAGTGCGCAGGATTTTGTATTTATGTTGTAAGGGTGTAATTGTTGCGCTCTAATTGAGGTTTTTGTTTAAGGGTCTCCCCTCCCTGCTTGCACCATTACTCTTGAGAAATACGGATTACGTTTACTCTGCTAGAGCGCCTATAGAACCCGTACACTTAAAACCCTCTCTGTTGATATCATCCCTTAATACCTAATTGATATGTTTAGGAGGCTTCAGCTGGATAACTATGCCCAAATTAGCTATGGCCCAGTGGGGGAATTGACAGATCCCATTCCAGTGACTCAGGGTGAGGCAGGGGTGCGTACTAGTCCTCACTTTGATTTTGTTATACATTAATAACTTGGTTAACATGCTAGAACATTGCAAGCATGATGTCCCGCGTCTGGTTAACAGGAAAGTCCTGGCCCTCCTGTTTGTGGACGAGATGTTACTGGTCTCGAGATCCCAATGGGTATCCAAAATCTTCTGGATCAGTTCGGAGTATTCTGAAGACAGAGAGGGCTGAAGATCAATACAAGCAAGACCAAATACATTTATTGAACCTTTGCGAGATGGCCAGATCGTGCTTAGTCCTCAATGATACCCAATTGGAGAGGGTCCACACCTCAATGAGCAATGTGGCTGGTCACCCCAGATTCACAAGTCCAAACTCAGACTAGAACATTATAGAGGGGGCCTTCTGAGAGCATTCAAGGGATCCAGCTTCAGTCCGATGACACCTGCATTGCAAATTTACACAACTTGTAAGCCTTGGGGGAGGTCTCTATATGGTGAGGAGCTCTGGGGCATGTTAATGTCAACGATTTGGAGCTGATGGAAAATCATTTCCTCCAACTCCTCACCGATATGCACCCTTGCACCCAATTAGTGCCATTTTTAGATCTTAGAATTCGTCCACTTACCCACAAAGTAAATCCCAGACCTTTGATGTACTAGAGGAGGATCTGGTCCTCAGCAGATCTATTATCCTATCGGCTCAGCTTGGAAGAGATCATGAAACTTCCCGAGACCACCAGAATCCATGGTTGGGGTAAATTAAGAACCAGTATGGTGGGGGGCAGGTGCTCTAACTCCTACCTTTTTGGAATTTAAAGACACTTATCTCTTGGAAAGGTATATTTATTTATTTATGAGTCTTGTAGAGTGCATGGCTACCCCCAACGGGGGTGTCCCGGCGCTGTGGACGGCAGCAGCAAAAAATCAGGGGTTAGTAGCTGGAAAACAGCCATGTCTTAAGCTTACTTCTGAACTGAGATTCCAGCACAATCAATCGAATGCTCAGAGGGAGGGAAGTATATGGACACAATTGAGCCTCTGGGTGCTAAGAAACCCTATATTAATTTCCGAATTGGGACTTTGACACTTTGATCATTAATCAATCAATCAATCATTGGTGGTGACTGGACCCTGTGTCGGCCTGTGTGTTGTGTGTTGCATTTGTGTAGTTGCGTACCTGCGGCGGCATCCGCGGCGGCCCATCTGACGATAGTGTTGTAGGAGGTACATCACCGGATGCATGTGGAGGGCTGGGTCCATGGCGTTCCTGACCGGGTCTTGGCTATCTTGCTCCGCTGTCGGGTTTCCGCCTGCTCAGGCTGGGCGGTGTCTCCGCTGCGGTGCGTCTGCTTGTTTGGGCCATCCTAATTTGTCGGGCGGGCGGACGTCATTCGGCACGCCGGTGAGTCTCGATTGGCTCCCACCGCCGTGGTGGCGGGCACACTTTGATGGCGGTGCGTGGCGCTCCGCGGCGGACGGGAAATGACCTATGTTTTACTATACTAATATAGCGGACGTAAGTACCGCTGCTCGCGGGCGGAAAATGCAGTTTTTCCGCCCTGCCACCACCGCTGTGGTGCCACCGCCCAACATTCTAATGGGCCTCTTAGTGTTTCCTACTTATTTAAAATTGCTGAAAGATTAGATTCGACAAGAGGACACAATAGTAGCCGAGGGTGCGATGGATTGTTCACATGGCAGCCAGAGTTCAGAACCTCATACTCAATATCCTCTTGGCCAGCCTATTATTGAGAATGAGGCAGCCATTGCTATGCATGAGGCACATAATGATATGGGGCCGGTGACTATTCAGTCTATTGCCAATCTAGTAGCTGAACTAAATGAAGTGCAACTACAGATTACCTTTAAATAATTGCAACTTAGGGTCATAGTATTCTATATGATAACTTTGAATGTACATCAGGGCTGTTGGAATTATGCAACAGAAGAGGGCCAAATTATGTGGCAGGGTTGAGTAAATAAATTATGTAGCATAAACTTAACAATGTCTGGGCATCAGTTGCACCACATTAGTACCAGTTTAACACCCATATATAGCATTGAGCTACAGAAAGGTGACCAGTCGTCCTTTACAACGGGCTTTCCACTGTATGGCAACATGTGTCGCTGCATTTTAGTAACTTTTGAACCATTTGAGCTAGAAACAACTTTTTTTGGTTAAATCTGCAGATTATGGGGCAGATGATGTATTATGTCGCAAATGCAGCACATCAACACTCATGCAAAAATCTCTGCAGCCACACAAACGCATAAGTCCAGAGGCCCTTATATGCCTGTACTGCATTTAAGCCTACACTTCTCTGTTAGTGGAAAAGCAGATGTCCATAAAAGATAGAGTCTAACCTTTCTTGTGCTGTAACTGCACCCCCTTAGCTAGCTGCACACAACATAAAAGATATTACTTTGCATCGACTTCTGATGTTGCTTGTGGAGCATGACAACAAACTGGCATACCACAAGTTAGCCCGTGATGCTTCTCAGGAAGTATCAAGGGCCCTTGAATAATTTAAGACCTTCATTTTATATCAGGGTAGCATGGTTTTCAACTTAATGGTAGCCTTTGATCACCTGAGAATGCAAGAATTTCTGAGAAAAAACTACCACACTCTTTAGTGTGGAAAATGTAATAATGTTTGGAGATCTCCTTCAGCTAACCTCTGTTAAAGGTCAGTCAGTTTTCTATACACTGCTTCACAAAAAACTAGAGACTATTTAGGCAACATTGGAAATGTTAATATTTGGTTACATTTCCAATAGCAAGTATTAACAAAAAAATTGAGAAAGGCTGTAGATTTGGAGTATGGAAATATATTGAAATATATTAGAATTGGATTTGTCTAAAAAAAATTAAGTCATAATTTAACTACTCTTTATCCACAACACAAGTCTTAAATCTTAAAAGCAGATTTTGTGCCTCTTGCCAACATTGGACTTGTGTGGACAGTTCAATACTAAAACACTGATGCTAGTGAAAGAGGACATTATTAACCTTCAGTGTAAAGACAAGATGGAGAATGAAGGTTTAAATTTACCTCTACGTCAATTAGTGGTAAACAAGCATGAACAGCTTTTTAAAGAACACATCAACGCAGCTGTAAAAGTTGTACGATCATTCTCTGACAAACTCTGATTGTTATGGAAGGCTTAGTGAATGGTGCTATGGAAAATGTGGTAGACTTCATCACATATCCCAATAAAAGTGACTTTGAGTACATGTGTAGAAGATTTGCCCTTGTAGAAGATCCAAAACAAATAGGTATGGATAAAGCGAAATTCCTGTCAGTCAAAGATATGTACTTCCGTAGACAACAGTTTCCTCTGTATTTGGCCTATGCTAACACCACCCAAAAATCTCAAGGTTTAAGTCTGGATGCAGCGCTCATAAATATAGGCCAACAAGTTTTCCAAAGAGGGATGTCTTATGTTGCACTGTCATGTGTTAGATAATTTTCAGGACTGTACTTTTTAGATGTTGATGAGAGAGAAGTCTGTACGCTCCTCATCTGGGGCAATACCCAATCTATGAAAAATGTGCTATCTGTCTGAAACGTAATCTTAGTAAAGTGCAAGAGGAAAGGGAAGGCCAAAAAGTGAAGCATGTAAAACAAAGGTATTCAAGAACATGAACAGAGAACCTGTAGTAGAAATGGTAGGATGTCAGTTGTCCACTATATCTAGAGTTAACTATTATTGTAATGCAGCTGTCAATAGTCCCCCCTTGTTACCCCCAGTGACTCAGTCACTTGAAGAAAACCAAAACAAACTATTATGTTGAGCGCTGTCACCTATCCTGGTGAATGTGTGAGCCCAGATAGATGCTTGTCATTCTGTGACAAGTATCAGTATAAAGAATTGTGTTGACAAATGAACTGGTGTCACACAATTTACTGTAAATTCTCAAGAAGATGTTCAACAAATTCTAATGGCAGTGTTAGGCATTCTAGAAAATGAGTGAATACCAATATGTTATTTGTTCGGAATAAGCTGCTCATGGCATCATGAATGTGAGAACTGTAAACATAGCTCAACAACTCACAGTCACTCATAGAGATTTGTGTATTTAATAATAGCACATTACGAATTAGTGCCATTTGACAAATTAATAAAGAAAGCTGTGTAAAATAATGTATGTCAACACAGTAGAGCAGAAGTTCTATCAACTTTATTTGTTGATCGTAGCATTAACTATGTCACCTTATTGCTTCAAAGATGTGGAGCGGATGGCACTAAAATCAAAGTCAGATTTCCAACTTTGAAGATGGATAGGTTTCGCTTTCAGGGAAGACATGCATTACAGTTGCCATCATTTTCCATGAAAGCATTAGATCAGCTCACAACACAGGTCTATTTGAAAATAAAATACGGATGTATAGAGTGTAATGACACTTGCTGTACATTGAAATAGAGATTACTTTGGAAATGACCAAACTTCTATCTCGTTTGGCTTGAACCAAAGTTCTAGAAAATTACGTTTTGTCAGTGTTAGACATAGGCGTTCAAGCGAAAACATGTTCTGTATATATATCATCATGAGGCCAAGCAAGGGTGACAACCACTTTAGGCGTTACCTTTTTTAATGGAGTCATGCCTCCGTTAAATATCATGTCACTTTTTGTAACTTAGAGTTTTATGAAACAATGAGTGAAAAAAATGATGCTTAACTGATAGTGGTGTGCAGTCTATGCTTTTTATGATTTATAGTCTGACATGCACAATATCAATGTTTTTTTCAAAATCATCATGTTTTATTTCACCATAGTTCAAGGATGACAAGCATTTTTCTGACATGTTGCCAGTGCTCGGGATGTCTGGCTTCTTAAACTTGGTATAAGAATTGTTGTGTAAGTTAGAAGGTTAAGTGTGTCATAGAATGACACGTCACTGTGTCATTGCATTCTCATGATGAGAGGGATCAATTTGTATTTAATTGCTTACGTGCTATAATCCAAAGTTATCTGAAGTGTTGGCTATTGCCAAAGGAATAGAGAGATCCATTTTGTCATCTAGAGTGTTGACAACTGAAGAAGGTGTTGTAAGTTCACCTGTATGTGTGAAGAAAGTCTTTTAAACTGGTGGCAATAGACTGCATTTAACATGCTTTAGGTCTGGATCGAAAACACATCTGAGCAATAATCCTATATACGCGAGCTTTAAAAAGAAAGTGCAGCAAAATGAGTCATTTTCAAAGTGTGCGCAGAAGTTTAAAACCAAACCTGTTGTGAACATAGGTCCCTATGAGGAAGTATGTGACAGTGTTGATAATCTGGTTCCTAATTTATATAGGGATGAAGATGACCTCAGCATTTACACGATCAATACAGGTTTCAAACCACCATTAGGAGTGGCACATATTGGAGATGCAGCAGTGGACATAATGGCGAATTCAGGTTCCGCCGTCACTATACTTTCGGAAGTTGGTTTTAGAGATAAGGGGAAACAGAAAGGATTAAAGAAAACAGACATTAACCCTAAAGCTTTCAGTTACTTTGAAATTGATGTGTTAGGTTACTTTGAGGACAAGTTGGAGTTTTAGGGACGAGTTATTCATACCAAGATATTTGTTGCTATCAATGGTAAGGATATTGGGTTGATATGATCTGGGCAAACTTGGTGTAATGTTATGCCCAGGAACTAATTCCCCAATTGTTTTACAAGTCTTTTCATTCAATCATATTGGAACTGAGCAATCAAGGGTTGACCTGAGCCTAACTATAATGCCCCTGTAACCTCCGAATTTCTAAGGTTTTTTAAATTCCATTTCCGAACTATAATGTTCCTGCAACCTTTGTTTTTTCATTGAATTTTCAATGTTTTTTTTGTATGCTAATTCTTAACTATAACATCCCTGTAACCTTTGCTTTTTTCAGTGAAATTCTATGTTTTTTTAAGTAGTGGTCACGAATACAGAGTGTTGGAGAAAAGGGGCTGGGACTCCAACCAGCTTTCAGGAATCCCTCTGTGTTGGACTTACAGGAGGTACCAGGAGGGCTTCTCGGTCCCGAAGGCCCCTCAGGAGTAGAGTGGACTTCATCCCCCAACCATTAGTGAGCCAGAGGTGAGTTTGTAAAGTGGTGGAGAAAGGGGGCATGGCCACCAAATCCCGATATGTGGGACTTACTGGGGGTAACAGGAGGGGTAGTGAATTTGTGTAAATTTTAAAATAAAAAAGCTTTTAACCCCCACCGGGGTCTCTGTGGGACCCCCCCACCCCAACCTATCTGGGGGATCAGGGTATTCCTACCCTGCTCCCCCTTTTTTTTTTTTTACTTTTTTGTGGGAATGGCTCAAAGTCAAGTTTCAAGATGGCGGCTAACACTTTGTGGTTGATTTGTTGGGAGAAAATCAAATTTTAGTTAGATCCGTGAGCCCCCTATATTTTTAAAACTTAAATATCTTTAAAACTTCTGAATGGATTTACACCATATCACAAAAAGCACGATACCTGGACCAACATCTAGCTTTCTGCCAAATTTGGTGTAATTTCGTTTTGCGGTTCGGGCTGTAGTTGTGTTCAAATAATGAAAAATCCCCATCGACATAACATGAGGAAAATGTGTTTTGGGACACCATTTTTTTCTCACCCCTGGCTTGACGGATCAACCCGAAATTTTCAACACAGCAGGTGAACTAAAAAGAAAATTTGGTGAAGATTCGTCAAAAGGAGCCAAAGTTAGGTACTTTTGAATGGAAGGTGCATCAGAAATGTAGTCAGGATAACAAGATTGGTCCATCAATCTTCTTTATTTAAACTTGAGTTAAATTCGGCACTCAGTCAACACGTTTCATTCCGTGTGCATAAGGAACTTCATCAGGGCTGAAACAATCACATAAAGACACAGAATAAATTGTCACACAGAAACCAATGTAAAAGGACATAACGACAAATTATATACATATATATATTCATATACACACCATATTTGTTAAATACAGATCACTTTGATAGGACATGGAGATGACGCATAGCTTGAATTATTATTAAAAAGTCACACTAGATATTGTCAGGTCGCTAGATAGCCCACATAACATATATTTACAACTATATACAATAAATAGACCAAAGGACATATATTGATAGAATCATACATTTATACATATATACAACTTTCTGTATAACCTAAGAGTAAGTTCTACCAGTGCTTTCCTATAATCATTATATTGCATGAATTTATGCTAGGGTGGAAAAAGATTAGATTGTACATGGAATTACCCTGATATTATAGTGCGGGAAGTATTGTACCTATATACGCAGGAAAGATTTTGCTAACTTATCCCCATGTTCATAAAGCGATGGAATCTCACCTTGACTGATAATGTAGATTATTCACAAGAGGTCCATTATAGTATGCAGTAGTATTGCCCGGGTACTCACCTCACAGTGAGGGTAAATCAAATCAGATCCCAGCTCGAAGTGTATGTGGATAATAGTTCTATTAACCATAGTCATAATACACAGGGTATCATGGTACATATCATATCAAAGAGGGGGCAATCGATGCCCAGATTCCTCTCATGCAACCAACAAAAGAAGATCCTATATGGGACCTGATTCAAAAACAGATATAAATATCAAATAACCTATTGGGACCTGTTTGAAGTCAAGTCTATTTTCACAATTTCAAGCAATGACCCACACATGCCGGCATACAAAATAGATCGACATAGCAAAAACTTGACCAAATCTCACAGGCATATTAACCATATCTTAGAGAGGAGGTCCCAAGAAAGTGTATGTGTTTCTGTAATAAGTACTAAAATGTATAGAAATAAAAAGTGCTATGTTCTCATGAAGCCAGAGCCTGTATTTCTAGATTATACGTCGTCTTCCAAAGTCAAAATAAAAGCACTACCCTGAGTACAGTAAACAAGAGGTCAAAAAGTGCTTACTATATTATGTGGTACTAAACCAAGTAGGGCACAAGGTCCTGGAGATTGACTTCCAGACACAGTAAGAATCAAAGTTTACTTTACTTAATGGTGACCCCAGTGTGGTGGGTAATAATGAGCAAATCTAGTCACCAAAGGACATAGTAAGGGCCTTGCAGCAGAAGCCCATGTTATAAACCATACAGCGATTCCAATCATAAAAGAGAATAAGTCAGACACACTGCTCAACTATTCTTCTTCTTCGATAACTTTATTTCGGTCACATCAGACCATAAAAGCACATTTATGACATACATACAGACAACAACCAAGTTAATAAATAGCATTTAAACAGTATAAACCAGTCACATTTACAATCATTTACCATAATAAAATAACGCTTCTACCATCCCAGTTTTAACACAGAAAAATTCATTAAGAGTTATGGAGAAAACTAAGTAGTTTAAAACGTATTCCAAATAACCAGTACATCGATACCTTCATGCTGGTTCACTTTCCTAAAAAAACAAATATGCAGTTCCATAGTTAGTTACTTTAACAAGCTCCTACGCTTGTGCCACATCGCGTTAAGAAAACGCGAGACGCAAAAACAATAGGGGGATGGGTATCGTACTTTAAAACCCTAAAAGCTTGCAAGCAGTGTCTAAAACCCAAGTTTCTGCAAATTGACTCATTTCTATAAGATATGGTAATACCTGTTGGTAAATAGTTGCCAATTTGGTTGGCGAGCCCTGAATATGGCACCATTTTACTCTCCGTCTATTGTTCGCCAAGGACAGTGGAGCCTGTAGTGAGGTCGAAACTGGTGCAAGATTGGACTAGCCCAGGCTCCCTGGTTTGAGAGTCATTACCAGTGCATTATGGTCACTGTCCTCTCTTTGATGGATCTGGAAGTCCAGGACCCTGTTCCATGTTCTAGTTTCGACCAAAATGTAGTCCAGTAATGATTTGTGTCCATCTCTATTGAAGGTAAACTGGCCCGGTCCATCCGATTTCACCCTCCCATTACAGGCCCTGAGCGAAAATGACAGGGTAAACGAGTTTATTTGCAGAACCAGTGGTGTCCAGGATCTAACATGTGGAATCTGAGGGTCGGGTATATGCCAGTACTGATCCTCATCTGCAATACCGTCTAAAGTTGAAGTGGATAGAGGCTTGAACTGGCAATTAAAATCGCCCCCTACTATAAAAAAAAAAATGATGGATCAAGGGTTTGTATAAACTGTCTCAAGTGATCAATCGTCCTGGATTCCTGCCCGTTGTGTACTGGCCTAGAACAAACATTAAGTAGGGCAATTTGTGAGTTATCGGGCATAGTTAGGAGAACACATTCTACATCCTACATCCTCGGATTTCGTTTTAATTTGCTCAGCTTTAGCACCGAGATGAGTACCTACCCAAATGCTTAGCCCACCCGAGGGTCTTCCCCTGCCCTTCACGGAGGCCATTATATTATAAGTGACAAAGCCTGAGCTTTGGTAGTCCTCCCGAGCCCAGGTCTCTTGGAACAGGCACAAAATCTTCTACAAAGGATCCCCATTCTGGGCAGGATAGCTTATTTTTAATACCCGCCAAATTCCAACAGAGGAGTCTTATGTTAGCATTAACCTCCGCCCCTCGGATCTTCTGGGATACGATGCTCTGTGTATCAACTGTGACGATGGTGTCATTGGTGTTTGACCCCACTTGATTTTGCATGTGCACCCCTTCCACCAATTCTTTGTCTGGGCCTATAACCCTCCTGACTGTTACAGGAGATACAGCTCTAGCAGCACATTCTCTGGTTGATAAACCAGTACCAGGCAACAGACCGTCATCCCCACCTGTCCTATCTATATCAACCCTAGTCTTATCACTGGCCCCCAGCATGGGGATCTCACACCCCTCGCAGCTGTTTCGGGAACAAATCTGTTTATGTAGCTCCACTCCCTCACAGTCCCCCAGCATTTCCAGCCATTATCATCATTCCTCGCCTGTCAATGTACCTGATCCAGGGCACTGAATCTATTGCTCAGGGGAAATGGACACAGTTGGAGGGTGTTGTTAAATTCTTCCCCTTAATTTCCATTGATTGGCTGGGCTCTCGGTCCCCAGGTGTCCCAATTAGACCAGCGGTGGGATCTTCTCGTTAAATTGGGAGTATAATTAGTGTGGTTTTGAGTGGCAGGATAAAAATAGGTTAGAGGAAGGGGCTGGATTTGTGTGGTTTGGCTGACTGGATACCAATCACATATGTGTTCAACACCCTGCCTACTTCTAAAGTTGATCGCAATGCAATCACCCTTAATGCTTTTCTTTTGATGTCCCACCCAGTTCGCCCTTCGAGCAAAGAGGATTTCACAGGATACTTGTGCAGGAAGAGGCCTATTATTATTCAGCCAATAGATAGATTTGTTCTTAAGATCGATAAATGTCTCGTCTTTGCCTTCGCTTAATACAGGAACCCCGGCCAACACCACAACATATGGTGTCGACTCAGGGGGGAGATCTATAGACGGTAGTATTGACTTTGATGTATCTCCGATCCCAACACCCCTTAAGGGGGCAGGAGGGCCTGTTATTCTTGCTGTTTTAGACATCATACCACCCTCCTTTGACAATAGTACTAGATTAGTGTCCTTAGTTCCTTCACTCCCGCCATTTACCTCCCCTCTGCCCCTTGTAATAACATTTGTCGCAACGTGCGCATTGGTTAGTGGTCTCTCTGGAGTCCCATTGTCTCTGTTTTCCAGCACAGTGTCCTTGGCATGGGTTGATGGTAAGAGATGCTCAAGATGCGCTAGTCTAGCCTCTATAGATTTAAGTCTATCATATAGAGGAAGACAGGAATTGGTGAATAGGACTTCCATTTTAGCCCAACTATTCAGCTTGTAACAAACGCAAGGATATGTAATACCTAATGTAAGATGGCATAGAAAAGAGTCATACCAAACAGCGGTCTATTAATCCAAATTGTTAACAAATCACACAGTACAGAGTGAGAAACCATGGGTAACTCTATGTAGACACATGTACAATGCCACAATATCGCGGGTATTGTCAGATGGCTTAAATTGAGGCCCTACCCAAAGGGCGAGCTACCGATCCAGTTTACACAACCACACAGTATGTTAGCAGTGGGGTTAGGAATCGTAAGTGACCCTGTATAAACATATGTACATAGTCACACTGTTGCCGGTTTAAATTGCAAGGCATAAGATAAAACCATCCCTTAAGCGGGTCAAACGATCCACATTATAAAAACATACATTTCGGAAGCAAAGAAATATCAGTGACCCGATATGGACAGAAGTCCATTAACACAATAGCGTGGGTAAAGTCATAAGGCATAACATAATAAGGCCATAAGCAAAAGACAGTCTACCGATCTTGTCTCCAAGAACATGCACTATATTAAGGAGAAAGAAGGAAACAAGGGGAAACGTAAAGGAACACGAGTGACCTCATGGAGGCACCAATGCGAGGCCACAAGATTATTGAAGGTATTGGAGAAAAACAACCCCCCAGGCAGGATCTGTCGTGCTGAGGACAAAGAGTAACACTAACCCTACGAGTACAGTATTCCCGGTTACGGTATGGTAACCAGCAGCAGCAAGGCCTGCCTCGGCATGGCATGTTCAAACAGTTATACTGGATTGAGATGCGTCATTGCGTCATGACATGATTTGAGTATTAGCAGTGAAGTGGGGCTTAGTGTATCGACGCGCCATCTTGGAATACCTTTGAAAAGGATTCTCATATAAATCGGCAGAAATGCAATCACGATCACTTCACCGGCATAATGTATTAAATCACCATAGTGATAAATTATCATATTACATATGTTTTAACTCAATCTGACTCAACAAAGAAGCAACATGAAATGGCGGCGTCATCAGGGTCAGGACGCGAATCATGTAAGAAGGGTGGCGTGAGGGTGGTGCATTGGCGCGCCATCTGAAAGTATCATACAATCTTAATTTTGAGATTTTCATACGTTCTAGCTTGAGGGACATCAACATAAAACCACAGCATCATGAGTAGGCTTGCAATGTCATCAGTTTTAAAACGCGAATCACGTAAAGAGGGTGACGCAAGCCAAAGTTATAGTTATTGTCAAACAAAAAATGCTTTTCCAATGGAAAATTTGGTCCTAATTATAACAACCTACTGGTGACCGACAGTTGTGAAACTGGTTTGCTCATTGGCCGAGGGCCGACCAATAATGATGGTCAACACAGCACTTCAGCCTATAGTATACAGTGTCTCAAGCTGAATTAATCGTGTGGCATTTGAAGAAGGCGAGTATGCCGAAATGCATCATGCTGACATTATTCCAATGAATAAAGAGCTTGAAGGACCCCACGAGTGCCCCAGAATCCTTTTTGAAGTTGCTGTGCAGCAGTTTTCGTGAGTCCCCCTCTCGCAACTGGATAGAAGCACCAGCCCTGAGTGCAGTGGACCAGTGGGAAAAGTTGATGAAGGAAGATAATCTCAGACTGCTGGCACCATCGCTGTTGGGATTCTCCGTCGACCACATAGGGCGTGAGTTATCTTAACTCAAGGATGCGAGTCATTGGACCAACACCTACAATTGTTATCCCACAACAGTGGCTGCGGCGAGGATTTGCCTAAGAATACTACACGGCCTACCCAATAGAGTAGTGTTATGACCATGCAGGTCCAAATTGAGGGGAACCAATTAATTTACCACAATCCTCTCCAAGGGACCACATGACATTCATCTAAGACCCAATGGGGCTGCAAGTGAATGGGGCATTGGAGCCCGCATACATGACTGATTAAAATGTGGATAGGATGACAAGGTCACGAGGGAAAGAGTGACGGAATACCAAAACATTGTGAATCTGGTTCACTCATTGGCCGAGGGTCGACCAATAATGTTGATAGACACGGCATTTCAGCCTATATTATGCAGTGTCTCAAGCTAAATTCATTGTATGGCATTTGAAGAAGGTGAGTACGCCGAAACGTATCATGCAAACATTATCCCAATGAATAAAGATCTTGAAGGACCCCGAAAGTGCTCCAGAATCCTTTTTGAAGTTGCTGTGCAGCATTATTCACGAGTGCCCCTCTCGTGACTGGATAGAAGCACGAGCTATGAGTCCAGTGGCCCAGTGGTGAAAGTTAACAAATGAAGATAATCTCAGACTGCTGCCACTGTCGCTGTTGGGATTCTCCGTCAACCACATGAGGGCGTTAGTTATCTAAACTCAAGGATGCAGAGTCATTGGCCCAACACCTACGGTTGTTTTCCCACAATTACATCCAGCGGCTGAGGCAATGGGTTGCCTCAGAACACTACACGGCTTACCAGGTACAATGGTGTTATGACTATACAGGTACAAAATTGAGGGGACCCAATTAATATTTATTCAGTAATTTACTGAAATCCTCTGCAAGGGACCACATGGCATTCATCCAAGAACCAACAAGGCTGCAAGCGAATGGGGCATTGGGGCCCGCATACAAGACTAATCGAAATGTGGATAGGATGTCGAGGTCATGAGGGAAGGAGTGACGGAATACCAAAACATTGTGAATCTGCCTTACTCATTCGCCGAGGGCCGACCAATAATGATGGTCGACACGGCATTTCCGCCTATATTAAGCATTGTCTCAAGCTGAATTCATCGTATGGCATTTGAAGAAGGCGAGTACGCCGAAACGAGTCATGACAACATTATTCCAATGAATAAAAATCTTGAAGTACCCCACAAGTGCTCCAGAATCCTTTTTGAAGTTGCTGTGCAGTATTATTCGCGAGTCCCCCTCTAGCGACTGGATAAAAGCACCCACCCTGATTGCAGCGGACCAGTGGAGAAACTTGACGTAGGAATATATATATATATGCTAAAACTCACCAGCAGCATTAGCACAGCTCTTATTATTAATGCAGTTTGTAAATGGCACTTTTTTCTTTTTTTTACTAACTTTGGCAGTGTTTGACAGATTCACAAAACCTTCCAAACAAGTTCATCCACTTTGGGTTCTTCATGGCAGGTTTCATGCATAGCCATCAATCAAAGTTTACTAAGGGGTGTGCCTGTGCTTGGTTGAACTTCTGAAATGTTAATCGGGCTCTCTGGGGGACCCTTGCCCTTCTCAGTTCTTTAGATCAATGGCCCGTGGCAAAATCCCGTACTGAACACAATCTGGAATTCTTCAGTTAAAACCAGCAATTTTCCGGCCCCTTCGAAACAGATGGTTTTATTACCATTGTTGAAGAATGCTAATGCTGACTCTGAAGTGCTCAGCAACTTTCGACCAATTTCCCTGCTATTTGCACCCACTAAAATCTTGGAGAAACTGGCTCAGTAACAACTAGCCGACTTTGTAGAAGCCAGCGTCCTTCTCAGTGAGGCTTTGGTCACAGCACGACGACAGCTTTGATAGAAGTGACTGAATAAGTGAGAGTACTGTTGGAACTATCAGCAGCTTTTGATACGGTCGTACATTCAATCCTGCAGGAAAGACTCAGTCATTTTGGTGTTTGGGGGTGGCACTCGCCTGGATCTTGTTGTTTCTTGAAGACCGCTCCCAACAAGTTTTTCTCTTTCTGTTCTCCTCCTTACTAAAGCCACTATTGTGTGGAGTGCCTCGGGGAGCCTTGAGCCCGCTACTTTTTAATATCTACCTTTCACCTTTGGCTTCTCTTATTGACTTATGGGGGGGGGTGAAGATAGTTTCCTATGCGGATGACACTCAGTTGGTGTTCTCTTTTATATAACAATCCACTGCAGTCTTCCATACGTTTAAGGAATGTTTAAAAGACATTTAAATCTGGATGAATGGAAATTGTCTGAAACTAAATGCAGATAAGACGAAGGTCTTGTTTTTTAGTCATGCACCCCCCCATTTCGTGCCTTTGGTGGCCTGGAGAGCTGGGTCCCCCATCTGTGCCTACCGACTCAGCTAGAAATCTTGGAATCAGGTGGAAGACAGATCTCTCCTTTACGGCGCAAGTCTGGCAAATT
Organism: Lissotriton helveticus; assembly: GCF_964261635.1. Classification (NCBI taxonomy): domain Eukaryota; kingdom Metazoa; phylum Chordata; class Amphibia; order Caudata; family Salamandridae; genus Lissotriton; species Lissotriton helveticus. The sequence continues at coordinate 895,763,608 of NC_136059.1, forward strand.
TCTTCTGCCTGTTTTGGGAAACTGAGAACCATCAGGAAACTTTTACATTTTCTGCTGGAGGAGAGCCATAGGATTACAGTCCATGCGTTGGTGACCTCTCACTTGGATTATGCCAACAGTATCTACCTGGGGTTGCCTGCCTATCTGATTTGCAGACTACAGAAGGTCCAGAACGCAGCAACGAGGCTAATCCCTTTTCTTCAATCATATTTCTCCGCACTTGAAACAGCTACTCTGGCTCCCAGTGGCCAGAGGGACAGAGGTTAAGGTGCTGACCTTCGACTTCCGATCCGCGAGCGGTAGGGGCGCTGGCTACCTCAGGCAGAGGCTCAGCCCGTATCAACATGAACAAACCCTGCGATCTAATCACCTGCGACTTCTCTGCATCCCACAATTTGGCAAGACCCAACAAGGGGGCATGTCCTTCACGATAAGGCCCGCCAAACTGTGGAATGCACTATCTAGCCACTTGTGCCTGATAGAAACAGAACATGAGTTTAGAAAGGCCTTAACAACTTGACTTTTTAAGCAGGGGCAGTATTATTGGCTGATCTGTCACTTTAGTCTAGTTTTTAGTGCCCGGACACCTCTGTCGAGGTAGCTGTGAGCTTTATAAATGGCTATTGATTGGTTGATTGATTGGTTTGGTGTAAATCCATTCAGTCGGTTTTGAGAAATTACCATTTAGAAAAGTGTTGTGTTCGGGGTGTGAATAAGTTATATTTTAGGGCTATCTGAACCATTAATTTCTGGATCCTTTGTGAATTTGCAAATCCAATATAAAAAAACTAAAGGCCGCAAGGGACAAGGGAGCTTTTCTCCTGTTGCCCATTGCAGATTTGCAAATCTGCTGCTCGCTGTGTGTATAGGCATTTATATAGCGCACTACTTACCCGTAGGGTCCCAAGGCGCTTCGACCGCTGCGAAACCCTTCCTGGCTTCCCTGAGAGATGGTCCCTTAATGGGTATCTCCAGGGTGAGACCAGGCATCCCCGGCGGTCTGGTGGGGCCGTTAGTGAAGATGAGGCAAGCTAATGCCCAGAGTTGCCGAGTGTGATCGCTGATCAGAGTGGGCACCGAGGCGAGAGAATTATCAAGTCCGCTGACCCTGGTCCAGAAACCTGCCGCGCCGGGAATCGAACCCTGGTCCCGGGCCGTCCTCTGCTCTCGGGTCTGCCGCCTCTAACCAGTGAGCCACACTACTTCACAGCTGTCTCGCTGGTGGTCACAGAAAATGTTCTGTTGCTGCTTCCATAACCTAACTTGGTGTCCCAAACACATGTTGCATAATTATGAAGCACAAGGACTTAAGGGGGCAGGATGAGCCGATGCCCATTTGAAAAGACCTAAAGGGATCCACCTGACAATAAAATACGTATTAGGATTTGTGGATTCTATGTCAGATTCATGAGTCCTGGACCATCATTGAGTCCCTAATAACCTCCTTGGCCCTTAGGATTTGGTGATCCTGACAAATTTGAGTTTAGTCTCTGCTGCCAACACCCATTGCGCATGTAAAAAGGCCATGCACAACAGGGGTTGGCAATTCACAGTGTGATGGGGCCCTGTGGCCAATCCCTACTGTGCAGGGCACTCAGTTCTGAGCATCAGAGGTTGGCTGCATGATGCAGGTTGGGTGCTGGGACTGGCAGGCTGTGGCAACCCCCTGCTGCCTATAGTCTAAGTCTGTTTGCTGAGGGGGATGGCCTTCCATTGAAGGCCAAGCATTGCGGTTTATCCAATGCTATAGACAGCAAGTGACTTGCACAGCTGGGTTTCTGCAACATTTGTAACATCATCGGTCCCTTCAACAGTGAAGTCAAGAGGATTGAATCAGATATGTGAGTTGAATAGGCCACGTTACAACGCATGTGTTTACGATGCATGCCATTACAACGCGGTCATTACAATGACTGCGTTGTTACACCGAATACCATTACAACGCAAGTCATCACAACGACTTGCTGAAGAGGGGGTGCTGGATTTTGGAATAGTATCATTTACTATTCCAACTCCAGTCTGTGCAACAGGAGGGAAGGTGTTGGATTTAAAATCCAACACCTTCTGCCCTCTACAGCAAGTCGTTGTAACGACTTGCGTTGTAAACTTATGTGCTGTAACAATGCGGTTGTTGTAAGGACCGCGTTGTAATGGCATGCGATGTATCAACATCGTTGTAAACGATGTTTACAGTGTGAGTTATGGTTTTCTTGTCTTTTGTGCAGTGTGCTCATTTTGGGAAAACCCTCTTTATAATGCATATATGCCATTACATCCAGGTTCGATGGAAAACTCCTGATTTGTTTAAACCAAAAAATTGACTTATAGTAGCTTTCTTCCAAATGAAATGACCCCTACTTCAATATGAGATGGAAGGGAAAAAAAGTCTTCCAATTTAGTTTTTTAAATCTCCGTCCATTTTCTGCTTCCAAATGTTGGCATGTATTTTGATGTAATACTTGTCATAAAGGTTATATGTGGACTCATTTGTTGCTAGTGCTCTGTTCATAACGGTTTGTGCCCATTGTTCTTGTGTGTTTTTAAGTCTCGCCAGTGTTGACAATATATTAACATGGACATGGACTCAAGGTTCACCCCGTGCCCATAATTCGATAACTTTCATCTCTGCCCAGTGTCTGAGTCGAGGGGCTTCTAGTAAAAGCTCAAATTACAGCTGCATGCTACGGCATGCACTTGTGAAAATCAGGGTTCATGTTTTTTGACAATCAATGAACATCGATTTATTTCTGTTGAAAACAGAATTGCCCACTGTAAACAGAAGTGGAGGAAGAATACTCAACTATAAGCCTTTAAGGGACATTATCCGCCCTATAACCAAGAGCTGGTGAAGAACCTACGTGTTACATCTACTCTTCAGAGACCTAACCAAGAAAAGAGAACCTGAAGACAACAGAACTACAGCCTACATATGATGTGCAACAAAAAGTCCACAAGGAGGTATCCACAGTGGAAAGAAAAAAGGGAACAAGAAACATACGTGTTCCACACAGAACAACACTGACGTCAACAAGAATGAAACAAGCCTTACACTGAAAAGAAGACAACAATACAAGTATGATGAAGCCTACACCGTTCAGCCTCACCAGTGTCCTCACCATCGGACAGCCCTAGCCCTGGCGTGCTGTGCTCATCCACACTACGTACTTTGGACTTTTAACCTTCTACAGGTGAATCTGTCATCTTGACCACCATCATTCTGCTGAACAACTTGGTGAATTTCCTCACACTAACTTCTACAGCAAGTGTTGCAGTGCAAAGGTATCTTCTCTACAATACAGTATTTGCTGCTGGTTTCTATTGTCTACTACAGTGCTACAACATTTGGGAGATGCCCACCTGCTCCCTACTAAAGTTGTCTCACAGATGGTGTATTTTACAAGACGTTCACAGGTATAAACTGTGCCTGACATTGCCTTGGGTCTGTTATGTTTTCCACCCCCCAATTGTTCAAGAAAAGAACCTGCGTGAGACTTCGCCTACGAACTGCTGTGGGTGCCGACCGCCTCCTAGGCAACTCACATGAAGAAGTATCTCCTGTGAAGTACTAGTCAAGATGTTCACGTGTCATTTTATTTTTACAGGAAGCATTTTCCCTTGCCATTTTTTTGCCTGACTACGATGAGCTTATGTGACAAGCGATGTAACATTGCCGGTGAGTCACATTTGTTCACTCATCAGTGAGCCAGTTTTTTGGGAGGTCGTTAAATAGTTTCTTGGCGGTTTAGAATCTTAATGACTTTACAGTTAAAGAGCGCGTGCATTTTTACCTCATCACTTATGCCGTGCAATTCTCCTCAACCAACCTCAGTGATGTCACGATCTTCCACGGTGAAAGAACTCTTTCAGTGACACTTCTAGGTGGCGTAGCGTGCCGAGAGCCTCCCGGCACTGCGAAATTCTATGTACCACCATGTTTAATGCTATGGTGCTCTTCCCTGTTATCTGCACACAATAGAAAAGTTGAACACAACGCAATGGTGCCGAACATGGCATATTCACACTTTGCCCGGTTGCTGTGCGGGGAAGGAGTCACCCTACTGACTCTAGTGGTAGGTCTCTCATACCGAGTTCCTTCCCAAGGCGAACTTGGGCATAAGGTAGGACCGTCTCCCTACGTCATTACTGGAACCTTTCATTCCTGTGGAACTTGAACAAATTAACTTTGCCTGATGTGCTGTACATCTTAAAGTACATTTTGTGTCTGTGGGCACTATTGTGCATCTACCGTGTGTTCATTCACCTTACGTTTCCACACACTGGGATGGCAATGGTACTAGCCATGTTGTGGGATTCCTAGTGCCACTGCTTTTCAGCTTTTCACTCCGGACCACATACAGATAAGGTTCAGGTATTCCTACCGCTTCCGGGTCCTTCCTGTTAAAGGAAAAGTATGCCTTCGGATTTCCTTTCTACTTTGAGCAATGCACGTGTGCTTGGAAACTCTGGCACATCGCTCGAACACTACAATACTTACTACATGGACAGGGGGTGATTTTCTATATATAGTCCATTATTATCTCGTTTTTGACAGCCCCAACCGGTGCACAAGAATCTCATGTGTCAATGTCTGCCTAGGGAAATATTACAGTGACACGCACACCATTATCGCCTAGAGACAAGTTTTCGCTTATTGAGAAGCATGACATTTTCACACAGTTTCCCTGTGATTAGCTCACCTCAAGCTTTCTCTGTCACCATGGACTTTGGATTTCCCACATAACTGCTTTGATGCAATTATCTTGCAAGGGATTGCTTAGTGGGTTTCGTGAGCTTGTTCTATTTACATGGTTAAGTTTCTCACTCTATTATTCCCTACACAGGGATGGGAATGGGTACTAACTCATTTGCCCACATACATTTGCCTACATGAGTTACATATGGTTTTCACCCTTACACAGGGCACCGTTGCATGGGTTACAGTCCCAGTTACATTTACAACGCCACCCTCACACAGGGTGCGCCTTATGGGTTCTAGGCCCATTTCTACTTTGTACTGCATTTTTCCTCTACACAGGAGTTGTCCCCTTACGGGCAACTATGTCAAGGGTCCCATTCACAGTGCTCCTCACCCTTTTGCCTAGGGGTAGAGGACAGTCATGGGTTGCAGTCCCATTGGCTGTTATTTTCTTGCTTTGTAATCTTTTTATGTTACATCAGGGGTGTCCAAACCTGTCCTGGCGGGCCGTATCCATGCCAGATTGTTGGGATATCCCCATCTGGGGATCACGGTTCGATCCCCGGCACCGGCGGCAGATTAGCCCAGCACCATGTGACTCTGGGCAATAGCTGGCGCCGCGGCTAGGGCGGCTGACTCCGGAATCTGGGGATCACGGTTCGATCACCGGCACCGGCGGCAGATTAGCCCAGCACCATGTGACTCTGGGCAATAGCTGGCGCCGCGGCTAGGGCGGCTGACTCCGGAATCTGGAGATCACGGTTCGATCCCCGGCACCGGCGGCAGATTAGCCCAGCACCATGTGACTCTGGGCAATAGCTGGCGCCGCGGCTAGGGCGGCTGACTCCGGAATCTGGGGATCACGGTTCGATCCCCGGCACCGGCGGCAGATTAGCCCAGCACCATGTGACTCTGGGCAATAGCTTGCTTAATCTTCCCGACGGCCCCTAGCGCCTAGAGACCCTTACGGGTGATTGTGCACTTTACAAATGTGGATTATTATTATTTGGTCCGATTCCGATCCGGTTCGTAAAAGCACATCCGCCCGAATCTGTCGGACAACCACGTACGCCCGGGAGAGGACTGCCCGGGACTCGTGGAGCCCGTCCTGGGCACTCTGGAATGCCGTGGGCCCGGGGAAGGGAGCCCCGGACGCCCGGGGCCCGTGGAGCCCATCCTGGGCACTTTGACATGCTGTTGGCCTGGGAAAGGGAGTCCCGGGCGCCCGGGGGGAGGACTGTCAGGGACCCGTGGAGCCCGTCCTGGGCACTTTGACCTGCCGTTGGCCTGGAGATGGAAGCCACGGACGCCCGGGGGAGGACTGCCCGGGACCCATGGAGCCCGTCCCGGGTACTTTGCCATGCTGTTGGCCTCCTGGAGATGGGTGCCCCGGACGCCCGGGGGAGGACTGCCCGGGACGTATGGAGCCCGTCCCGGGCACTTTTCCATGCCGTCGGCCGGGATGGAGCCCCGGACGCCCGGGGGACGACTGCCCAAGAGCCATGTAGCCCGTCCTGGGCAATTTGACAAGCCGTTGGCCTGGAGGAAGGAAGCCCCGGGTGGCCTAGGGAGGTGTTACCCAGGCATAGCCCATCTGGTCCCCCTGGCAGGGAACCACCAGCCTTGGAGGGGTGTCCGGGCGTACCCTGTCCCTAGTAATCCGGAGGGAAATTACCCCCCTTTCTTGCAATCTGTGCACGCGAGGTGACAGAGGGGACCCAAGGCGTGAAAGTACCCGACCTCATGGAGCCCTCGCTGGGATCCGGGAGGCGAATGGTACCTCATAGGGACTTCCAGGGAAGTTCGGCCATCTGGTCGCCCCATAGGAAAGCGTTGCGGGCGACCAGATGCCCGAGGGGATCCGGGCGACCAGATGGCCGAGGGAATCTGGGCGATCAGATGGCCGGGCATGGAGGTGAAGCCGCCTGGACTCTTCCCACCCCGTCCCCGTCCCGGGACGAATGCCCAGGATGCATGGAGCCCGTCCCGGGCACTCTGCCATGCCGTCAGCCTGGATGGAGCCCCGGACGCCCGGGGGACGAATGCCCGGGACGCATGGAGCCGGTCCCGGTCACTCTGCCATGCCGTCAGCCCTTGATGGAGCCCCGGACGCCCGGGGGACGACTGCCCAAGAGCCATGGAGCCCGTCCTGGGCACTTTTCCATGCCGTCGGCCTGGAGCCCCCCCCCCCGACACCCAGGGGAGGACCACCGTGAAAACCATGGAGCCCGACCCGGGCACTCTGCCATGCCGTCCAGCCTGGATGGAGCCCCGGACGCGGACGCCCGGGGGTCGAATGCCCGGGACGCATGGAGCCCGTCCCGGGCACTCTGCCATGCCGTCGGCCTGGATGGAGCCCCGGACACCCGGGGGACGACTGCCCAAGAGCCATGGAGCCCGTCCTGGGCAATTTGACATGCAGTTGGCCTGGAGGAAGGAAGCCCCGGGTGGCCTAGGGAGGTGTTGCCCAGGCATAGCCTATCTGGTCCCCATGGCAGAGAACCACCAGCCCTGGAGGGGTGTCCGGGCGTACCCTGCCCCTAGTAATCCGGAGGGAAATTACCCCCCTTTCTTGCAATCTGTGCACGCGAGGTGACAGAGGGGACCCAAGGCGCGAAAGTACCCGACCTCCTGGAGCCCTCGCTGGGATCCGGGAGGCGAATGGCACCTCATCGGGACTTCCAGGGCGACCAGATAGCCGAGGCGAGAGGGGCGACCAGATGGCCGGGACCGAAATGACGCCAATCTGCCTGCCCCGGAGCTGCAGGGCTCTGGGGATGCAGGGCTCCGGGGGCTGCAGAGCTGCAGGTCTCTGGGGCTGCAGGGCTCCGGGGCTTCAGGCCTCCCCGGGCCCTGATGGATCCTCCATCCCGGGCGCCTCCGACCCCCGGCCGGCTTGCAGGACGGAGGGGGGATTCCCGCACCACCGGGCCCTGCCGGATGGGGCTCAAGCCCCGGGCCCGGTCCCCGGCCCCAGTCCCGGCTTTCTGAACCCTAGGCCGGGCCGGGGAGAGCCTCCCCTGGGCCCCCGGTGGACCCTCCGTCCCGGGCGCCCCGGACCCCTGACCGGCTTGCAGGACGGAGGGGTACCAGCACCCTCGGGGCCTGGCCAGATGGAGTTCAAGCCCCGGGTCCGGTCCCACCTTCCGAACCCTAGCCAGGCTGGGGAGAGCCTCCCCGGGCCCCGGTGGAGCCCCGTCCCCAGCGCCCGGACCCTCTGTTGGCCTGCGGGACAGGGGGCTCCAGCACCCTCGGGGCCTGGCCAGATGGAGTTCAAGCCCCGGGTCCGGTCCCACCTTCCGAACCCTAGCCAGGCTGGGGAGAGCCTCCCCGGGCCCCGGTGGAGCCCCGTCCCCAGCGCCCGGACCCTCTGGTGGCCTGCGGGACAGGGGGCTCCAGCACCCTCGGGGCCTGGCCAGATGGAGTTCAAGCCCCGGGTCCGGTCCCACCTTCCGAACCCTAGCCAGGCTGGGGAGAGCCTCCCCGGGCCCCGGTGGAGCCCCGTCCCCAGCGCCCGGACCCTCTGGTGGCCTGCGGGACAGGGGGCTTGCGCACCCCGGGGCCGGCCGGCCGGAGATCAAGCCCCAGGTCCGGTCCCACCTTCCGAACCCTAGCCAGGCTGGGGAGAGCCTCCCCGGGCACCGGTGGAGCCCCGTCCCCAGCGCCCGGACCCTCTGGTGGCCTGCGGGACGGGGGGCTTGCGCACCCCGGGGCCGGCCGACCGGAGCTCAAGCCCCAGGTCCGGTCCCACCTTCCGAACCCTAGCCAGGCTGGGGAGAGCCTCCCCAGGCCCCGGTGGAGCCCCGTCCCCAGCGCCCGGACCCTCTGGTGGCCTGCGGGACAGCGGGCTTGCGCACCCCGGGGCCGGCCGGCCGGAGCTCAAGCCCCAGGTCCGGTCCCACCTTCCGAACCCTAGCCAGGCTGGGGAGAGCCTCCCCGGGCTCCAGTGGAGCCCCGTCCCCAGCGCCCGGACCCTCTGATGGCCTGCGGGACGGGGGGCTCGCGCACCCCAGGGCCGGCCGGCCGGAGCTCAAGTCCCGGGCCCGGTCCCACCTTCCGAACCCTAGCCAGGCTGGGGAGAGCCTCCCCGGGCCCCGGTGGAGCACCGTCCCCAGCGCCCGCACCCTCTGTTGGCCTGCGGGACAGGGGGCTCCAGCACCCTCGGGGCCTGGCCAGATGGAGTTCAAGCCCCGGGTCCGGTCCCACCTTCCGAACCCTAGCCAGGCTGGGGAGAGCCTCCCCGGGCCCCGGTGGAGCACCGTCCCCAGCGCCCGCACCCTCTGTTGGCCTGCGGGACAGGGGGCTCCAGCACCCTCGGGGCCTGGCCAGATGGAGTTCAAGCCCCGGGTCCGGTCCCACCTTCCGAACCCTAGCCAGGCTGGGGAGAGCCTCCCCGGGCCCCGGTGGAGCCCCGTCCCCAGCGCCCGGACCCTCTGGTGGCCTGCGGGACAGGGGGCTCCAGCACCCTCGGGGCCTGGCCAGATGGAGTTCAAGCCCCGGGTCCGGTCCCACCTTCCGAACCCTAGCCAGGCTGGGGAGAGCCTCCCCGGGCCCCGGTGGAGCCCCGTCCCCAGCGCCCGGACCCTCTGGTGGCCTGCGGGACAGGGGGCTTGCGCACCCCGGGGCCGGCCGGCCGGAGCTCAAGCCCCAGGTCCGGTCCCACCTTCCGAACCCTAGCCAGGCTGGGGAGAGCCTCCCCGGGCACCGGTGGAGCCCCGTCCCCAGCGCCCGGACCCTCTGGTGGCCTGCGGGATGGGGGGCTTGCGCACCCCGGGGCCGGCCGACCGGAGCTCAAGCCC